>NC_137208.1:15742921-15752921 GCF_960531495.2 Zeus faber | reverse complement strand
TCCGTACCGTGACTCCTTAAAAACGCCAAAGTAAGTGCGACTCCCGTGTTTCTCTCATCTCCTTTCTGTTCTTTTTTACCCCCCCCCCCCTCGTCGCTCCGCCCCCCCCGGTTGTTTGCGTCGTCTCCTCCGTCTGCTTGGCTCTCCCTCCCTTCTTCTTCTTCTTCTTCTTCTTCTTCTTCCTCTGTTTTGCTGTGGAGCAGCGAAGCAGAAGGTGGACGTGGTTCAATGAGGAGAGCGATAAGAGACAACGCTCCGCTGCGGGCAGGAAGGTGCTGCGAGAGGACCCGGTGCGCGGGTTTCACGCCGCGCAGAGAGTGAGGAAAGGGCTGGTTATGGGTATGCGGAGAGGGGAAAGGAGGAGATTTCTGGCCCAAAACGCCATGGGCTCACATGTCTGCATTCACGTCCTCTGCCCTCCGGCCGCCAGCCCTTTCCAGCTCTAGCAGTCGAGCCAGTGCAGGCGTGGTTTCAGGTCTTCATCTCCTTCTCCTCTCCTCTCCCGCATGTCTTCTGCGTGTTGACCACACGAGTCCGGTTCAAACGAGCTGGGTTCGCGACGCCCGATGACAACAGCAGCGGTCCCGTCCCTCCCGCTCTCGCGTCCTTCTGTGAGAAAAAGTCTGCGCTTCCTGTGCGTTTCCCTGTTCGCCCCGGCTGGCAGTTTGTAATCGTGGCGCTTGCCCTTCCAGCCCGTGACGTCACCGCGACGAGACAAGACTCCTCGAAGCAGTGCGTGAGCTGAGAGCAGATCCTGTGCGGGAGGTAGGGCCGGGTATCGCTTTAAAAAAAATTGAATACGGGTACCATACCTCAACCTCAGCAAGACCATTAAAAGGTTATTTTTTTAAAAAGCAAAAATACTGAGTTAAAGGACAGGTGTATAATATTTTGTGGCGTCTAGCGGAACCGACTTTGCAGAAATGGAATCTAATATTCATAAGTATGTTCTAATTAGAGTATAACCCCGTGAAAATAAGAATCGTGTTTTTGTTACCTTAGAATGAGCCCTTTATATCTACACAGGGAGCGCGTACACTTCCACGGACGCCGCCATGTTGCGCTGCCATGTTTCTACGGTAGCCCCTAACGGACACCGGCTCTTCCTCTCCCTGTGACTCCCTTGACGTTACCGGGTGGTCTTTCCAATCTTTAACTCTGCAAACAGATTATAAGTGATGAAAGTTGCTCACACTATTCCGCTGTGAGACTAAAGGCCTGGAATAAAACAGCTTTTTTAGCATTACTTCTCCGACGTCGTTGGAAAAGGGTGGATGAGCTAGGGTGGGGGCGGGGATTCAGCTTGTCGGAATCTGCATCCTCACCGCTCGATGCCGCTAAATTCTACACACCGCTCCTTTAAAGGTCACGTGCTGCTTCGAAAACGTCTTTTAAAACCTGATGGCTTAATATAGCAATTTGGTATTTAAAACCGCGGAATCTCTCCCGTGCTCACCCGTATCAACGCTGTTCAGTGCACGACACCAAAGTGTGGAATTTGGCTACCTAGCCTCGGCGGAGGGATGTGCCGCCTGCTCTTTGATTCTGTGAATGAAACGCAGCGTCGTCCGGGCTGTCGTGTCGAATCAGCGTCCGCCCGAGCGCCCGAGCGCCTGAGCGCTGGCTGGGACTCCATTAGTCGCTAATGGCACTCTACACAGGCGCTGATGGAGGGAAACAAGGCGGGAGGGGGACGACGGAGAGGGGGCTACACTTTATTGAACTTTATTAAAATACAGTGCGATGAGTCTTAAATTGAGTGTGGAGTGAATTAAGGTGTGTGTGTGTGTGTGTGTGTGTGTGTGTGTGTGTGTGTGTGTGTGTGTGTGTGTGTGTGTGTGTCTGCCAGTGTCAGACAGAGAGGGAGAGAGAGAGAGGGAGAGATCATCAAGGGAGTGTTCATTCCACGGGCCGGGATGATTAATCCTCTTAGCGTGCGCTCGGTGTATGATAGATTGTCGAGTGCATTCTGGGTAATGTAGTGGGCGAGAGTGGCAGGAGGAATAACGGCCGTTCGGCGGGAGAGGATACGAAGCCGTGGAAGCTCAGTGAGGATTTTGGGGGGGCACTTGTGGAGCCTCGTCGACGGCTCATCGCCATAGCGACGGCCTCGTGGCCGATATAATGGATGAACAGTGGCGCCGATGGCACCTCGCTAATGATGATTGATGATCGCCGCATCCAGGGAAAGGACTGCATCGCCAGGGGGAATCATTTTGTCTCCGCGCGGAATTACGCTGCGTGGTGCGGTAACCTTTTCCCACCCCGCGACTCGCGTTCCCTGGCTGTTGTTTTTCATTCTTTGCGGGGACACACCAGCCCGAGAGATAAAAAAAAACAAAAAAACAGCCTTTTGGTTCTCCGTGCGCGCTGGGGCTCTCGGCACCCCTGTGGAACGCCGCCTCTTCCCACCGCTGCACCGATGATGGGCTGTGCGAAACCCCCATCAACAACCCGGGGCAATTCTTCCCGGGGACAAAGACATGAATGATGTTGTTGTCAATTTGTAAGCAAGCGCCATCACAAGTTTTCCAAGTCGACCAAGTTGCTTGCTGTCCTCAAAACACGCCCGGTCAATCTCAGTCATTGATTTTGAAAGAGTGTCAATTGTACTTCTGAATGATCTTCTATAGCTTGAACAGATTAACCACCTCTTCAAAATAAAGGACCATTATGTTGTGTGTGTGTGTGTGTGTGTCTGGACTAGAGCTAGTTAAATGACTTAGTTACCTTATTGACAGTTTTGGCCTGTGATCTACAGCTTTCTTCAGGACACACCACAGATAATAACAAGGCTGGAAAATCTCTCGGTGTCAAGAAATAAGAATGTGGAAAAAGAGACACTCGGGCTACGTTCGCACTGTGCCAACGGCCGATGTCAGATTCCAGCGCGAACCGGTCACGGTCCTGAACCACCGCATGCGCAGAACCACGTCACGCGCTCGTCGTACGGAAGTAAACATGGCAGGCAAATGCGCCCGGCGGTTGTCGGGCGGCGTGGAAGCGTGTACCTCGGCTCGAGCTCGCGGATGAAATCTTTTAATCCAGGCCCCGGCGACAGCAGAGCAGCAGAGCGCACGGAGGGCGCACAAAGAGGGTGTATGTGGACGTACCGTATGCGTCCAACATTTTTATAAAATATAATACATTTCTGCTGAAACACTACCTGTATTTATTTTATTTTTTTTCAAACAATTATTTTCAGATTGGAACTTTTTACAATTCCGAATAGCATTCGAATAGCGATCGTTTGACAGCTTGGATCGTGACGTGAACGCTTAGGGGGTCTGGTCTGGACGGCGAGGTCTGACAACGTCACCGTCCCTCCCCTGACTACGTCCATCCCGGCTCTCTCCCATGTTTTTTTTTTTTTTTTTTTTTTTAGGAATTCCGATTTGACTGTTCAGAACTTACCTCGCATTGGGGAAAAAGAAATCTGACCTGAATCCGATTTCGGACCGCATAATGAAAGTGGCCCAAATCCGAAATTGAGCACATCAGATTCGGACTTTGCCGCCAGGGTGAACATACGCTTGGAGGCTTTCAAGGGAACGTCCACCGCAGCAGGGAAATGCAAAATCATCCTCTTGTCTTCTTCAGAAGGCTGCAAACCACACTCTGAAGCTATTAACTCACTCTCTATCTATACATATACGTACATCAGAATATTGCACATCTTCTATAAAAGAGAGGGAGACCAACAAAATGAATATGATTTTTCTTTATTCTTCGGTGCAAGTCATACTACCTCTCGTCTTTGCTCGGTGGTGTTGATTTGAAGAGGCGGTGTTATTTTCAGGTAGATTTCTTTCTTTCTTGCTTTGAGTAATCGACCGCGTGATGAGGGTCTAAGGCCTCCCACACTGTGGAGGAACGGTGATAGGCTGGGATACAGATGGGCTGCCCCGCGGCGGCTGTTTCCTCCACAACAAAATCAGAACAAGACGACGCCATCATTTCAATCATGGAGTTTTCGTTTTGGAGTAACAGATCCAGGCAACCATGAAGAATGTTTCGTTCACGCTAATAAACCGAATTAAGACCATGGCGTTGCAGCAGAAGTTCTTTTTTACACCGCTGTGGGTACGGCATGAGTTGTGTGTTGAACACAATCAAATTCAAATAGACAATCAAAGGGCTTCTCAGCGAGGGTTGGAAGTCTTTGCGAGCTCCTTCTTTGGCTTGCGAAGTTCTCCCGGTCGGCCACGACTCTCCGGGCAAAGCAGGCGACGCCTTGCATATTTACGAGAGAAGCCCAATCAAAACCGAACTTGTTCCAACTGAACAAACAAACCCATTAAACCCAACAAAAAACATGTTCTTATAGTTTTTTTTTTTTTTTTTTTTATGTTATTTTGAGCTTCGCCCTGAAGTCCTTGAGGAGAAAAAAGCCCAGCTGAAAAGGGCTGGTGTTTGTGAGCGCCTCTCTGAACAGAACCGCTGTTGTTGGGCTTAAATGACACCCTGAGGGCAAACCCACAGATGACTTACCTGATACGAGCTGTGATTTGTTTTTTCCCCCCCCGCAATGGCTCCACCTCAAGGGGCGGGCGTGAACCGTGAGACCGTGAACAACCGCTCTAGCCCCGGCACTTGAAATTTAACATCAAACCCCCCCCCCACCCCCAAATCCCTTCTCCCCATCTCTCTTTTTCCCCAATTCATAAAGCTTTTTCACCTAATCTCATCGAGGACACGCAGGAGCAAATGGATCTTGTCAGTCTGTTTCCAGATCCAGCAGGCATAGCTTCAGAAACAGAACAGATTTGCTGATCAGTGTTTCATCGGTCCAAAGCGCATTGTTCTAGCCCTGTCGAAATGATATACTACAAACAATCCTAAGCCCCCGTATAGTTGCAGTACACAAGTGGGTAGGACTGGGTAAAGCGTCAAAACATTAGCGGTCACGATTTAAGTGCCGACTGCGAGCGGCCAGCCGCCATTAAGACGCATCGCCTGCATTGATTGGCCGTCAGAAGCCCTTTCGACGAAGAGAAGAGGTGAAGAGGGATGTTCCGTGTCGTTTCATGGTATAATCGAAAGAAATGTCAAAAGTAAAAAATCTCTCCCTCTCCCTCAGGACTCCAAGCGTTCGGCGGAGATCGCCGCCTCCCCGTCCCTGGATGTATTCCTGCCGGAGGATGAGGACAACCCCTACGAGTCGGTGACCACCGCCGTCACCAGGAAGCCCAGCTCGCTGGACATCAGCAGCCGGCACAATGCCTGCCCCCACGACGGTAGGACCCTCCCAACCCTCCCGACAGAATACCAAAAGTTTTTCCTTGCCCGGGTGGCGGTCAAGGCCAGGGGACGCCATTGAGTTCTACAGTACGTGAAACGCGATCATTTGAAGCCCTGCGGCGCGCGACCGTGATTAAGGGCTATCGAAGTGAACTTGACTCAATCTGTAGTTGGTTTCGTGTAACCCAGGGCCTTGCGAATTAGGGATCGTTTTCAGAATCGGCTGGTGTGGATTAGTTGAAAGAGTCTTTCGGGAACGTTTCTCTTTGGAATCCGTGTTGCAACGTTCAGTTTGTTTACAGCAGCAAGCAGAACTTAAGCCGCCTTGTGTCCTTCGTCTGGAAGCACAGTGTTTCCTCTGTGTTGCGTGGCCCTCGGTGTTTTCTGGTCCGTCTGATGACTGTCTGATCTCAGTCCTAAAATATGTTCAGATACAGTCTTTGGGCCATGTTCGTATGATGGGAATGCTTGTTATGGCGAGGACTCCGCCTGCTCTGCTCCACTTGCTCCTGATTTCCCTTTTCCCTGTTGCTTATTAGGCAATGTTTAAGAAAATGAACGGAAATTATATTTTTCAATCCGAGCAGTATAAAACAATTGATCTTTGAATTTTAACTGGATTTGTGAATTCTAAATGGGACTTGATTGGTTTTGAGAGGGAGATTCGGTACACCACATCTGTAGCGTAGCAGGTATTGGTCGAAGCCAAACTCAGTAACTTATGATCACTTTAAACAATTAGTAGCATCAGAGGCGTAAAAGCACCACTTTTGTTTCTCTTTTCCCTCTCTCAGACAGCCTTTCAGTCTCCATTTTTTCCCCTCTCCCTCCCCTCGTTGCGGTACGAACCCCGGCTTGGCTCCAAACATGGGCTTAACAGGGGGCTTACACAGAAAGGTTAATTAGGCACATGAGTGCTCTGTTGACCGGTGGAATGCCTCCCGGGCCTTTCCGTTTTCCACTTGCGCTAATGCTCAAATCAAATAACATTAGCGGTTAATTGAAAATCCACGCAGACCAAGTACTCAGACACCAAAATCGTTCTTCTAGCGCTTGTACGGAATTTTAAATGACGGCAGAGGACTATTGGTAAGGGAAAGTCGGCCAGGATTGTCATTCTCTGCAAATTGTGAAAAAGCCAAATAACCCAAACTCAAAATATAAGAAGGAACTTAATATACTTTTAATTATAATTATCGAAGTGCTGATTGAGACCGGGGTAAGTGGGTGGTATGGGGTCGTTTCCTCCTGCTCTCATGCATACATGAATAGCACCAACCCTTAAGCGTATGTTCCTTATTTCGAATACTTGATCCCTATATAAATACATAGTTTTACCCTTCTTCCTTCAAGGCGAGCCAGTGAACACATGCAAATTCTCTATATCTCGGCGGGCGTGGCCGTGGGGTGGCACTGACCGGCACTTGTTTTGTCTGTGGTGTTTAACGTCATAGCATCCAACTCCGGCAAACAGAAACAACAAAAAAACACCCACGTCCCCGCTCGCATAGCGATGCTATGTTACTGTCAGTTGTCACGGCAACGGCACCACCGATTTTCCAGTACAGGGCTGGTGAGTCACCTGTACGTCGCCATGGCAACTGTCTTGACATGGACCCCTACGTGGTGTTTGCTTTTGAGTGTGTGAATTTGCGCGAGGGCTTGGATGTTACACGTGTGTGCGTGTGTGTGTGTGTGTGTGTGTGAGAGAGAGTTGTGTAAAAGCTATTTGAAATTTGTCAAATGTGCAGGAATGTTACAAACTTGATATCTGTTAGCTGAGCTATAATCTGACAACTATTTAACTAACAAAAGTGCAACAAAGTGAAATTAGCGAAAAAAAGTTCTTAATAAAAGATATATTTGAATATGGGGAAATACAATATTATAAATATTGTATTTGACCTTTGACCTGTGTTGGTGTGTTATGCTGTACTGCTGGTGTGTGTGTGTGTGTGTGTGTGTGTGTGTGTGTGTGTGTGTGTGTATGTGTGTGTGTGTGTGTGTGTGTGTGTGTGTATGTATGTGTGTGTGTGTGTGTGTGTGTGTGTGTGTGTGGGTCTCAGCTGTTAAAGTACTGCATGATGTCAAAGAGAAACCTGCTTCACCTGACATTACTGATGGCCGTGGGTGTAGTATTTGTTCTGTGTTCTCTGTGATTGAGAGAGAAAGAGTCTGGAGTCTGTAACACGCACCTCGCACGATGCGAATGTGTGTTCTAAGCCACAACCTGCATATTTGTCGCAAATTGGATGATGATGTCACGCAGCGTCTCACTCAACAAACACATCTCTCTCCACCAACCGACCGGAAGTGTTAGTGTTTTTCACTAATTCGTGCTCCAAATGTGGATCGATATGGATGAAACTTGAAGCGCAAGATGTCTGAGGCGTCCCGGTTCTAACGACAACTCGACCGCGTCGGTAGCTCCAGCGGTTGTCCTGTTCCAGACACTTTTAGCCCGAAAAATGCGAAGGAGAAAAATAATAATAATAAAAATCTAAACAATAACACCTGTATATTCCTTGTTTACCTCTCGTCTCAACCCATGGCTCTGATTAACTGTACGTCGTACTGAATTGGACTCTGAGATATTTGACCTACAGTAATAGCGACATGCATTGGAATCGATCAGCCCAGCATGCCCTGTGTTTACATGCAGGAAGGAAAACGCAACTTGGGGTCTCAAGCAAAATAGTTTGAATAGTTTTTGGGGGAAGGTCCCGTTGTTTTAGCCCCAGACTCACTTGCACACGTATGGCCAAATGAAATCTGTATCCTGGAGAGGGACGAATGTGGTTGCAGCACCAGTGAAGCAAACAAACAAACCGGATCTATTTTATTTCCACTTAACGCTGTGGTCATGGGCCTGTTCGGTTTATCATGTTTGCGTAACTTATCGAATTGATTTTACAAAGATGTTCCTTTATAAAACTCGAATGAAATTTTCCTTATTATACCACTTGAGAATTGTTGGACTCTTTGTGCGGACGACTGGAAGAGTGGATCCGGATGGAAAGGAAAGGAGGTGGAAACACTAAAAGGGGAATCCAAGTCATTTACCACTAGATCTTGGTGTCAAATTCCATGCGCGGTTAAAGATTATAAACGGACGCAACACAGTTCAGTAAATTGGCCAATTTGAATGGCCACCTCCCCATCGCCTCATCAGAAGACATATTGATGGAGTCCAGTGGCTGATTGTTTACAGTGATTGATTTGAAGCACGCACATCCAGCTCCCAGGTGTTTCTGTTCACATTGGCAGCAGGTTTTGGTCGGTTCCATTCTGGAATTCAGTTGCCGTCCGCCCCTAAAAAAAAAAATAGCAACAATTCCGAATTAAGTATTTAGGCTCTGGGTGTCTTTTTGCAGCGTTTGTTTGTGTGTGTGATGGAGAGAGAGGGGGGTGTGAAGGAGAGTGAGAGAGAGAGAGAGAGAGAACTGGATAACAGGGCAGATTTCTCTGTCCGGCAGCTCCAGGGCCGTTTCAGGTGAAGTCGGCTACGTTAATGTGGATCCTCGGCACAGCAGATCAGCGGGGAGAAGAAAATCCTGGATTTTTCCCCCTTTTTCATCCAGTCACATGTCTGACTAATTGGACTCAGCCCTGTGACTCAGACACACACACAGGCACACAGGCACACATGCACACATGCACACATGCACACACACGCACACACACACACACACACACACACACACACACAAACACACACACACACACATGCACGCACGCACGCATCTGCATCCCTGCACATGTATAGGGGAGATGGAGGGCGATCCAGGCAGGAAATGGACTGTAAGAGAGGAAGAGAGCTAAAGGGGGAAATAGAGGCTTTTATTTTAACCCATCTTGAGGACACAGCAAAGCATCTCTCCGCAGTCTCCAACGACCAACGGGGGCTTTTTTTTTTTTACCCAAATCCGTGTGCTGGCTGTCAGGCGAGCCTCGGCTCAAGCTGCACCATCCAACCAGCCAGCGCCACCAGAGACCAGTCGTCACGCTGGAATGACACCAGCGCATCATTTTCTTTTTTGTTACTGCTTCGCCTGCTTTCGCTCCTCGGATCTCAGAGTCCCCCGTCTCGTACTGTCATTTCCCACAGCTTTTTCCCCATTCCTTTTCCATTTCTCATCCATTTTCTTTTCTTTTTTTCTTGTCTTTATTATTTTTTTTCCAATTTTTTTTTTTTATCTCCAACCCCTTTCGCTCCTTCCACCGTCATACAACTCCGCATCGTCATATTCCCCACAAACCTGTTGGGCTCCGCATGAGACCGAAATCAGAACAATTGGACAGAAAAGGATATCTTCACCGTCATTCATGCGTCTCAACAACAGTCCAGAGCGGCTCTCATCTTCAGGCCGCTGTGTATATATATATATATATATATATATATATATATATATATATATATAGATAGATATAGAGTGAATAATATTGCTCATCTCGCTCCAATGGCACCTGTTAAGGGGTGGGATATGCTAGTAGTAGTTAAGAGGAGCGACACCATGAACTGATGCTACGTTCCATGGGAACTCAAAACATTGTATTTGGGGTCAATATTGGACCTTGTGTATTGCTGCCTGCAGCTATATTTTTAATATTTTATTTATTTATTTATTTATTTATTTTACCTGTGCTGTCAGCATGCTGGGCATACAACACAGTATTTGTACAGTATGTCATTGCATCTTGGACAGAGTTAGTCTGCAAGTGGAGTTCAAGTTCTCAACCTGCAATGCAACCCTTTATT
>NC_137208.1:15735421-15737921 GCF_960531495.2 Zeus faber | reverse complement strand
GGTTTCCCCTTCTGAAATGTGATTGCTGCCACCCCGGCAAGCCTCGTCTTCTTCATCTTTTCCTCCTTTTCCCTACTCCGTTTTCCTCTTCGCTTCCTAAGCGAGGATACGCGGGGGGAATCAGCGCCGACACTCGAGCCCCCGCTCGGGTGCGTGGGAGTGCGTCGGCGCGTTGGTGTGTGTTCGCGCGCGCGTGCGCGCGCGTCCGTGGTTTGTCGATTGAGCTCGATGGCTCAATTGTTTTGATTTGATTTTTGTTCGCCGGCGCCTCTACACGTGCGTCCGTGCACCTTCGGAGCGGCGATGAGCGTGGGACAGCCGTCTCATTTTGGAAGCTCGTGGATTGAGGAAGTGGGACAGGTCCACTTCTCCCATGCGTCACTGTGGTATCGGCAAATAGTGTGTGTCGCCTCTTTAAACTGAAACGTTAGGTCAAAACTGGATCGCTTCGCACGTTGACAGTTCCTCCGGCAGGCATTTCCAGTCCGTAAGAACAAATCATGTGATACTCAACCTTTTCACATCAAGGACCCTCCATTCGGCACCCCAATTGGAGAAGATTTTTTTAATTTGCAGATTTGATTTAGACATTAAACATTTAAACATTCACATCCTCAATACTAGTGGGGAAGGTAACGGGTGAAACCATAATCAAAACAGTCATCATTGTACATTCTCTAACTGTGCTCACGTCTTGTAAACAAAATAATGGTTATAATAAGTCCTAACTATTAATCGTTTTGCTGGGGACCCCCTGGAACCTCTCAAAGGACCCCTGGGGGTCCCCGATCCACACGTTGAGAACCCCTGTCCAAGACAATTTCAACAAGTTTTGGCATCTGCAACAATCTCTCAACTTCTTCTATGGGTCAGTTGGGGCATCGATAAATATCCACAGTATGTATTTAATTGGCAGTTTGGGTCATTTATGTAAAATGCTGAATCAGGGCTTTTTTTGTTTTTGGAGGCTCACGCCTGCGTAGTGTGGTGGTGCTAATGAAATAACAAATAAAATAACCTTTCTCTCTCTCTCTCTCTCTCTCGCTCTCTCTCTCTCTCTTCCTCTCGCTCTCTCCCTCTCTCCCCCCTCTCCAAGGCCACTCGCCCCGTGTGACGGTGAGCGAGGGGGAACTCGGTAACCATGGAAACAGCTCCACGGGCCCCACTCCAGATTGCTCGCCCCCCTCCCCCGACACGGCGCTGAAAAATATCGAGAGAGTCATTCGCCCACAGGTGACACACGTGCACGTACGCACGCACGCACGCACACACACACACACACACACACACACACACACACACACACACACACACACACGCACACACATGCACACACACACACACAGCAGAGCCACCTGATCCATTATTGAACATCATAGACTTTCCACCAACGGTTTGCTAAATGTCTTGCAATCACACACTCGCTCATGATAAACATCTCTCTCTCTCTCTCTCCTCTTTCTCTCCCTCTCACACTTTTTATCCGTCTGCCTTTCTCTCTCTCTTTCTCTTTCTCCTTTTCTCCCTCTCTCCCCCCCCCTCTCTCTCTCTCTCTCTCTCGCTCTCTCTGTGAATCTGAACACTTATTTTAAACAAGTAGAGCATACCCCTTTAAAATGACTTTGGAAGACATTTGAATGGCCCAATTTAACAAAACGTCAACGATTCAGTCCTAAACGCAGCCATTCAAGACACTCTCTTGTGACTCACTTGCAGAGCCCTGAAGCTCCACCCCCTGCTGGCTCGCTGCGCGCTGTTTATCGAAGGTTTATTAATATTGCACGTGTCCAAATTGAGCAAAATCCGACACTGCACGTTCTTGGGGCTCCAGCGATACACCCGACAAGTGTGAGGTCGATCGGATGAACGGTTGTCGAGATAATCTAAGGACATACAGGCATACAGACAGACAGACAGACAGACAGAAAAGAGGGATACATACAGACCAACAAACAGACCGAGATTCCTGCCTTTACAGTGATTGCTTCTCTTTCTTGTCCTGTCACTCCACACACACACACACACACACGCACGCACACACACACACACACACACACACACACACACATACACACACTCTGTAGTGAGTTTTACAGCGGTCGAGTGCACACTCTTTTCCCCAACATGACAAACTGGCTGATTGCCACCACAAACCGCACCACAGCTAAAGGTGAAATAAAAACACCCAAAACATGACAGACATCATGAATACTATTCACACTGATCACAAGTTGTGCCGCTTTGCTCATTAACCCACATTCTGTTTTAGATTTAAAATGGAAATCCATAACATTGTCTAAACTGGGAATTCCATTTGCCATCTTAACAGAAAGTATCAACCATGGGATTTTTTTTAAACAAAATAATCCTATGGATTACCACTTTAATTGTGATAAAAGAAACTGCTGCTGTCCTCCGCTATTGCGTCAGCCGCAGAGACGGGCACTAAACAGTGAAAAGACACGATAAACGTAATGTTTCCCCGACACACCTAGCACCC
>NC_137208.1:15695421-15730421 GCF_960531495.2 Zeus faber | reverse complement strand
TATTCCGTCCATTAGCATTCATTAATGGCCTCCACTGTCCCTCTCTGGGAGTTAACATATAAAGTGGTTTTGCAGCTTCGTTCATCAGCATTGGAACCCCCTTCCATCGGCCCCTATACCTGGGCTTGGATAATTACAGTAATTGAGATTCATAAATTAGCTTGCGATTCCACAAACCAACACTTGTGCATGCGTGTGAGCAAACACGCGGGCTCGCAAAACGCTATGTATTCCCTCTTTGCCTCAGGTGTGAAATCCCATTTGTCGGGGAGACGGGCATGGCGTTTTTCATAAAAGGTGCCTGCACACACACACACACACACACACACACACACACACACAAAAACAATAATAGAGTCAAACCTCACATGTGAAAAAGATGATTTTTTCACTAGTTCAATAAGAGTAGGTTTCTGGTGTGTGGTGTGTGTGTGTGTGTGTGCGTGCGTGCGCGTGCGTGCGTGTGTTGATTAATCCACTTCCGATCAGCCGTGACATGTTCATTAGCCGCCGCCTTGCTTGCGTTGTCAGCAGCAGGCGGGCGTCAGAGCTCCGTGTGCGTGAGTGTTTGCGCGCCCGCGTGCCTCTAATGAGCACGTGTTTGCAGTGCAGACGTGTGTGACGTCTGCACTGAAAAACGGAGAGACCGGGACCGAGGCATATTGGACAGCAAGCTTTAACAGTGCCCAAACATAAGATTTGGGTTAAGGTAGTGAAGAGAGGAAAAAAAAAAGAATGACGACGGCCCGTGCGGGCGGCGGCTCGTCTGAGTAGGAGAACGGTGTCCGTCCGAAAATGAACAGATCCGCTCCTACTTTGAGGTGTCGGGGGTAAAGGCATTTCATCAGCTGTCTGAACCCCGGAAACTACTCCTGTCTCCAGCAGAATTTAGGAGAGCTCTGTCGATTTCCTGACCAATTTGGTGTTCCCCGTAGACGCCTCCACGCAACCGCTGTGCAGGGGCGTGATTGTCACGGAAACGTCCTGAAGAAGATCGTTCGGATGGGGGACGGAATCTGTTCTCTGCGATCGTCTCGTGCGGGAACCCGATTTCAGCGTCTACGGGGAGATCGCGTGGCCCGTTCTGCAGGAAAAATGAAACTTTTTTTTTTATTTATTTTTTTTTTTTTTATCGACTTCACGTGACGAGGAGGATGACTCAGTCCTATCCCGGCCAACGATTCGTGGAATCGTCAATCGAGCCCCGGCGACGTTGATTCATTCATTTTCCCAAAGCTCGATGTGAGGTGATGCCAAAACAGAAATCCATTCATGCAAAGTCGCCGGTTTCTCTGGAGCCGTGGATGTCGTCAGCATTATGAAGATCACCGCTCCGTCAGTGTTAAGGATGATGGTCAAGATGAACCCAAACGCAGGACACACGGTTTTAGGAGTTTACACAGGGGTTTAATGGGTAGACAGGCAGGGAATCAGGAACAGGCGACCGAAAGGGGATGGGGACCGACAGGGACTCGTGACTGGGAAGGCGGGGACTCACGCACAGGCAGGGACTCGGGAACCAGGGACCAGGAGCAGAGGAGCCGGTGGAGGATCAGGGATCGAGAGTTCGGGGCACACACCCAGGGAGGCTTGCAGGAACAGAGACGTTAAAGACATGCAGGGACATGTGCAGGGACACGTGCAACGAACCGACCCCGACAGAGTGAACGGGACCATGTTAAATACCCAAGGAGCGACGAGGAAGGTGGAGACAGGTGGTGAGATTTTCTGACCTGGGACACGTGTGCAGTGTCAGGGATGTGACGTGACACCAGACACAGACAGAGGGAGCCAGAGAGGGACAGAGGGACCTAGAGACAGACGGGGAATCAAGGCAGGACAGGATTGGGACACTCCGTCTAAGAAACAGACGGTGCAAGACGTACGGTACGTCATTATTATTTGGAACGAAGGAGCCGCTCATTCTCCAAAGAGAAGTCCAACTCCTCGCCGAAAGTGCGTGGAGGAAGCTCGGTACCTTTCATGTCCTACTCCGAGGGTCAGGGTTTTTGTTTTTTTTGTTTTGTTTTTTTTACTCCGAGTCTAACTTTCAGCGCAATTCCGGGAGTGATCCCCCAAGACGTCGGATAAATACAACAAAATCAAAAAACAAAACGATTTGCATATCCATCAGCCCCATGCATCATCGCCTCGTCCCCCGCCCGCCAGGCTTTCCACTCCATCTGCCGCCGCAGTTTTTGTGTTTCTTCGACGCGTCGGGCCCCGGAACGAACCCGGGTCCCAGTCGGCCGCTGATGTCTCCGGGTGGCGGAGGAGGGGTCTGGGGCAGGCGGGGCTCAGGGTCACCAATTACCATTGTTTGAATAAGAGCTCCTTTATTCTATGCGTGGGAAAAAAAACGAAAAAAAACAAAACAACTCGACTCTTGAAACGTCATTCTACTTAATGAATGAAATGACAATGGAGAATAACAGACCGGTGACATGAATTCATGAATACATAAAGTAATAAAAGCAAAAGCAAAATCTAAACAGAGACGTGGCCCAGGGGACGCTCCCCGACCGCTTCTTTTACACACTTCACCGTCCAGGCCAAAATACTTTTCCTCAAAGTCTTCCTTTGCTTTCCATCCACGCCTCCCCTCCCCTCCCCCGGCCCCTTGTGTCCTTGTCTTTCATTCACTCATTGCCTCCTTTCCTCTTCCCCTCTCTCTCGACTCCTTTCCTCTCCTTTCCTCTACTCTTCACCTCTCCTCTCCTTTCCTCCTTTTCCTTTTGCCTTTCCTTTCCCCATCTCACCTGTCCCCATCCTCCCCTTTCATCTCCTCCCAATCCCCTCTCTTCTCTCCTCCTCTCCTCTCCTCTCCTCTACTCTCCTCTTCTCCTCTTCTCTCCTCCTCTCCTCTCCACTCCTCTCCTCTACTCTCCTCTTCTCCTCTTCTCTCCTCCTCTCCTCTCCACTCCTCTCCTCTCCTCTCCTCTCCCCTTTTTCTCCCAATCCTCCCATCAGCCGTTCGTCCTTCATGTGACGGGCCCCCTTTTAACCAATCAGAGAGCCTGACACTGGAGCATCAAAACCTGGGTTGAACCATGCGCGCGTGTGCGCGCACACACACACACACACACACACACACACACACACACACTCCTACCTGGTCCTTGTGAGGCATCCAGCAGCAGCTTGTTTTGATGGTGGAGCAGAGAGCTCTTAGTGCCTCATCATGTAAAAGTCTTTCACCAGCCGTCTGTTCATCCGTCCGTCACCTCATCCTTCACTCTCCCTTCTCTGTCTCGCTCTCTCTCTTTTGCCCACTCACGTCCTTTTTACCTTTTGAATTCACCGTCTGCCAATTTATTTCCTGTCTGTTCTTCTGTCACCATTTTTTTCTTTTTTTTTCATAATTTTCTCTCCGTCTCTCTTTCTCTTCTATGTCCCAGCTTCAAGTTACATAAATCACATTGACATCCAGTATGCGTTGGAGTCCTTGTATGTGTGTCGCATACTTAGAAGCATATGCAATATGCTAAAACACAACCAAATTGAGACTCACGATAACTGCTGTTGACATCTAGATTTGAGTGTGTCACTTAGAATCCTTATGTAAGATTAACTGTACATTACACAAGAGGCATATTGCACGTGCTATACATAATATACACACGCATACACAATCTATCAAAATTCTGTATCTTTTAAGTTTTATTGGAGCAAAAATATATCGATATGTCTAGTCAGAGTAAAAGTGTCGCATGATTTAGTTTTTTTAAGGGATTTCGTTATTTATTTCAAAGCAGTAAATGGCCCGTAACTCAGTGTTTTGGGCATAAAAATTAAAATTGGCATTGAAATAAATAACATCACCAGCTCCTAGTCTTTAACACCATCCTGCTCTCCCTCCGTTCAGCCCAAGCAGCGGACCTCCCTGTCCTCGTCGTTGGACGTCCAGAGGCCGGTCAACCACAGCTGTGAGCCCAGCGAGGTCAGCTCGTCCCTGGGCTACGCCAGCTTCAGCACCAGCCCCCCTGCCAGCCCCCCGCTCAGCCCCAACCAGGAGGACTCCGCGGGCTCCAACGACGACTGTCAGCTCACCGGTAGGTTTTTGGGTTAGGTTTGACGGAGATGTGCTGCGTATGTCCATGAGGGGTTCTCGACAGCTGAGGCCTCAAGCTTCGAGAACAGAATCTACCCTCTGAAGTCCTCTTAAGCAAAAAAGCCCCAACTTCAGTGACACTCATGAAAACCCAAATTTTCCTTTGTTGAAATCATCACCCAAGTCCCAAAGATCTTGGTGCTGGAATCGTTAAAACTTGTCAATTCAAAACAGTAAGTATTGCTACAGATTGTACTTGTTTCTGACGGGGAAAGTCTGCCAAGTGCGGCACGGGGAGGAATTTGCATGGAATTTGAATATTTAAATGCCATTATCACAGTGGAACAACGTGAAATGCAACGCACATACCATTCTTGTGCCCCCTCTTTGTCTGGCATCGATTAGCCATCTGTCTGTAATCCCCCCAGCCTCAACAATGCCTCTCTATTGGGAGATGATTGTGATTGGACTGTGTTTTTAACATTTTGAAGACTACAACAGCATTTGGGCAAATGCAGAAACAATGTACTTTGCATTTAATTTTTTCTTGTTTAAAGCACCGCACAGGGGAATGCAACACAACTTCAGTGGATTGCATTTCGAGGTTTCATGCGATTCTGACACTGTCAGAATTTCCTAACTAGAAAGCACATTTCCACTTCATGTTTTTCGGTAAAGCGATTGAGTGACATGAAAACAATGTAAAAAAACAATGTTCCATTTTGGCACATTTTACCATGGTACGTGACCAACGAAAAGTAACGCCATTTATTTGCTTTGCATCTTCCACTGTTCCGCTCTGTTCCACAAATTCCTCTCTATGGTCTTGCAGTTGTTTACCAGTGACCTCATGAATTGCCAAGTTTCCCCAGCGATCCAAGAAAAATGTAAAGCAAAATGTTGCGCGGCAGGTGAAAAGCTGTGCGGATGCATCAATATTTTATTATTACA
Organism: Zeus faber; assembly: GCF_960531495.2. NCBI lineage: Eukaryota > Metazoa > Chordata > Actinopteri > Zeiformes > Zeidae > Zeus > Zeus faber. The sequence goes on along the minus strand of NC_137208.1, from coordinate 15,725,419 downwards.
CCTCATTGTCTTACACTTTGACACAGACAGTCTAGTCTTTCCATTTTTATCTTTTATAGCCTGGCGCAGGTGTTGTCCAACTCCTTCGATCTGGACTCCAAATAAAATTTTAATGGCCTTTGCCTTGGGATCCAATAAACTGAAAACATATTTCTTTGTTGGGGTCGAGCTCGCTGCCAAGATGCTGTAACCGCTCGGAGGCCGTTGTGGATTGTGCAGAGTAGGACTGGGCGACGAGGAGTGTATTATTGACGTTGGTAAATGAAATGAAATGAAATGAAATTAATTAAATTAATAATTGAAATTAAATTGGCGCTCTTCGGTGTCTTCTGCGTGAGCTCAGAAAATACAATGTGCTCAAGTAGTTAACCGGAGCCGGGGAGCATATTATGTCGTCCATTATTTCTTCCCCAACAACTCCCCCGCCCGCAAAGACCTCTTGTTCTCTCTCATCGTAGCCCCATCAAACTCTCGAGCTTGTTGGGATGGCGGTGGCACCGGCCATCCCTCTCAGTTCAATGGAATCTGCCTAGATGTGTGACGCCCCTGTGTGTGTGTGTACGTGTGTGTGTGTGTGTGTGTGTGTCAAACGTCTCGTGCAGAGGTGTTGGCGTGCGACACTTTCCGACGCCTAAGCCAGCCACCTCCTCATTCTGAAGGTGGAATCAGTCAATGTGGATCCAATGTTGAACTCCACTCTGGGCATTAGGCATAGATGGATCATTTTAAACCTTCATGGACGCATACACTGTACTTATTCTTGTCATGGTTTGGCTTTCAAAAGAATGGCCTGAAATGGTTTTTGTGGCCTTTTACAGAGCTGTGTAAGAGATTTGCTGCCATCGTAATATCCAGATAGCACAATACAATGAGAGATAACCAAGAGGCGTTATCCCATTCTTGTGCACGGTAACAGCAGTGTTAGATACTAGGTGTCAGGAAACAAGGAATCTTATTTGTAGTCGCACAATATCTGTTGATTCGTATGCGCTCCCGCCGTGTTCAGACGGTGATAAAGTGAAACAAGCTTTCTTTGACACTTCATGCACCACAAAACGTGTTTTCTGGTTTCTAATGTCGAAGGCCTCGCAATGATGCTTATTCTAATACACTGTGGTGTGAGGGTGGTGTGGTTTAAGCAGCCGCGCCTGTCTTGGGTCTAGGTAATTGGGCTCGGGATCAGGGTGGCTGTTCGCCTGTTGCTCATTAGAGTAATCAACGAGCAACAGGTAAAACCCCCATCCCCACACACAGAACAAGGCACACACACACACACACACACACACACACACACACACACACAAAAAGCCACACACATACATATCAACATATACACAAAAGCAAGCTTGTTTATACTCTAGGGGCAAATGGAACCAAGGCTTTTCTTTGTTTGGTTTGTACGCAGGGAAGCAATCTGCATTCTCGCTTGGTAAAGTAATTCAAATAAGTTATTTTGCCAAACCCCCAAATAAATTTCATTTTTTTTCCCCACTATTGTTCTATGACACAAACACAACGACACCCTGAAACCCAGCGCAAAGCACAGGGGAAAAGCAACATGGACTTCTCGGAGGTCAGAGCTAAGCCTCGCTTGTAGATTAAGCACCAACAACAACAAGGATATAAACAAGTCCCTCCTTGTGGAAATCTCCAGCGCATATCTTCAGAGTTAGCCGAGAGATAAATGAAATAAACATTTCTGCTTTGTGGATACTGTCGCCCCCCATCCCCTGCTGAGTCCAAGTCTCTCGCACAAAAAGGGAATTTTATATTTTCCCATTAATATACGAGTGACATGTTTTCTCGTTGGCAGCGGTCTGTGGCTTAAACGCAGCGGTTTACACGTCCGTCGGCTCCTCTGACGCCCGTCTCTTGTTTTTTCCCGTGGCGGTGAGTGGGGGCCCGGTTGTCATGGCAAAAGTTACGCTGTCGGCTAACGGGGGAAACTTTTCTGTGCAGCGGGCTCGAATCTGGCCGTAAGTCAAAACGCCCACTCCCAGGCGAGGAGGAGGGACGGCAGGAAAGCGAGGAAGTCCGTCGGGCTGGGAACGTTTTCTGTACGTTTTGAGTTGTGTGTGTGTGTGTGTGTGTGTGTGCGTGTGGGTGTGTGTCTGTGCGTGCATGCATGCGTGCGTGTGTCGACCCAAAAAAGGAGTTCACAAGCCCAGCCTTGACTTTGATCCTTGTATCCTTGATCCTTTCCTCACCCGTCCGTGCTTCAAACGCAACATGCGGTCTCTCTTTATTAATCATCAATCGACAAGGTGTGCAAACGGCCTCATAAATCTACACACGCACACACACACGCAAGCACCACCCACACACACACACACACACACACACACACACACGCACACACACTTGATTGAGACCTCTTCATACGCCATTCCTTTTGAGTGTGTGTTTTGCTCTCAAAACCGTACGATCGAGCCCTCCACTTAACGCTGATGTCATCGCCGACTCACACGCTCACTGAGGAAGCACGAGGTGCGTGTGTCTGTTTGGTGTTCTGTGACATCAGCTTCACTCTCTCTCTCTCTGTTCAATTTGCTTTATTGTCATGACGGAGATTCTGACATTGCCAAAGCTTGACAATGTATATTGTAAATTTAGTATTAGGCATAACCCATAATGAAATATATGAATGGATAAATTATGACAATAATAAAAAAAGGAAAATCAACTAAATAATAAAATAATAATATAATCAACAACAATAATAATAATGATAATCTTGATAAAAATACATGAAATAATCAATAATGATAAATCAAGAACAAGTGCACATAGATTTTATTTTTGTAGGATTTTTTAACATTTTTATTTTGTGTTATACTCATCCCTCTCTCTGAATATCTCTCTCTCTGTCCATCTCCCCTCTCTCACCCGAGTGCTCCATCCAGTAAACACCCATTTTTGTCTCTGTTCTGTTTTTTGTTTGTTTGTTTGTTTTTTAGTGTTCTTAATTTGTCAATTCATCAATTCACCAGTTCTCCGCTCTTCTTCCTTCTTATTCCCTCGCATCTGCTCATCCTCCCCTCGCCGCTCATTAGCCTCGCAGGGGCCATTGTGTGGTTGCCACGGCAACAAGGTGTCCGCTCCTGTGTCAGAAATGCTCACTCGAATAGGTAGAGAGCGCCGAAAAGGTGGAGCTGGACGCGGAGGGAGAGAGAGAGAGAGAGAGAAAGAGAGAGAGAGAGAGCGAGAGACTGAGGCTAAGAAAGAAGAAAAGATTGAGTGAATCACACAGATGTCGATGAAAAAGAGAGGGAACTGGGACTTGCTGTGGAGGTGTGTGTGTGTGTGTGTGTGTGTGTGTGTGTGTGTGTGTGTGGGAGGGGAGTAATTGAAAGAGCGGAACACACAGGGAAGAAAACATCAGACGGCAGTTGCAGAAAGAGAGCGCGAGAGCGCGAGAGCGCGCGAGAGAGAGAGAGAGAGAGAGAGAGAGAGAGAGAGAGAGAGAGAGAGAGGGCGGGGCGCAGAAAGTGAAAGGGAAAAGGGGAAAGACTTTTTTCCGGCCCATAAAAGGTCCTTCCTTCCTCGCCCGTGTCCTCCTCATCCTTCTCTCTCCTCATTCTCCTCTTCTCTATTTCTCTCCTTTTCCCTCCCTCGCTCTTAAAGCCGCTCCTTGGCAGGCCCGCGGCGGAGTGGGTAGGTGGGAGCCCGGCGCAGGGGCGGGCGGTCGGAAAAGGAGACTATTTATAAAGAGGATCCATCGGCGGTGCTGATGTTGCGGAACCAGAGGTTAGGTAACGCTGACCGGCGCGGGGGGTCTCCCCCCACCCCCCTCTCGCCCGGACACGGCGGCGCGGGGGTTGTCCGAGACACTAACGCGCCGTAGACGTGTGTCTGTGAGTAAACAAACCACAGAGTGCACGGGGCACGGAACACACGCACATACAAACACAAATACCTTTATATGAACTTCATATTATTATATACATATCAACCATCAATTACCCCATTAGTGCACTGTAAGCAAACATGCAGCTTTATTCAAATGTTCAAATTGGAGAAGGAGCATTCCTCTCCACAATTCCGTGTAATGTGTGTGTCAGGTGTAATATTGAACGATAAGGCACTGTTTTTTCCAACGCTCCGATTTTCGAATACGAGCGCGCGCGCAGAGGAGAAACCTTGATCGCGCTCGCGTCTTCTCATCTCCTTCGATCTTCGTCGATTCAATCGTTTCGGCGGTTTCGCGTTTTTCTTTATCAATTTCATTTCTTTCTCTCCGTGCGCCCACGGTGCATTTTCCGTCGCGGTTGCCCAGTTTGAAAAAAAGGCAAAAGCCGATCGCAGTTTCATTCCCCGACGCTTTCCTTTCGTTCCGGGCGCCAGAGCGTTGGAATGGCCGTCGCAAATTTGAAAAGGGAAAAGCCGCGGCTCGCCCTTTTTCCGCGTCGTCCGTGCGAACGCAAAGCGGTTCTGCCGCCGTCGCTTAGGAAACAGGTTTTTTTTATTTTATTTTTTTAAACAGCTCTGTTAATTGTCTGACACTCTTCCCCCGTGCAGTCAACTCATGTGGAGTTTAGTGTGTGGGAGGAAGCGAGGAGTGAACAGGTGAGTGACTCATTTTGAACACAGTGTCTAGCGTCTTCCATCGATCACTGCGGTAACGACCCGCAGTGATCGAACGCGGGGTGGGGGTAGAGTGTGTGTTGATCAGAGAAAAAAACGCAAACCAAGCCGAAATCATCCCATGCGCTTCGCGTCGGCGCTGGCTGACGAGACGCTGTTGTTTGAAAACATGCAATCCGACCCCGCCCCGAAGTACATAAAACATTTCTGGGTGAACTGATTCACTAATTCCGAAACGCGGGCGCGTGGATGTCACACGTCAGGTCAAGCCACGTTTATTTCCACAGCCCTTGATGCGCGGTGCACCCTCAAAAGGGGCTTCACAAAGCCTCGCATTCCACCGAGAAATCATCGGCCTCCGTTAGCCCGACCCCCCGCTCGGGGGAAAGGGAAAAAATAACGCTCGGTGAAAACAGTGGGAGAAAGCTCGATAAAGGGCCACGGGTCCACAGACACGGGCTAGCTCCAGCGGTGCAATTAGCGGTTCATTTGCGAACACGGAGGCTCAGACAATAACCCGAATTTGATACCGTCCTCGGCGGGGGGAAGGACATTTAATTGAAACGGCCTCTCGTCGCAGTGCTGTTAACTCGGGGGCCGAACTAAGCTCGGCTTGTCACAACGCCGAGCACACACACGCGCGCGCACACACACACACACACACACACACACACTTTCTCTCCTTCCGCAACCACCCCCTCCAACCCCTTCCATGCTCCAAGGTAGCAAGGTATAAGCCCCCCCTGAACCTGGCAGCCAATGAGAACCATCCAAAAAGGCAGATGTGCCATGACGTACTTACAACTCTATATAAGGCCCATTCTTTCAAACATGGTTTCCTTCCATACGGTTTCTATGGTTTCCATTGATGGGGTTTACATAACTGCGTTTTAAATTGTGACACAAGCCTGCAAACTGGAGACCTTTTTCACTCCCCCCCCCCTTCCTTTATTTCATTTTTGCATCGAGGCAGGAAAAAAAAAACAAACAAACAAAAAAAATGTAATAAAACTGGCATAGCTTGGCCAACGCTGTGATTGGCCTCCACTTATGCAGGTGGATGTTTTCGAAATGACAGCTCTGTTCCCGGCTCTTTGATGCGGGGGGACGGGGTCGATAAATGGAAGGAACCGCGCGGTCAAACCCGATTGGTCGGTGGAGGCCGTTTCAATGTTGTGTCTGAGCATGTGCATGCCCCATCCCCGGACTGTACGTGTAAGTGCGCGCGTGTGTGTGTGTGTGTGTGTGTGGGTTTGGCACGGAGGGCACCGTAATTGCCTGGCGCCGTCGGACACGCCCGCTCTCTGTAGCCGAGTCGAAATTAGAAGGGCCGTTTTATTAAAGAGCAGGGCGGCTTTTGATCGCACATTCTGCATGAAAAACGTCCGTTTCCATCCAGCGTCGGTCCTCGTATGGGAACGACGGGTTTTGTGAAAAATCGATACCGCGATATATCACTTCCTTTTTTTCGATACGTTGGCGGCACTTTGGTTTTTAGCTCTGGTTTGTAATGCGCTGAATAAATGGAGTGCCTGTATCGCGATACCATCGACATCGTGGGAAATGTATTGTAATAGTATCATATGGTGGGGAGGGCGGCTAAGTTACCGTTGCCACGTTGAAAAACTTTGGATTGCCTTATATTTGATCTCTGGTTTGTACAATTTTGATTTGGACATGCACACTCCATCTAGTTGAGCGATCGCTGAATCGCCTGTAATGCGATACCATCGATATCGTGGTATCTGTACTGTGATCGTATTGGATCGTGGCTTACTGAATACCCACTCCCTAATGTGTGTGTGTGTGTGTGTCTGTGTGTGTGTGTGTGTGTGTTTTAGTCAAATTTTATGTTTGTGTTCTCCCTATCTGTGTGTGTTTGTGTATCAGTCACCCGTTGTTTCCTCGCGGCGGCGATGCGAGGGATTAGTCTGCGACGGGAAGTGTCGTCATGACGTTCCGGACGCGGCTCCGCCTGCGGCGCCTTATCGCCTCCCCTGCGCGCCGGAGATACGCTTCCTCTCCTCGCTTCCTCCCCGTTCCCTTTAATCCTTCCTGTGATCGTCTTTCTTCTTTCTTTTTTATCCGCTCTCACTTACGATGACTTTCTGTTGGCCACTGGCGCCGCTCCTCTATCTCCGTCTTGCTTCGCTCTCTCTCCCGTCGCCGTCTGTCTTGAGGTCTCTTTGCGAAACCTCTCTCGCTTCCCTTGGTAGTGCAGTCTTTTGATGAATAGACCCGAGGTGGTGATGAATCACCTCTTTCATTTTTCATTTTTTGGGGGGTTGGTGGTGGTGGTGATGGGGGGGGGGGGGCTATGAACACATTATGATAAGCTTCCCCGACTCTGTGTGGGGACTGTGGAAGATAATAGAAATGTGTCAGATTAGTAATCAGAAAAATAAAATCATGAATTTAGAGGCAGTATTTCACAGAATATTCCCTATGAAAATGTTTTATGCTTTGTAGCCCTGTTTTTTCACCGCATCATCCTTGCCGCTGGCGACATGATATTTCCATTATATGCTGGTGTTGGGGTGCTACTGGTATTCTAGCTATAGATTTAAGATTTGTTTGTTGCAGAGGTGCTGACAACCCTTCCTTTTGCCTGAATTAAATACCGTTAGCACTGCTAAGCTGTCATTGATAAGCATGTAACCGGCTGGAGGAACCAGACCGGAGAGCTTCATTGTCGTCCTATCATACCCCACCATACTGTACAGAAAGAGCCGTTAGGATACATTCCAGACGACACAGTACTGGCAAACTCAGTTCAGATAGATAGATAGATCCCTTATTCGTCCCCGCAGTGTAACAGCAGTTCACATGAAGAACAATAAGTTATGATAATAAAGTAATAAGGAAATAAGGAAAATAGAAAAAAAATGCAATATTATACAATAACCCTAAAACATAGTGAAAAATAGAATAATTGGCACTATACAATAAACTTAGATTAACTTAATAAATAAATTAACATTTTATTTTGTATTTTTATTATTATTATTATTATTATTATTATTATTATTATTATTAATAATAATAATAATAATAATAATAATAATAATAGTAATGATAAAAGTAACAAATGAATTATAAAATATTTTTTAGTTCATAAAAAAATAGAAAATAGAAAACTTAATACATACACACCCCAACAAAATAACAATAGACTATACACCTTCACAAAAGTTGTGCATCCATATTTACACACAGTCTACTCATGCACTATCCAGTACATACACAACATTTGAAAACACACACACACACACACACATACACACACACAGACACACACACAAACACACCACATCAATGATTCTAGTGACAAAAAATAAAAAAAACATCTTCATCGGGGGATGTGACAGACCAGCCACTGTGGGAGAAGTGCGGTGGCCGTGGCAGTATAGTGCTGCTTACGGTAAATTGGGAACGAATGTGCGAATTCAATATCCTACCGGTCCCCTGGCGACTCCCGGGCAGGTTTAGATGGATACGGGCCATCAGACATGAAAGAACAGCACCTGACTGGGTGTCTCATCACTCGCTCCCTCTCTCCACCTCCCTCAGGGACGGTGCGTTTAGGGCTGATCCCTTTTCACGGCCTTGCGAAGGGCTGGCCCTGGAAAGCCGGGGCTTCGCCTCCGCAGCCACGATGAGATCACAATAGATCGGCTGTATGAAATTGGCGAAATGCTCCGAAAAGCGGGGGGGGACCGGGTACTCAAATCATCGGCCGCGAGTGCAAAAGCCATCCTCCGTAAGTACCACAGGTCACGAGCCCGTTTGCTCAGCACCGGCGATCCCCCGACGCACGCCTGACAGCCCAGCGATGCTCCGTGGAAGGGGATCCAGCTCCATATAAAAACCTCCAGGATGACTGACGGCTCCGATATTACTCCGCAGCTTTTAATAACAGCCTGCGCCTCGCCGTCAGAGGCGCACGGTGAGGAACGCGGCGTTATCAGTCGCTCTGAGCCTCAAACGGGAAAACATCCCATTGTATGGGAGATGCGGCGGGGGTGGGTGGGGGGTGGGTATGTCTGCGTGGAAGAGCGTCGGAGAATGCTCCGGGAAGCGGGAGATACTTTACGTGTGACATATTGGGTTGAGAAACCGTATTGTTCGGGGATGGCTGCCACGGGTAATGTGTGAGGAATTAGTTTTGCCGCGAGGGTCGCAGACGCCGGGTTATTGCGTCGTGGGCCGGGTGCTCTGCGGGCCGTGGCAATATCGCAGAATGCAGACAAAACAAAGCCCGCAAGACGATTGCGGAAATGTTATTGGTTTACATCTCTTAAATCATTTGGGAAATGTGAAAAAAAAAAAAAGAAAAAAAAGAAAAAAAAGGCGTCCTCAATAAACTACGGGAGGAAAAGACCGATTGGTCCTGACACCCGTTGTGCTTCCGCGACCGTGTGATCAAATACTGCCTGTTTACCTGCCTGTCTTTCTCAACACTACCCCCTTCCCTCTCTCTCTCTCTCTCTCTCTCTCTCTCTCTCTCTCTCTCTCTCTCTCTCTCTCTCTCTCTCTCTCTCTGTCTCCCTCTGTAACTGACACACAACCACGCTGTATCTCACCCAGTATATTGCCTTCCATAATATTTTGCCCTTCTTGCGTTCATTACTTAAGGCCTGCATTCAATATAAGGAGTGTCGTTTTTTTTTTTAACTATCCGGCAGTCAGTTCCTGTAAATCAATTTGACATTTATGACAAAATGTTTTTCATTAATTATAAAATGTATGAACGTCTCTGTTTATATTGGAGGGATGTATTCAAATTAAATGATTCAGTCAATGAATAATTGAAATCAATATTTTTAGGTACCGTTGTATTTTTATATGTTCCATGAAAATTCCAATTATTATGACACATATCTCACAAAAGCCATTTCCACAATGTTAGTGCTGCATTTAATTCATTCTTTATCTCACGACAGAGCTCAGTATTTCCAAATGCAGAACCATGTACCGAGGCTTAAAGACGGGTGTATGGGCGCGAGGGCGAATGGCAAACTCGAGGCTTCAAATCCTCTCCACAGTAACCAACGGGTGACGTACGTCCATTTCCCAGCGGTCTACGATACAAACAAGGAAAAGCGATGTCAGCTCGTCTCCGTCTACAATAAGATAGATTCAAGATTCAAGAGGTTTATTCGTCACATACATATACATACTTTCATACATATACGCAGAGTATGATGAATGTGTGAGGATATCGAGACTGAAGAAGCGTTCAATTTGGAATTCCCCACATCAACGGACGACTGTGACTCCTCCAGCCTCTCGCTTTGTGACCGACCCCCTCCGCTCCTTTGAAATCCGTTCTCTTGAATTCCTTTTTCACTCTTGTCCCTTCAGTGGGCTGCCAGTCAACTGTTTATTCTGCCCCGACTCTAGAGTATCTTAAGCTGTCTTGGTGCTCTCTGTTTCTCTCTCTCTCTCGTCTCCTCCTTCCCTTGTCTCTCCCTGTCACTGCGTACCACTGCCGTGCTCGCCCTTAACCCGCCCTGCTCTCTCTCTGTCTCTCTCGCTCTCGCTCTCTCTCTTTCTCTCTCTCGCTTTAACTTCCCGGCTTCCTCTCTGCTATTCATCACTCGCGTCCGTGTCTGTTACCCTCCCTGGGGCTTTCCAGCTTTCACTGCACTGCCTCAGTGTCTCTCTGCAACACTCATTTGCACTTCTCCGTTACTCTGCCTCAACCCCATACACACACTCCACTCCCTCTGTGAACCGGCCTCCTTCGGCCCTTCACCCCGGCTCCCCCCCGTCTGTTTTGTTTTTCTTCCTCTTTTTCCCCTCTGTCTTTCCCTCTTCTCTTTTCCCCGGTCCACCACTCTCCCCCTCTCCCCTCGTCCCTCCGGTCGTCCGCCCCTCCCTGTGCTGAGCTGCGGCGTCGCCCGGAACTGCATTTGGCAGTGAACCCCTGGCTCCCGCCGTGACGCGATAAACAATTGTTAACAAGCAATTAAAAGCGCGGCCTTTAGAACCCGCAGCCGGCGGGAGTGTGAACACCGGGGTCGCTCTGAGCGTTTGACACCGACGACGCGGCTGTGAATGTGTGCGCATTATCAGCCGCGTCGGCAGAAAGCACGGCGGCCCGGAACCTGGACCCTGGTCTTACCGCGCTCGGCCGAGAAAGCACCCTGCCGAGCGCCCTGCCGAGTGCTTTCTTTGGGGTACCGGTCGATACAGTACCCGGCAGCAGTGACACGGGTTCTGGGAAGGTGGCTTTTCCTGGGCTTACTTGCGGTATGAAAATGAAAGGGGTAAAAAAGTGCTTCTCTCTCTCTCTTTCTTTCTCTCTCTCTATCCCTCTCACTCCCTCTCTCTCTCGCTCTCCCCATTTATTTTCAGCACCTCTGCACTCAGTCCCAGTGCGTGGAGCTTCTGTTCCCTTTCTCTTGTTTTGACACTCTACAAAGACCCACCTCACCTGCTTATTTGGCCGTTCGGTAAATTGGCGCTTCCCTTGAGGGCCGGCGACTCTCAGCCTTCCAGAACAGCTGGAAGTGGGCCTTTTTGTTACCATGGCTACCAAACCACCTGTTGCCCTTAAAAAAGGAGGAGAGGAATAGAGAGAGAACTGTCGGAAGGGAGCACAACATTTTGATAAGCTATTGATAAGCAGTAGCCTACTGTACAATTCGTAGCCTACCATGGAGTCATTTTATAGATAACCTTTGAGAAGTATGATTTCCAGTTTCAGAAGTTTTTGAAATCAAGAAAAATGAAGCCAGCAATCACAGCGAATGCCCGTTGTTAAACCTGTATTAAGCTAATGTCCACAGAAATAACCACTCTAGGAAACACGTTCCCCGGCTCACTTTCTTTTCTTTTTTTTTTTTCTCGCACATCTGCAAACCTGAGAAACGGAAACCCCCGAAACCCTGCAGGATGAGAGCCCTTTAATCAGCGTGAATGATTCTAATTTGGTTCTCCTCTGGGCCCAGATACCCCGCTCTCATTTACATTTCCTTGGGTAACCCCGCTCTGTGTCGTGCTGTGTCTCCTCCCTGTGTCGTGGACTTACGTTACGCAATCTTTGCATAATGCCTCAACGAGGATCCGGTCAACGAGGAGGAGGGGGAGGAGGAGGAGCAGGAGTGGGCTCAGGTGATCATAGCCCAATGGAGCATCAGCGAGTATCAATGTTTTTGAGTGACATTTGCAATTACAAGGCTATCCTAGTGTCTGTGACTGTGTGTGTGTGTGTGTGTGTGTGTGTGTGTGTGTGTGTGTGTGTGTGTGTGTGTGTGTGTGTGTGTGTGTGTGTGTGTGTGTGTGTGTGTGTGTGTGTGTGTGTGTGTGTGTGTGTGTGTGTGTGTGTGTGTGTGTGATGAGAGAGTAGTGAGATGTTTATCGTAGGAGGGATTGTTAACATGGCCCTGTACACAGTCCTAACACGCAGCGACAGAAAACAGAGAGAGAGAGAGAGAGAGAGCGATCATGCCCCCTAGAATGCCAGAGATCACATACACAGACACCCACCCACACACACACACACACACACACACACACACACACACACACACACACTGTGAGAGCCAGGAAGATAGTTATTTTCATGGGGATTTCTGTGCGATATTGGACATAGCAGCTCATTATGCCATGGTCTGACTTGATCTCACATTATAATCAAGTCATGACTGCAAGATAAATTGAGGCTACTTTCAGCCTCCGGTGATATAATTCTTCATCTATGTGTTCATGTATGTAACTTTGAATGTGCATTTCCTTTTATTCAATTTTTTTTTTTTTTTTTTCGGTCTGCATCTCACCTAAGCATGTATTCATTCTCATGCATGACTACCGTACACACCAATAGGTTGAATATGCCATATGACCCTGATATGTGCGTTTGTTAGTTATGGACCAAAGATCAGAACACACTGTGTCTCTTGTCTGATCCGTCTGTCTAATTTAAAAAAAACGTGTGTACGTCGTAAATTCCCTTTGTTATTCTGAGCCCATTAACTGTTCAAACATTGTTAAGACAGTTCTGTACCACAATACAACCTGTTATTATCTTGCTGTTGTGATTTCTCCCCCCTTCGAGTAAACAGACAAGTGCGTATTTCCCATAACAGGCGACAACAACAGCTTGATTTGCACAACGAACACGCGTTTGAATATGTAAATCACGCACACATGCACAGACGCCGGCAGACTAACGTCGCTCCAACTTATGCAAGTATTCGGGGGGAAAGGAAGAATATGAAAGAGCTGCTGGTCTCCTCTTTCAAGGTGACGGGCGGAGACGGTGGCTGAGAGCGTCCACTTGGCTCTCATTACACCTCAAAGAAACCCGGTCAAGTGGGCGCATCGGCCCTCATGAACGTTTGCGAACATGCACAGGTTCAGACCCAACACACACACACACACACACACACACAATGCGTACACACACCGTTGCACCCAGACGGCGAGGGAGCACGCAAGTGTTATCAAAAGTCAGGAGTTGTCCCCCCTCCCCCTTTGCAGATGCAAGCAGCTTGTCTACAGATGAGCGGAAGACATATTGCCTCCCTCTTATCTTTATATTTGCAGCTTTGCGTGTCATCTTTATTTATTTATTTTATGGAATTGCGCTTGCTCCACTCACTGTCCTACAACTCCCCTCTATCTCCATTGTGCAATTTTATCATAAAATGTTCTTCATTTGTGAGTTAATTTGACTTTGTTTTCTTCGTGAGAGTCAGCTCCTGGTACCGTATGTAAGGACAGGAGTATCTCATCTTACCCACTTGATACGTCTCTTTTCGCAGACGACGGGCCTTACCAGCGGGACCCTCCGCCCCCCGCCCATCCCCCTCCGGCCACCTCCACCCTGCTAGAGGACCGCAGGAGGAGCCACGTTCCAGAGGAATTCGTCGGCCTCCTCCACGGATCTTCCCCCGCCTGCGAAACGCCCGACACGCCTTATCACCTCTACAGCCCCAAGCCCCACAAGTTAGTTGCGCCGGATGGCCACGGCAGCCTGCTGCGCACGCCCGAGTTCAGCCTCTTGATCCGGCCAGGCGGACCCCCTCAGGTCGTGCCCAGGTCGGTGGACGAGTCCTCACCCCCCAAGGACCCCCAGAAGCCGCAGGTGGTCTACCGCACTGTCTTCCACACCAGGGTAAACCAGGACCAGGCCCCGCAAAAGGACTACAAGCGGGCCTGTCCGCCACGCGGGTATTCCACCCTGGGCCACCCGCCCTCCTCCTCGTCTTCTTTTTCCCACAATTCCTCCGGGCAAAACGGGGACGCGCTGGTGCTGAGGGGGAGCCCGGCGGAGAGCCCGGCCAGGGACGCCGCGTCTGGTGCCGGATACGAGGAGAGGGCCTGCACCCTGGGCAGGATGAGGTCTATGCCCCGCAGCGTTCTGGACCTGCAGCTGTCCAAGACTCTGTCCAAGTCTGACTCCAACCTGGTGGCTGTGTCTCCTATCCAGGTATGCAGCTTCTGGGTCGCAGCCAGACCATGTGCATTAGTCAGTGGGAGTTACTTACGGTACTGTTATCATGAGGGTTGTTAAAGCCTAAGGACAGTATGAGTGTAATAAAATAAAGCTCTGCATTTCTGATTCAATTTGTAGGCAAGATGAAGATAAAAGGTGCAGAATGAGATCTGGTAATTTAGCTGCATCTTTAATGGAGTATCCGAAAATATTTATTTGTGAGCCGCTGGCAACAGAAAAAAAACAAACTTGCGAGGTTAGCTGTGAAATTTCAATTAGTTTTGAGCGCAAATGATTTTCTTTACCGTCCAAAATGTACATGCTTCTTGATCTGGGTCTAGTACATATATATATATATATATATATATATATATATATATATATATAGTACATATTTTTTTTCATCTTCCCAGGAGGAGCACAGTTGGGGCTCTGGTTCTAGGGGGCAGGGCCCTGGCAGTCCCAGCCCAGGAGAGGGCACTAGTCCAGGGGGAAAGCTCGAGAGAACACCCTCCTTCACTGCGGAGTGGGAAGAGGTAAGAAGCACCGTGTAAATGGTGTAGACCAGTTAGCCTATTTAAAAATAAATCTAGTTTCAAACTGCAGGATTTTTATTATACGCAGGAAACTTCCCCTGCCCTCACGATGCTGTAACGGTGTTATTGTCATGAACATGAGAAACCACACGGGCGGAGAAAATTACTTTTTTAAAGGTGCTTTGTGTAACAGAGGGCCGTTTGTCTTTCCATCTCGGCGTGCGTGTGTGTGTGTGTGTGTGTGTGTGTGTGTGTGTCTGTGTGGGTGTGTGTGCCCGGGGCAACTCCGGTATTGCACGGTCACTGACACACATCCGAGCCGGGTCACCGACCAGGATGATCCATACATAGACTCAATTTATTGAATCACAAACACGCACGCATGCACACACACACACACACACTCGCACAGATGAAGCATGTTGTCTTTAATTACTATTTACAAACTACTTTGCTTCATGCAGTTTGTAGAAAATTGTGTTGTTCCGTGTGTGTGTGTGTGTGTGTGTGTGTGTGTGTGTGTGTGTGTGTGTGTGTGTGTGCGCACAGTTCACTTAATTTGCACACATGTGTCTTCTTTATCAGGCAGTGTTCCATCTACCTTTCAAACGTGTGTTCGTTAATGTTCATTAACTCTGCGTGGCACATAACTTGCTGACGGTGATGAATTACCATGTGGAATTTTTTTCCCCACAATTCCCAGCAATTAACTTGACCTTTACTGTTTAATTGCAAGCTACAGGAAGAGACAAGATAAGTAAGCTTTAGGGAAATTATGATGCGATATATGGGGGATTTTGGAAGGGGGGAAAAACAAAGTTGCGCTATTTGCAGCGTGCACACACCCCAGTAAAAAGCTGCATTATTGGCAAGGGACCAGCTCCAAGGGGAGCGCTGCAACAGTCTATGAACCCGAGATAGCTCAAGTCATTAGCATTACAGTCCCTTAAAGGGAGGGCTCGCCTTAATCGTCACCTTGAAAATTGCTTATAAGTACTGTCGGTGCTGATCGTCTTGAACATTATTGAATGGTAATTAGGAGCCCGTACATAATTAAAGCCACGCCTATACGGTGCATGTTTACACTCGGAACACTAGGCGGTTCACAGAGGACAACAGCAAACTCGGAAAGGGAGGAAGCAACTCTCCGATGTACCACACCGGAGACCAGTCCATCAGCAGTTTGCCAACAGGGTTGTTTTAATGGTGGAGAGTGGTATGAACTATGAACTAGAGGTCTTCCCGGGTCCCAAAATTCAGACCGAAACCGTTTTATTTTTTTATGTTTAAATGATGTAGCCCGCTCACCTGCGAGGGTCTCGAGTTCGGGATTCGGGTAGAGAGGTTTGGGTGTAGACAGGTGACAGGCCTTCTAAAACTAAAAGCACAACGATTGCAGTTAGAATTGGGAGGTACCTCATTAGCAAGCTCAATTCGTTTGACCGGCCCGGTCGGCCCAACGAGTCGGTGCTCCTGTTCTGTAAACCATACACCGTGGAGCAGGACGGCCATGACATAAATTTAACTGGATAACCCGGTTGTTCTGGCCCCGGCGGACCCAACGCTGAACAGAGGCTGTGTGTGTGTCGCACAGTTGAGTGGTTAACAGCAGATCTCGGGTCACACCACCACCACCACCACAACCACCTCGCCCACCAGACCAACCAGCAGGCAGAGACACGAATAAAGCTGCTTCGAGGTCCCAAACAACGGACTCCGAAGGGCCTCTCCTCCCTCATCCCCTCGTTCCCTCCCCGCTCTCCCCCCTCCCCGGGGGTCTTTTCTTATCCTCCACCGCACTATACAAAGTGGAATGATGACGGCTGGGAATTGGCCTGGTGTTAATGATCACACATTCGACACTTGAATCCAAAAATAGTTGGCTTTATTACTGTCAGTGGGGAAATGACTTTTCCCCCTTTCTTTCACCCCCTCTCCCTCTCTCTCTCTCTCTCTCTCTCTCTCTCTCTCGCTCTCTCTCTCTCTCTTTTCTTCGCTTCTTTATCTCCGCCCTCTATCTGTCTCTCCCTTGCCCTCTCTTTTCCTTCCTCGGTTTTCTTGTTGCTCTATTTCTTTGCTTCTGTCCATCTCACTCTCCTTCTCTTTTTCATTATTCTGAACCCCACCATCTTTCTGCCATCCCTCCTTCCAGATCGACAAGATTATGAGCTCCATCGGCGCAGGCATCAGCAGCGACCTGGACAACAAGGAAGACGTTTTAGGTAAAAGCCACATGCGAGTGAGAGAGAATGTGTGTGTGTGTGTGTGTGTGTGTGTGTGTGTGTGTGTGTGTGTGTGTGTGTGTGTGTGTGTGAGAGAGAGAGAGAGAGAGAGAGAGAGAGAGAGAGAGAGAGAGAGAGAGAGAGAGAGAGAGAGAGAGAGAGAGAGAGAGAGAGAGAGAGAGAGAGAGAGAGAGAGAGAGAGAGCGAGGAGAGAGAGAGAGAGAGAGAGGCAGATGTGTGGGTGTGAGAGAGGAAGAGATGTTCCTTGTAATAAATTGGACTTTCCGACGTGCCACTCATCAACGCTGCCCTCGGAGGGGAAATCCTTCAAAGCGCCGCTTTCCACAACTGCTTCCCTCGTACGTTTCTCTCCCTCCCTTTCTTTCTGTCTCCTCTCTCTCTCTCTCCTCATCTGTGACTGAAGCATCCGCTAACCATGGTAACCAAAGAGAGAAATCCCGTTCGTGTTAGCCCAGCCCCCAACAAAGCTTGCTCTAAACACACACACACACACACACACACACACACACACACACACACACACACAAAGCGAAGAATTATCCATAAACTATCGTGCATGCGTATGCATGTGTGGCTTATGTGTGTGTGTGTGTGTGTGTGTGTGTGTGTGTGTGTGTGTGTGTGTGTGTGTCTGTGGTAGGCTTCTCAGCTTGCAGACAAAGAGGCTAAGGCTGATCTGATGGTTAATATAGGCAGCCAGAGAGAGCGAGAGAGAGAGAGAGAGAGAGAGAGGAGAGAGAGAGAGAGAGAGGGACTGAAAGAAAGACAGTAAAGTGAGGGAGGGAAGCAGAGGTGGGGTGGGAGGGACGATGGAGAAGGGGAGGAGGGCACAGTGAAAGGTAGAGCCGAGAGAGCGAGTGAGGGTGGGAGAGAGGGAGAGAGAGGGAGAAGGCTGCAGAAGCATACAGATGAGAGTGGGAGTACTTGATAAAGAGAAATCTACAGCGCAGGCAGCTCTCGCTCTCTTTCCTCCCTCTCACTCTCTCTCTCTCTCTCTCTCTCTCTTTCTCTCTCTCTCTCTCTCTCTCTCTCTCTCTCTCTCCTTTGCACACACACACACACGCACACACACACACACACACACACACACACACACACAC
Source organism: Zeus faber (assembly GCF_960531495.2). Lineage (NCBI taxonomy): Eukaryota > Metazoa > Chordata > Actinopteri > Zeiformes > Zeidae > Zeus > Zeus faber. The sequence goes on along the minus strand of NC_137208.1, from coordinate 15,707,511 downwards.
ACACATACACACGGATGCATGCATGCAGCACACTCGCTCTAGCACACACACTCGGGAAGCAGCCAAGCAAGCGCAACAGCTGAGAAAGAGACCACCAGCGCAGGCAGCTACGAGCACACACACACACACACACGCGCACACACACACACACACACACACACACACACACACACACACACACCACACACACACGCACACACACACACACACACACACACACACACCACACCACAACATACACTCTTTCTCTCCCTCTCGCTCCTTCCTCCCTGGATCTATACCTCCAGCCGTATCTCTGCTCCGTTGCTCTCTTCTCCACCAGGATTCTAACCCCTTTGCGGACAGCGTGTGTTTTCTGGATACAACCCTCTTCGTCCTCCTCCTCCTCTCCGCCTGCAGCTCTCTCCTTCTCTCAACTCGCTTCTGGCTGGATCTATAGAGCGAGAGAGAGAGAGGGAGTGTGAGAGAGAGGGAGAGAGTTAAAGAGAGGGAGAGAGACCCTGCTCTCCCCTTCAACTTCCTCCGCTTCCCCCGTCACCACCCACCGCCAGCCGCCTTCCCCGAGCCCTCCCGTGCCGACGCTCTGCCTCCCTGCCATGCCTGTCCCCCTGGCCTAGCGCCCCCCCTGACCCGCCCCCCCCTCCAAACTCTTCCTCTTCCCCTCCTTGCGCCCCCGACCCCCCTTCCCCCGCCTCCGACCCCTTCGTTTTTGATCCCACTGACTTGCCCTCGCCGAAGGGCTTGGATTTAGCCGTCACCCACCACCCCCGTCCCCCCTCTCCCCTCTGCCCTCCCGAAATCATGGCGGGCTCCTTCGACAGCCACTTTGCCCGCCACAACATGATGTGGCAGTGCCAGCTGTCGCAGCCGGACTGCCGCTGCTACCGCGTGGATGGCTACTCCCTGCTGAAGCGTTTACCCCTGCACCCCCTCATAGGCCCCCGCTGCCCGCTGCAGTCCGTGGGCCAGTGGCTGGACTCCATTGGCCTGGTCCAGTATGAGAACCACCTGCTGGCCAACGGCTTCGACAACGTCCAGTTCATGGTGAGTGGTGTTTTTACTGTTTGGGCTGTTGTGTATGTTTGGGGTGTTTGGGGGGTTTGGGGTCGTGGGTGCGTTGGGTCTGTTTTGCCTTGTTTTACCCCCCTCCTCCATTTCTGCCCCCGTTTTGAATTCCCACCCCATGTTTTTTTCTGTGCACATATCTTCTCCTCTATCTCCTCTGTTCATATTCCTCCTGTCATCAGTTTTCTCATCCCGTTCCCTCACGGCTATCTTCATATTTCAGTCTTTTTTCTTTTTCTTAGAGTCTGCCTTTTCCGCTCTCCCTCCCTCTCTCTCTCTCTCTGTCAGATGTCTCTTCTCCCTACCCTTCCGTTGTAGCTGCATCTTCCCAGTGATGCCATGTGAGGTCCTCCCACGCATAGTAGTCCCACACACACACACACACACACACACACACACACACGCGCGCACACACCCACGCACGCAAGCACGCACACACGCACGCACGCACGCACGCACACACACATTCACATTCGCACATTCACAAAAAACACACAAAGCTCTTTCAAATTCACTGCACTCGTTCCAAAAACACAGGCGCTCGCTCCCACAAGCGCAGACACAGCGGGCGAGGTTGCACCTCCAGAAGCACTTGTGTGCACTTGAAACACTGAAACACTCCAAAATGCACGCGACTACCTGTAGCATGCAGGTTGGAGACCGACCTGTCCTTTTGCATTCCTCCCATCCTCTCCTCCTCCTCCTACAGTGCTTTCATCTCAAAAGAGGGAGAGAGAGAGAGAGAGAGAGAGAGAGAGAGAGAGAGAGAGAGAGAGCGCACCTCGTGTTCCTTTGATTTAGCAGCTTTGAGGGGATCGTTTCAATGTGTGTGCATACAGTATGCGGTTGAAAAAGTGAATACCCATCAGCATGAATAGGTAATTGGGGCGAGACACATTTAGTGTCCTCATAATCAGAGGAGGCTTCAATGCTGTTTTAAATTATTATTTTTTTAATATTTGATATGCGCCTCCGGATTCATTCTCGCGATTCAAATAGGTTATTAGTGTGACAAAATCCCAGCAAATCTTGTTTTCAAAGGTTTTTCCAGATGACTCTATAAACCACCTCTACCTGTGTGTGTGTGTGTGTGTGTGTGCGTGTGCGTGTGTATGTGACTGTGTGTGTTGTGTGTGTGTGTGTGTGTGTGTGTGTGTGTGTGTGTGTGCGTGGCGTGCGTGTGTGTCTAGTCGTTCTCCGCGGCTTACACCATCAACAGGTAAGAGAGAGAGAGAGAGAGAGAGAGAGAGCGAGAGTGTGAGTAGGGGGAGGGGAGGGGGATTATAACTGCGACAAAGACGAGAGAGCGCGGAAAACGAGGAATGGGGGCGGTGGGGTGGAAACTGCAGCAAGGGAGGAAAACGCGGGAGAAAGGGGACGTCGAGTGGATGAGTGCGCCGGAGCAAAGTTCACCTGCCTCACCGGCGAATTTGAGCGCTCACGGGGGCCGCCTCCCGGACCCCGGGGTCTATACGACGGCGGATTTAAGTCGGCACCGGCCGCCCCCGCATCCACCCGCATCCTCCTGCTCAGCCATTCATCGCGGCTCGGGAGAGTGTCTGCACAAAATGACGATCATGTGTGTGAAAGGAATGTGCCGCCCGCCGTCCGTCCATTCGCTGTGACCTGCATCAATGTTCCCTTTTGGTTTCCCTGGCAACTGCAGGCAGAAACAGCATTCTTATCTCTCTCTCTCTCTCTCCCTCTCTCTGGTTTCTGTCACCTTCTCTCTGTTTTTCCTCCTCTCCCACTCCATGCTGTATCTGTGATGCCCACGCGCGCGCGCGCCCTCTCTGTGCCCATGTGGGCCAGCGTGGTTGTCGGAGGCTTGAGCTAAATGGCAAAGTGGTCTTTGGAAGTTACGCCTGGATGTTTTCATGGAAAAAAAAAAGATTCATGTTATACGCGCACGTGCGCGACAGAGAGACACTGTGTTTGAACTTGTCCAAACTTCTCGCAGTGCCGCTGAGCGCCGCGGCTCGTTGCCATTCTCCATAATAACCCGTCCCAGCCCCCTGCTACAACAGCAGCAGATACAAACCTCATCAATATGTCCCCGGCTTCTCTCCCATTAGGTATTCTCTATGCCCCCAACACACACGCCAACCTTTTCAGCTTCCTCTCCCTAATCCTCTCCTACCCTTTAAATTATCTGTTTATTCGCGGCAGAATAGGGCCGTCATCTTCCCCACTTTGTATGCTGATGGCACCTGCTCGACTGTTATTTATCCCTATGGGGAGACTCTACGGTGCTTTATGAGCCTGGTCCGTCTGTGTGTAGACACCGAAGCAGGGGTGATGAGTTTGAATCGTTTTGTTTTTTTTAAACGCCATTTTTTTGCATTGTTAGTGTGTGGGACCGCGGAGCGGCGTGATTTATCGTCTGATTAGGATGATTATTATCTGATGATTAACTGATTGTATTCGTTGTGTCCGACATATTAGGGGAATTCGCAAAGGTCAGTGTTTGACAACCAAATGAGCTCCCTCCCAGCTATTGCTTTTTGCGCCTCTATTCATCTAGGGAGGGGAGCCCTGAGACACGCTCTCAAACCTCAAAGTTAAATAGTGAACGAAAGGAAAAACACGAGTCTAAAACAACTTATTTTTCCAAGAAGAATTGAGCACGATAAGTCAAAATACTCGACCCGAAATTGAACGGCAAAAGTGTTGCCACCAACATGTAGCTGTGCTCTCTCTCTGACCAACGTGTCGCAATGTTTAATAGTTGATGGTTTGACACAATTCAGGAGCCATTCCAGCAATGGGACCGATAACCTTATCTGTTCTTATTGTCTCTTATCTGTTCCAGTTCAATTTTCTCTTCTGACCCAGGAAAATATATGTATAAAATAACAAAACCCCAGTGATTGCCAAATGATCTTCTTTAAAGCAGGCGATAGCCAAGGAGGATAAATGTGAGGCGCGGTGTATTGTATTTAGTCCAGCAGTTGCACGGGTCACATAAAAAAAGATCCTAAAAGATCTTTCATCCCCTTCTACCCTTCCCTATCCTGACTGGAATTCCTCTAACTCTCCCGTTTGTCTTTTTGCGTCAAATTAAAAAACAAAAGACAGAAGAACTCGCTGTTTGACCCAGTTGGAGCCGTTCCGTTCGGCTCTTGAACCTTAAATCCTCCTGACGAATCTACCGGCAAGTGGCTCTGGACAGAAGCTCCTGTTCAAGGAGAACGAGACGCATGCGTCCCCTAAATCAGTGACTCTCAACTTTTCATTCATATCAAGAACCCAAAAATTTGGTATGCATTATTACCTGGGACCTGATTAGAACTCTGGGACCCCAATCCGAGAAGATTTTTTTTTATTGATTGATTTTTAGAATCCAAACTTCTAGACCTGTCTATACTGTACTGTAGTTAGGGAGGTCATAGTGAAACTGTAATCAAAAGAGTCATTATTGTGTTATTCTCTAATAGCGCTAACACGTCTTGCGAATTCAATAACGGTGAAGTTTTACATGTAATCATTTTGAAACCTCTTTGAAGGGCCCTCAACATGGGGATGGGTGGTTGAGAACCACTGCCCTAAATCATTATCAGTTATTATCAGCCCTTACAAGCTCCATCCCTGGATCCAATTCCTGCTCCCTTCCATGTACTGTAGGCTGATGCACATACAGTACGTCCACACCCACTCACACAAACACAGATGAGTGAGTGAGGTAGATCGGAGGGTCTTTCTGGGCTCTCCTCTATTCGCCCCCGTCTTCGCCGGCTCCTCTGAAACCTTTAGAGCCTTTAGATGCAATTATTATTCAATAGGGCCGAGTTGAAACCGAGGCCCTGCGACTGTCAGGGTTACTTCAAAGTTCCTTTGAGCGCGCCCCGCTCCCTTTCTCTCTTCGGTTTCTCGCTTCGCTCCCTCGCTCTCTTTCTCACTTCCTGTTCCCATCTCTCTATCTTCGTCTGCTCCATTTGGGAGCTTGACAATCTTGAAGTTCTCTGGCTTTCGTGCTGTGCAAGCGAAAATCAAACACAGCAAACAGTTAGTATTCCTCCACCTCTCGTAGCCTCGCAATTATTTATAGCCTAACCTTAAATTAATAAAATATAATAATCTGCTCAACAGATGAGTGGTGCCATGTCAGAGCCTTTGTGGCACCAGATAAGAGCAAAACAGTGAGTGAAAATAATGATATTTCTTTCACCACGTTTTGTTTCCGTTATAATACTGCAAGGAGACGCTCTGGTCAAATTCAGCGTTAATTCAATATTGGAGATCCGGTTAATGCCAAACAGAAACAAAGCAATTGCACTACGGTAATGAAAAACCACTGTTTTTTTTTTCTAACTCATATCTCGAACAGACTTGATGCTGAATGTATTTCACCCAATTCTGACCTCAGTCTAGACCCACACACACACACACACACACACACACACACACACACACACACACACACACAGACACACACACACACACACACACACACACACACACACACACACACACACACACACACAAACACACACACACACACACACACACTATTACGACCACTGCAGCACACTGTCCACTAATGCAGGTTATCGGAGGGAGGGCGGAGCTTGTCACCTTATCCAGCCAGTGAAGGACGGAGGGGCTGCTGGAGTATTGGGGGCGGGGAGGGGGGGGGGGGGGGGGGGGGGCGTTGTCATGGAGAGCTCGGAAGACGAGCCTTTACATTTACATGTGAGGGACGGTTACAGTGAAGGACATCAGATGGAGATAAATTACTTGCATCACAAGCGGCTGTGCGTGAGAGAGGGACGGATAGAGAGAGGACGAATAGACTGATAACGTATCACCTCGATGGAGAGGTGAGGAAAGAGGAGGGCGCTGGACGCATCATGGCACCGGAGCAAGAAGCAAGAGACGGAGAGCGGCGTGATTCACCGCGGTGTGGGACACTCGAGTGGGATCGGCATGTTGCCGGGCTCATTCAAGGTTGTTGCCACGCACGGCGTTTAGAAAGCCAGAAAGGGAGTTCGATAGGCCACTTACCGCAGATAAGCACCCGGCAAACACTTAACAGCCAAGGAGTCTTAATGTGACCGGTCTTTAAGGAAAGCGCAATTTCACATTGCCAAGGTCCCCTGACTGCAGCCCCATTACCCTATACATCGCCAATGTGCTCAACTTCACAAATCACAAATCACACACTCGCACGCCAGCAGAGAGGAGTGTGACCTGAATACGGAAGTGCAGGACCACAAAGAACAGATACGGGATATCATGTGAGGTGGGATAACAAAGCTCGGTTTTTATCCTACCTTGACAAGTGAGCTCAAAGGGATTGGAGGAGGAGTTGCAGGAGGTAATGTAAGGGTAGGATAAGATGGAAGTAGGCTGGGAGGAGGTGTTCATAGAGGTATTGTTGGAGTAGCAGCTGATGTAGGTAAAATGGGAGCAGGGGTTGATGGAGGTGAAGTTGCCGTAACAGTTGATCTAGGTTATTATGGGAGCAGGGGGTGATGGAGGTGATGTTGGAGTAGTAAATGATTGAGGTCATTTTGCAGTAGGAGTTGATGGAGGTCATGTTAGAGTAGGATATGATGGAAGTACTCTTGGAGTAGCGGTTAATGAAGGTATTGCTGGAGTAGCAGTTGATGTCGGAAATACGGGAGCAGGAGTTGATGGAAGTGATGTGGAGTAGTGTTGGAGTAGGAAATGATAGAGGTCATTTTGGAGTAGGAGTTGATTGAGGTATTGATGGTGTTGGAGTTAATGGATGACATGTTGGAGTAGGAAATTATGGAGGGTTTTTTTGAGTAGGACTTGATGGAGGTCATTTTGGGGTAGGAGTTGATGGAGGCAATGTTGGAGTAGCAGTTGATGTAGGTAATATGGGAGCAGGAGTTGACGGAAGTTAGGTTGGAGTAGGAAATGATAGAGGTAATGTTGAAGTAGGAGTTGATTGAGGTATTGATGGAGTTGGACATAATCGTCGAGCTGTTGTAGTGAGTAGGAAATGATGGAGGTATTGTTTGATTAGGACTTGATGGAGGTCATTTTGGAGCAGGAGTTGATGGAGGTAATGTTAGAGTAGGGTATGATGGAAGTCATCTTGAGTGGGAGTTAATAGAGGTATTGTTGGAGTAGCAGTTGATGTAGGTAATCTGGGAGCAGGAGTTGATGGAGGTGATGTTGGAGTAGGAAATGATGTTTGAGTAGGACTTGATGAGGACATTTTGGAGCAGGAGTTGATGGAGGTAATGTTAGAGTAGGGTATGATGGAAGTCATCTTGGAGTAGGAGTTAATAGAGGTAATGTTAGAGTAGGGTATGATGGAAGTCATCTTGGAGTAGGAGTTAATAGAGGTATTGTTGGAGTAGCAGTTGATGAAGGTAATCTGGGAGCAAATGATGGGGGTAATGTTTAAATAGGACTTGATGGAGGTCCTTTTGGAGCAGGAGTTGATGGAGGTGACGTTGGAGTGGACGTTGACGGAGGTAATGTTGGGCAGGGCTAGCTGGAATAGGTCATTTCCCCAAATAATTGGAGGGGGCAGGCGGTGGCAGAGGGGCAGCAGTGACGGGATAAAGGGTGATTCGTTGCAGCTTACTACAGAGGACACAGCGTCGATACGGGCGGTCGGGGTTATTGGTGAAATTAATTTGACCCCTGCTACTGCCGGCATAACATATTCCATAAACGGCATCCACCCACGTCCACAGTCTCAATAAAGACGGCGCCGCAGATATTTATTTTTTCTGTCTGTAACGTCAATAAAAAAAAAAAAGGCAAAAATAAATAAAAATAAAAAAAGCAAGAGCAGTCAACTCACGCTTTGCAAAGAGTCTGAGGGAGGCAAATAAGGAGAGTGCGGAACAAATGATGCTAAAATGTGCAGGGAGAGGGGAGAAGAAGAAGAAGAAGAAGAAGAAGAAGAAGAAGGAGGAGCAAGGGGACAGAGCAAAGGCACCGCCACGGCAGGGGAGAGGGGCGGCGTCAGGATGGGGACTCTTTGAGGAGCGCAGACTTCCGCAGTCAGCAGATGTGCGATCCCGACCGAGAAGACGTTCACTTTGGTCCCACCCCCCCCCCCCCCCCCCCCATTCTTGCCGCCTCGCAAACAACTCCTCGTGGCAATTAAGGACATTGCAGGATCTTGAACCACCAGATGTAATGGCCCCTGTTCTGTTTTTCAACCAGCGATGACAAAAGAAACCTAATGAATGTCACGTAAAAGGCAATTACACTAAATGGATGAACTTGTTCCTTAATAACGCGAAATTGAAATAATCTTTTTGAGATATTGCCTTTTGTCTTTCCGGTCGGTCGGACAGACGGACGAGCGGACAAACTGAGTGGGAAACATTCTCTCCTCTGGCTAGAAATTGGAAGGCAAGAAAAAAAAAGGCACAAAGAAAATTCGGTATTTGCATTTGTTGTCCGTGTATTATGTGATTAGTTCTATTTGTGAATCGTCCCCCTGGGAAACGGCTTTCAGATTGTGTATTCTTTTAAATTCCTGCTCCCAGAGGGATTGCGGCTTAGAGCGTCGGCGCTCCGCTTTGTGGTCGCGGGATTGTAGGGTAGCAAACGGGACACGGCAATTTCACAATTCAACTTAATCCCGAAGAGTTTGGCTTTTCCGTCTCAAAACAACGTGGCTCCGGTCGTCCCTTGATTCTGAGCTCATCGCTTCACACAGTAAAATGAGGTTGTTTCTTTTTTTCTTTTTTTTACAGAATAACAACCGCAATGAACAATCAGACGTAGACTTCTGTGCGTCAAGATGCATGTTCAGGGACCGCTTGGGATCAAATTTTGCCTGCCTGCTCCGCACGCGGAATATCTGAGCTTTTATCTTTGTTTTTCCAGCTTAAACTCCTTGACCTTTCATCAGTACTGCACTGCCGCATTTTCTGAAACGGGTTCGCTGCAGCTGTAGGGTGTACTGTAACTGTAGCTTGGCTGGAGGTTAGGTTGCGGGTTTCAATTTGAATTGAATTGTTTGACCGAGTAGACCTTAAATGTAAACACACATATGACAGATGGGGTCCCTGAATGCATATGCACTACCACGAGCAATGTTGCCTACATCTAGGCGGTAGAACTTCACGGTTTACTTTCTGAACCTGGAATTGCCCACACCTGCATCCCTAACCATGTCACCAACGTGTTTCGAGTGATTGGATCTTTAATGTGTCGCTGGAGCCGTCTGGTGGTGCTCAGATTATCCAGCACACATTTTGATGCCGTGCCTGAACCAGGTCTTAGAGGGATCACTTGCGTCCTGCAAGTGATGTGCATCCCATGATCGATTGCCCCCCCATGTGGAAACGACAGAAGAAATAAGCGATTCAGACAAAGGAGGGAGAGAGAGAGAGAGATAGGAGAAGGGTGCAAGCATTAGGGGTCTCCGGATATCTTTCTCTATCACGGGGTCCAAAAGGCAACTATTAGTCATGGCTTTGAACCCTTCTACAAGGGTACTCCGAGATACCAGTTGCGCCGGGTTCTATTAATCAGTCTGGATCGTGATCTATGAATTCTGCATTCTCAACAAACACGCCGACAAAGAAGTGCGAGCAGAGTGGAGGTCACAAGAGGAGCTCTTTGATGACGTCACATGGGGGACTGAGGCGCCGTCCACACTGTTCCCATGTAGTTTTCGCCACAATTACCGTAGTCGAGTAGGAAGGGACCAGGGGCGGCGGCAGCTCCGGAGGTAGGGTGGTCCCCTGGCAGCACGAGGGTCGACGTGTCGGCTCCCTCCTGGCTTATTTGCAGAGGGTCTGCTTGAGCAAGACACATAACCCCTTGGAGAGCTCCCGACATGCTGGGTGTCTCCCTGCAAAGCTGACTGGCATTGCTGTACGACGGCTGTGAGGCATGTAACGTGTAACACGCTTGGAGTGGCCTATAAATGCCGTTTATATACCATTTACCGAGGTGTTTCAAACAGGTCTCGGCGCAGTTGGGGATGGAGGCCCAGAATCTTTTGATAGGAGCGTCTTTTTGTCAATCAGATTAACGGGTGGAAACTCGTTGAAACAGTATCTCACAGTTACTTGGCATTGCACGGTATGTTTTCATGCCATTGTTTTGTTGGAAATATCGGGAAAAGCGTAATTAAAGCAATCACAGCAAGCATAATGAACTGGAACCCCTCTTCAAAGCCGGTAATAAGCACTGCATTCACAAGCATTTTTTTTTAAGGGAAAACACCGCGCTGGATGGCACTGGATTAAATGAACTGTCAAGATGACGATGTTTTTCCCACTGATTTGCACACCGGATCACTCCTAATCCTGCGTAAGACGTGGACGGACTGTTAAACCACTTCAACAGGGATTTTCCCTGGCACGTGTTCCTCGGGGCAGTCAGGTTTTTGGGGCCTTGGCCAAACCTCCCATGTAGACCAACGTCCACAGAGACTGAATAAACCCCCCCCCCCCCAAAGGCATATTTGTTATTTATCCGTTCCGTCTCGGAGACAGAAGTGAAAACGATGGAGGGAGAAAACGGATGGATATCTTTCCTCCTCGTTTCTCTGCCGCTGGATGCCTATCTGTGTTATTGCTTTTGACAGGAGAGGGAGCGCGGAGAGCCTGACTGGTCTTATTCCCCCCGAGTCCCACGCCACTACAGTGGTGTGTGTGTTGGTGTAGGTGTGTGTGTGTGTGTGTGTGTGTGTGTGTGTGTGTGTGTGTGTGTGTGGGGGTGTGAGCTGGAGTGCACCTGGTGGTCTTGTGATCAAGAGAAACACAAATAGGTTTTGTGTGTCTGCCTGAGCTGCTCCATAAGCACACCTCCTCTCCGCCATTTATCCTGAGTGCTTTTTTCCTTCCTTCATCCCTTTCTTTCCTTCATTTATTACTTCATCCCTTCTTTCTTTCTTCGCTTCCCTCCTTCCTAACCTGATTTTCCTTCGTCCCTTGCGTTCCCTCTCTTCCGTCCTGCTTTCCGTCCCTTCATTCCTTTGCTCTTTTCTTTTTACCTTCTTCCCTCTTTTCTTTCCCTGATTCCTCCCTCCTTTTCCTCTTTCCTTCCCTCCCTCCTTCCTTCCGCCCCTCCCTTCCTTCCCTCCTCCCTCCCTTCTGCACTGCCTTCCTCCCTTCCTTTCTTCAGTCCTTCTTTCCGTCCTCCATTCCTATTCCCGCCTTCTTGCCTTTCTTCCCTCCCTCCTTCTGTCTCTTCTTCCCTTCCTTCATTGCTTCCTTCCGTCCCTGCCTTCTCCCCTTCTTTTATCTTTTTTCCCTCTTTCCTTCCTTTCTTCTTTCCTTCTTTCCTTCCTCTCCTCCTCCCTTCCTTCCTTCCTTCCATCCTTTCCTTCCTTCCTCCTTTTTTCCTTTCTTCCTTCCTTCCTTCCTTCCTTCCTTCCTTCCTTCCTTCCTTCCTCGTATGTGCCTGAGTTTCTCTTCGCTTCTGGGCACCGCTAAATTCGCCGTGTCCACATATCCTTGTTATGCCTTGTTCGATAGAGAACGTGACGTCAGGGAATGCCGCTTGAAATTTGGCATTTAAATTCAATTTAGCCCGGAGGAAGGATGTTTAGTCGGCGTTAGAAAGCATTTGCCGTCGTCTTTTTGAAGACAGAAACTACAGAGCAGAGCTTGTCCTGTGTGCTTATCCATGATGTCATAAGAATTAACAGGTCCATGAAGAATTAATTGGAGACGATGGAAGAGGTGACTTTGACAGCATAATTTCCCGGCAATTTTATTCATGTTCAACCACAAGGCAATGTGTGTGTGTGTGTGTGTGTGTGTGTGTGTGTGTGTGTGTATATATATATATATATATATATATATATATATATATATCACATTATACAGGGTGTAGTGTTAGACATCACTTTGAAAAGGAGTCTTTTAAGAAAACCCTTGAACTGAAATGTCTTTGGAGGCCCACGAAATCGACCCCATCCATCAGCTGCAAATTTTGCAAACTAGCTCTAAACTCCCAATTCCCTCAAGGAGATTTGGCTTTTAACTTTCTTTTTTTTTTTTTTTTTGAGCGAGAGAAAGATTGACAGGCTGTTAATACACTAACTGACCGTGTCACCGTCTCCTT
>NC_137208.1:15687921-15690421 GCF_960531495.2 Zeus faber | reverse complement strand
CGGGTGCGGAGCGTAGAGAGAGTGGGACCGCGCGAGCCTCCACACCGCGCATCTGTCTGGCGCAGAGGACCGAACTGTGTCTCGCAATTAAGCACCGAGTGCTTTCTATCGTCAGGCGTCAAAAATATAGTCGGAACTAAAGAACCACATCTGTATATTCTGTATATTGTTTTTATATATTTGACTATTATTTTTTTTTGTATTTCACGGCTATTTGTGTATATTTGACAAAAAAAAATCGTTGTTTATTGTAATTTACTGTATTTTATTATTATTTTATTTTATTTCATTTTATTATTTTATTATTATGTTAAGCTTTTTTTTAATGGTTATAATCTGTAGTAATGCACAAATCCTCATCATGACAAATTCCTCGTACCTGTTAATGCACCTGGCGGTGCATATAAACTCATTCTACATTCTGATTCTGTAAGACTGTAGGACAGTTGCTGCTTGAGGAGCTGATTTAGGAGACACGACAGCAGACTAAGACTCAAACCTTTTCAGCAATAGGGCAGCCTCAATTGAAACTGATGTGTTTACCATAAATTCAATTTAAATTTTTTTTTATATGTTTGTAAATCCATATTTTGTTATTATACTATTTCTGGTGGCCACCCCGCACCGGGGCCACCAGAGGGCGCACTCGCATTGATTTCACTGATGTGTGTTTCTTACCACACATGCTTCGTTGATGAGATTGGGCCCCACTTAGTGGCTGGCGCCAGGGTTCCTGTCCTTTTTTGTTTATTTGTGTGCGTGTGCGTGAGCGTGCGGGTGTGTGTGTGTATATATATCTGCTTATTGATATTTCAGTATATGTGAGCATGTTTGCAACTCATGTGCTCCCCGCAACGCCGTGCATCAGTAACCGGGACGTGTTAACATGCGTCAGTATTCTGCAGACTGAACACCAGAATCTGCATAATCCTCCTGTTATATGCAGGATACGAGCTCCGGGTATAGACTGCATATACTTTATATACTGCACAGAGAGAGAGAGAGAGAGAGAGAGAGAGAGAGAGAGAGAGAGAAAAAGAGAGAGAGAGAGCGAGAGAGAGAGAATCAATGCTGCCTCGTATTGCAGCAGTGCGCTAGCACTGGATTGTGGCTCTCTGAGGTGAGGGACAGGTCAGTGCTGGGGGGAGAGAGAGGGAGAAAGAGAGAGATTGCAGGAGAGCGAGGTGGGGAGTCAAGAGAAGAGAGGCGGTTGTGTAGAAAAAAAAGATTTGCGGTATGAAATAGCGTCCATCCTGTAAGAAAGAAAGGGAGGTAGGGATGACAAAGGGGAAGGGACTAGAGAGATAGAGATGGGGGGAAGAGAGGGAGGGGGGCAATACAGTATGTGTTTAAGAATAGAATTTGGCCGCTGCCTTCCATGTAATCACCAACTAATCACTACGGGCAACAGATGCTGCGTCATCCGGGGAAACTCAGAGCGGGGGCATGAGGCTTTATTGGCAGGATTTAAAATAGAATTTTACAAGTGTGTGTGTGTGTGTGTGTGTGTGTGTGTGTGTGTGTGTGTGTGTGTGTGTGTGTGTGTGTGTGTGTGTTTGGGGAGGGCCATGCCCATTTGATCTGGCACATGCATGTGTATGTGTTGCGGGACTGGAAACACAAACACACACACACACACACTCACACACACACACACACATACACACACATTCAGACCACGCATTTGTGTGTTTGTAAGTATATTCATGTCTGAGGGTGTGTGTGTGTGTGTGTGTGTGCGTGTGTGTGTGTGTGTGCGTTTGCGTGCATGCTAATGGTAATGACTGGTGTCCATTGTCTGCAGCCCGCCTGATCCTGATTAACTGTGTGCTCCTGAGTTAAACGCACGTGGCACTCCCACACTCAGACACAGAAGCACTCCCACCCTCTTCCAAAATCCCGCCTTTGTTGATGCATTCATCAGGCTGCAGGTACGCCGGGGATGCTATGGCAACACAACACAGCTGGAGCTTAAAAGCCCGATGGTGAAAACAGCCCGAGATCACAGAGCTCCGGGCCAAGCCTGGCAGCGCTTCCGGCCCCTATAAATCAATAAACGGAGTTGACCGATTTTCCACGGTTTCCTCTTTCTTCGGATCCCGCGCGTCACACAGCCGGGAAGGAAAGCCCGTCCCGTCGCCGTCCCTTGTCATTTTCTAAAGCGTCCTTTTTCCGAAGACGGAAAAAGGACGCTCTCCTCCGTCACACCATGTCTTGACGTCTCGGCCCCGCTGCCTGCAGGAACCTCCATCGGCCGCAGGGTGGCGGTGTCGCGTCTCGTATCGATGGCTAGAGCGAGCACACACCCCAAACTGCACCAAGGCTGCAAATTGCTCTCGTTTTAAGTGAGTCTGCTAAGGGCCCTGAGCAGGGCAGTTAGCAACGGATTTGCATTGGAAAGCCACCACCACGGTCTTGGAGCGCGCGTGCTTTGCTTTTCATTCCTGGAGGAGTCAATACCTCTGCACGTGCGTGCGTGCGTGTTTGTCTGTGTCTGTGT
>NC_137208.1:15602921-15685421 GCF_960531495.2 Zeus faber | reverse complement strand
AAAATAAAACGTGTGAAATGCACGAGTCTGGTTGTTGGCGGTTGGCGTTCATATTATTTTCGCGTAGGTGGATTTTGTTTTTCCTTTCCTGAGGACTGCGGTGTACTTGATGGTCCCAAACTCCTCACCGCTTACTGTACTCACTCGCTCACTCGCTCACGCAGCCTCATCTGGCCTCGGCTTGTGCGATGCCGCGGTCCGGCGCAGCGGGAGGGTGGCGTGGGCGGCGCCAGCACCGAGCAAACTATGAACCCGGGGCCGCCGCCGCCGCTGCTGCCGATTCATCCGCGATTGAGCTCGTTCGGAGTGACTCTCGCCGTTTACTTGCTCTGCGGCAGAATTTTCTCTCCCTCTCGCAAAAAAATTTAAGAAAAATGGAATAAAAGTTTCAAAAAACCACCCTCCGCCAAATCCAAGCCGACTGTGAAAGATGTCACGTGCAAAAATCTGTATCTCAACCTCGTTCTCCTTCCCGTGGCCTCGCGGCGAGGGGACGGGAATAGTCTCGATGACATCGCGCCGCGGGGGCTAAGGTTTCCCCCACGGGCGACGTGTTCCAACACCCATCTGAACATCCACTGTACGTACATACTGTGATGTATAAATAGAGGGAGGGAGAATTACGAGGAGCTTAAGTTTTCGTCATATCGCACCGTCGTTTGGGAGCGTTGCACGGCGGGGCGCATGGAATAAAGCGACGCGCCTCAAAGTAGGAAGGTGAGTCAGAAAGACGGGGGAAGGACCGTTCCGGTCTCGGCCGCTCCGCTCGCTCTGCCTCGACTCGTTGGCGATGACGTCACGTGGCGGGGCTGACGGGGCACGCGGGACAGGTTGCCAAATATTTGAGAATTTTGAAAGAACGGAGACGTGCGTCTGGTTCAGGCGTCTGTTTGGTATGTGTGTTTATAGGGGGGTTAAACTGGGTAATTAGGGTCCAGAGAGACAGTGATCAGACCAGAGATCCAGAGAGCGGTGTGTGAGTGTGTGTGTGTTATGTGAGTGGAGGAGAGAGACTGAGAGATAGATAGATAGAGAGAGGAAGGTGTGTGTGTGTGTGTGTGTGTGTGTGTGTGTGTGTGTGTGTGTGTGGTGTTGGGGGGTTGCAGATCGGTGCGTTCAGGCAGAGACATGTAGGAGATGTAGTCTGGCTGCCGCAGCCGAAGGCAGAGGAGGAGTTGTACAGTGCTGGAAATCTCTGCAGAGCCAGAGAGAGAGAGAGAGGGAGAGAGGGGAGGGGGGGAGAGAGGGAGAGAGAGAGAGAGAGAGAGAGAGATAGCGAGAGCGGGAGGGAGAGAGAGAGAGAGGGGGAGGGAGAGAGAGAGAGAGAGGGAGGGAGGGAGCTCATGGTGAGGAGGCTGCTCGCGGAATGGCAAGAAGAGAGCGCACAAGGAGAAGAGGAGAGGAGAGGAGACGGACAGAAGGCGAAGAGAGACGGAGGAAGACTCCGAGCTGAGAGAAGCTGCTGCTGCGGGGAGAGAGAGGGAGAGAGAGAGAGAGAGAGAGAGGGAGGGAGAGAGAGAGAGAGGCAGAAAGAGTGTGAGGACGGGGGGAAAATCAGAAAAGCGGAGGACAGCGAGGGGAGCGCAGAGAGGTTCCAAAGGACTGAAGACGAGAAGAAGGAAAGAAAGAGGTGGAGGAATTCAGCTGTGTGCTCCTCAGCGGCTTCGTTTTGGAATTACTCCCTCACACACACACACCCACACACACACACACACACCCTGACACGCGCACCTCTCCTGGAGAAAGGTGAGTCCAGTGATCAAGTGATGGGGACGGGGAGGGGGGAGTACAGGATGCAGGGCATGGTTAATGGTGGAGTGGTCGTGATGGAGAGGGGGAGAAGAACAGAAGCTTTTGTTCTTCACCACCTTCTCTCTCTCTCTCCGTCTCTCGGTCTCAGTTCCGCGAGGCAGCGAGCACCCTGAATGCGTTTTAAAGAAGAAGAAGAAAAAAAAAAAAGGGGGTTACGGTTATGGTTTGTGTTTGTTTATTTCCTGCTCTCTGCGTCAGGGGCTTTGACCACGGCGTGACCGTCACGCCGCGTGAGTTTTAGCTCGGTGAAGTTTGAAATGACAAAGTACTCAGTTCCTGTCCCCGCCGTCGTCCCGGGCTGTCACCGTGGACGGCAAGCAACAGCCGTAACCTTTGTTTGCTTGTGTGTGTGTGTGTGTGTGTGTGTGTCTGTGTGTGTGCACATGCTGCGTGAGCTTCCACGTGTTTCTTGTGTGGTAACTTCTTCAAGCTTCAGCCCCCACCATTGCTTGTGGTGGCAGTGGGAGCGACCCTTTCTTCCCGGAATTTAAAGTTGCTGTCCCCAACTTCCGACTTGACAAGCTGACTCTGAGGGGGGTAAAAAAAAAAAACCAGAACATTAAAAAAAATGACAAAAAAACCCCAGTCGCTTATTTTGCCGAAATAATGGATGGCGGTGGTTGTTGGCGGGGACGGTTACTCTCGGAAAGGGGGAAGACGGTAAAAAGAGGCATCAGTCCTGCGGCAGGCGGACCAGTCATAAGCCTGATTTCGAAAGAAAAAAAATAAAATAAAAAATGATCCACTGCAGAAAAGACACATTTTTCTTCCAAGAAAGGAGGAGGATCGTTTAAGGTGGGAGGGTCCGAGCGAGGAGGGGGAAAAGCTTCGGGAAGCAGGAAGGAGAGGAGGAAGACGACTGCCGGAAAGGTAACTTGAACTTTTCTCCCCCCTCGGTCTCGTCAACTCCGTTGCGGCACGTCGGTTGTGCACTATTTGTCTCGCCTTTCACCTTTATGCATGAGCCGTTTACAATAAAACAAGTTAATTCTAACTGAAAATGAACGCACAGTACATCCATTTCAGGAGAATTGTGATAACTCTTAAATTAAATACCAATAATAGTTTTTGAAGTGGGTAGAGGCTCGATATTCAGTTTTTTTTTTATTGCAATATTTGACCCTACTCACATGCCGGCAATGCATTTATCACGTTTTACAGCGACCGCACTTTCATTGACTACATGCCGTATGTAGATTACATAACCAGAAATCACTGGTTTATGTAGATCAGCATGAATTGGGACGCGTCTTTGTCGTGATTGTCAGGTAATATTTAAAGAAAGAAAACGCCTGGGAATGTTGTTTTTTTTGTTTCCATTTGTTCTCAGTCGGATGTCCAGATGTCCTTGTGGAACGCAGAAAGTCGGTCATTTCGTCAGTCCAATTTTCCCCTTCAACGACTTTTAGTCTGTCGCCCTGTGTGTGGGCGGGGTTTTTGGAGTGTAATGTTTGTGAGCGTCTTCACCATCCAGGAAGGCTTCCATTCAGCCTCGTCCCGTCCGCTCCCTGGGCGTCCGCTCGGTATCGACTCTTCAACTCTTCACTATTGTGCAACTGTGATTCCGAAGCTGATCTGGCCGTGCCGGTCAATGGCAAATCGCCCTGGACCCCAAAGCCAACGCTGGCCGCTCGATGCTTTCTGGTGCTTGCGTACCCAGTTACGCTGTGTTTATCGCCCTCCCTGTGTCCCTGTGCGCGCCCTCCCTGTTGTCGGGCGCACGGCCGCCCGACAACAATGAATCTCAAAGATAGACTCTTTGAAGAGGCCGCGCGTCGAGATGCTATGTGCACGCACCCGACGCGTTCCCACAATCCCCACGTGCCGCGGCAGAGCTCGGGGAGGCTCTGCGGTGTGGAAATCCTATCCATTCCATCGCGGGGCTTTGAAGTATCTCATAACCCAGAAAAAATATCACACTCCATTTCCTCCGTCTGCTCACCGTCTTATTGGGAGTTGGATGCACGATTGCCTCTTCGTGTAGTAAAGAAGGAGAGGAGATTGTGTTTGTGTGTGTGTGTGTGTGTGCGCGCGTGCGCGAGCGAGCGAGTGTGAATGTGTTTGTGCAGTGCAAACACGCACTCACACAAACACATTCCGTAGTTAGCGCAGACACCCAGAGTGTGTTGCCAGTCGTACTTACAGTTTGCTTGCTATTAATGGAGATGTCTCTATGCGGGCGGGACTTAACTTCCCTTAATCTTCTCTCATTGGTCATACAGTCTGTGGGCTCCTGTTACGGCTCTCCCTATTGGTTCCAGGTACACAACATAATTTTCCGCACATCGCCTGAAGCGGCGACTTCCATCCGCTCAGCGGTTGCTAGGCAACCGGTGGTCTCTGGTTTCCCTCCAGTATTTCCAGCACCGGCAGTGTATTTTTACGTGTATTTGTGTGTGTGTGTGTGTGTGTGTGTTTTTGCAATATTTGTATTGGGACGGAGAGAGTGTGGTTTCATACCAGAACAGAGAGAGGGAGAGAGAGAGAGAGAGAGAGAGATTAGGCTAAAGCCGTGGATTCAGTTCTGTTTACATGCAGCGCTGTTTGTTGGATTGTCATATCTGTGTGTGTGTGTGTGTGTATGTGTGTGTGTGTGTGTGCGTGCGTGCGTGCGTGCGTGCGTGTATTTTAATTTAACGCATGTTCTGGCTACACTGTGGAATGTACGAGTGTATGTATGCCTTCCTCTGAAAACCCAGGAAAATCAATACCAATTCTGCCTCCAGTCACATGAGAGGTATCATGTGAAAAGCGGCAATCCAAGATAACACAAACAGCTCCGTAATGGCCTCCATTCTGGTGGTCGTGGTGTTGAATGGGGGGCGGGGCGTTAACCTAAGTGGGGGGTCAAAAAGAGGGTGGGGGAGGACGGAGTGGCCTCTGGTGGAGTACGCGGGGGGGGGGGGGAAACGTCAATACTAGGGGTGAAAAACGACTCCCCTATAGTCAACATAAATGGATCTATTGAGAGAGGTGACGGGCCGCCTACACACACACTGACACACCCTCACACACCTTCGCCTCAGCCGTTCTTTATCTTACTCTATAGATGGCCGATCGAAGCTAGTTTGGACTCCTTTTGTGCTCCCCACCCTTACAGTCCCGTCGGAGAGGGCGGATTTACAGCTTTTCCTCTTTGACCCGCGTGGCCGCCGCCACCGGGCTCGACCAGTCTAAGGCATCTATATTCACGCTCAATAACCCCGGTTGGAGTTGGCTTCTGAGCGTGTATCGAGGCTGACGGGGGCCATTTGCCCGTCAATGCCGCGGCTCATCTCCACCGTAATGCGTTCAGACCCCCGGGCGAATCTGGTAACCTACACCAGAGATCCCTCCATCTCTCTTTCGATCGGACTCCTCCGGGGACGCGGGGGGTCGGCTAAGAGCAGATAGGTCACCACGTCGATGCCTGAATCGGAGATACGCCGCACGCGCACGCGGGGCGTGTGGGCGCCTGCGGCAGGCCCGGGTTGGGTTTTCAAAGGCCCCGAACAAAGGAGGGCTTGTTTGCCGTGTCAAATTCTACACCTTGTGATCTCCGGTAACCTCGTTAGCAAATTTGATCAAAACGCTATATTTAAGGGTGCTATGTACCGAAGTCCGTCCCCCCGCTGCACCAATTCTACGGACGCTAAAATGGAGAGCGCCGGGTACGGAGCAGAAGAGAGAGAGAGAGAGAGAGAGAGAGAGAGAGAGAGCAGATGGAGAAAGGTAAAACGAGGTCGAGGGAATGGAAAATCATGGTGCGAGGTGCGTACCGGGGGGAAGGGACGGATGGAAGAATGGAAGGATGGAAGGACGGAAGGACGGAAGTCGAGGAGGACGCAACAGGAAGACAATTATGGGCCTGATGGAGGCAGTCAATGTGGATTAGGGGATGAACAAAGGCGCCGGACAGGGACAGTGTCTCCCTCTCTCCCCCTCCATCATTAAATCCATGTGCTAGTTTGAGCACAGACAGTGGTCGGGCTGTTGGTCCCCCCCCCCCCCTCCGTTCGTGGGTTCTTCTTTTTCTCTTTTTTCTTTTCGTTTGCTCCGCTGAACCGACCCATTTCCGTTGCCCCCCGCCCCGGTGGGCGAGACAGAGGGAGGACAGGCTGATGTCATAAGGGTTTTAGAGGGCGACAGAGAGAGAAAGAAAGAGACGGTTGTACACAGCGGGACACGGGCCGACACGGCTGCGAGGTTTGTCATGTTAAGGCTTCGTACTGAAACGTTTCCGGCATGTTCCCTCACTCCCCGAAAAATATCATCAAATGTCGAGCGCTCGGGGGGGCTCGAGCGTTTTACCGTCGAGCTTAGGATCACTGAATTTGCCGTTTCTTTTCATTTGTGAGCTCCATTATGCACCTTTGGAAGCACTCCTCTTCGCAGTCCTATTGGCTGGATGACATTACTACCTGACGCCTTAGTGAAGCAGGGCATAGTGCGGAACATTTCCTGCAAATCTGTCTCCCAGCGTGTGTTGGTGTTTTTTCTTTGAGCACTCCAGGCGCTGGAGAGGAAGGGACTGTCTCACTGTACGTTCTTGTGTGTGGCAAGCTGTTTTAACATTTAACATTTTATCATCACTTTTTTAGTGACTGCTGCTTATATTTTAAGCAAATGTATTAGGTACTCATACTTATTTATTAGATACTAGTAAGTATTAAATTGTTACTCATAACTTCTATGATGTTCCTAGTAACAATTTGGACAATTTTGTCAATGAATCCTATGGGGCTGTTTCAGATATTAAATGTGTGCCTCCAACTAATATCTATTCCAATAGATACTAGTAAAAATGGGAATAGATACTAATAACAATGGGAATATATACTAGTAACAATGGGAACAGATACAGTACTAGTGAAAATGGGAATGATACTAGTAACAATGAGAATAGATGCTAGTAACAATGGCAATAGATCCTAGTAACAATGAGAATAGATACTAGTAACAATGGCAATAGATACTAGTAACAATGGCAATAGATCCTAGTAACAATGAGAATAGATACTAGTAACAATGGTAATAGATACTAGTAACAATGGCAATAGATACTAGTAACAATGGGAATAGATACTAGTAACAATGGGAATAGATACTAGTAACAATGGGAATAGATACTAGTAACAATGGGAATAGATACTAGTAACAATGGGAATATATACTAGTAACAATGGGAATAGATACTAGTAACAATGAGAATAGATACTAGTAACAATGGCAATAGATCCTAGTAACAATGAGAATAGATACTAGTAACAATGGTAATAGATACTAGTAACAATGGCAATAGATCCTAGTAACAATGGGAATAGATACTAGTAATAATGGGAATAGATGCTAGTAACAATTGTAATAAATAGTAGTAACAATGGCAATAGATACTAGTAACAATGGGAATAGATACTAGTAACAATGGGAATAGATACTAGTAACAATGGGAATAGATACTAGTAATAATGGGAATAGATGCTAGTAACAATTGTAATAAATAGTAGTAACAATGGCAATAGATGCTAGTAACAATGGGAAATAGATACTAGTAACAATAGTAATATGTAGTAGTAACAATGGGAATAGATACTAGTAACAATGAGAATAGATACTAGTAACAATGGGAATAGATACTAGTAACAATGGCAATAGATACTAGTAACAATGAGAATAGATACTAGTAACAATGGGAATAGATACTAGTAACAATGGCAATAGATACTAGTAACAATTGGAATAAATAGTAGTAACAATGGCAATAGATGCCAATAACAATGGGAAATAGATACTAGTAGCAATAGGAATATATACTAGTAACAATGGGAATAGATACTAGTAACAATGAGAATAGATACTAGTAACAATGGGAATAGATAGTAGTAATAATGGGAATAGATACTAGTAACAATGGGAATAGATACTAGTAACAATGAGAATAAATACTAGTTACAATGGGAATAGATTCAAGATTCAAGAGGTTTATTTGTCACAGAAATATACAGTACATACATTCATACATGTATGCAGTGAAATATTATTGCAATGGACATAGGCGCTCCGGCAGGGGACCGCAAGGGGCGGTGCCAGAATCGTGATTCTGGGTTCTATAATTATATAATAGTATTAATTGTCTGTGTTTTATTAAATATACATTTAAATAAAACTTACCTTAACTTACCATACTAGTGACAATGAGAATAGATACTAGTAACGATGAGAATAGATACTAGTAACAATGAGATTAGATAGTAGTAACAATGGGAATTAATTCTATTAACAATGGGAATATATACTAGTAACAATGGGAATAGATTCCAGTTACAATGGGAATAGATACTAGTAACAATGGGAATAGATTCTAGTTATAATGGGAATAGATACTAGTAACAATGGGAATAGATTCTAGTTATAATGGGAATATATACTAGTAACAATGGGAATAGATTCTAGTTATAATGGGAATATATACTAGTAACAATGGGAATAGATTCTAGTTACAATGGGAATAGATACTAGTAACAATGGGAATAGATTCTAGTTACAATGGGAATAGATACTAGTAACAATGGGAATAGATTCTAGTTATAATGGGAATAGATACTAGTAACAATGGGAATAGATTCTAGTTACAATGGGAATAGATACTAGTAACAATGGGAATAGATTCTAGTTACAATGGGAATAGATACTAGTAACAATGGGAATAGATTCTAGTTACAATGGGAATAGATACTAGTAACAATGGGAATAGATTCTAGTTATAATGGGAATATATACTAGTAACAATGGGAATAGATACTAGTAACAATGGGAATTGATAGTAGTGACACTTGGAATAGACACTAGTAACAATGGGATTAGAGAGTAGTATTTAATGGGAATAGATACTAGTACAATGAGAATAGATTCTAGTAACAATGGGAATAGATACTAGTTATAATGGGAATAGATACTTGTAACAATAGGAATAGATTCTTGTAACAATTGTAATAGATACTACTAAAAATGGGAATATATACTAGTAACAATGGGATTAGACTCTTGTAACAATGGGAATATACAGTATACTTGTAACAATGAGAATAGATACTAGTAACAATGGGATTAGATAGTAGCAACACTTGGAATAGATTCAAGTATCAATTTGAATATATACTAGTAAGAATGAGAATAGATACGAGTAGATACTAGTAACAATTCATTCACTAGTAGCGATTCACTAAGCTATTGAATAGATGGCTCACTAAAAGATTCTATAGTGATATTGACGTTTTAGGCATAATGAGAATTTCCACTGACTTTTCAGTGTAGCATCTGACGCCTGTTACAGAAATAGTTGACGGATCAAATTCAGTCTAATGCACAAATTAAATTTGTCAATTCACTTAGGTGGTACTTAAATATTCAGGAAATAGTTGCATGACTTCAAGACAAAGCATCCATATTCCAATTTTAAAATCGGTGATAAACAATACATTGACTCGTATGGCAGCGTCCATTTTTTTAGCCCAGCCCCACAGGACACTTGCTTGAATGGTACAGCCTGCCCACGACCACAAACTTCAAAACTCATGCACGTACGGATACTCAAACATGTACCGTGCCAAACGCAATCCATTCCAACACCTGCTCAGCTGCAGTCCCGGAGATGCCGGGCGTCCTGGCCGCTGCCGCCGCTCTCCCCGTCCGCGGGTAACGAGCCGTTGACACGCGACCACGGTGATTGGTCGGAGGTGAGCGGCGCTGAATTAAACGCAGAGGAGATCAGGGAGGGAGGGAGATGGATGGATAGAGAGACAAACGGGGGGGGGGGGGGGGGGGGCTGAAGGAGAGGAGAAACCCACAGGACTTCCAGTCACTATATACAAGCGGCATGAATATAATTTAAATGCAAATAGGACCGTGGCGCAGCGAGGCTACGAGTACTACTAGTAATATAATGTAATATCATCCTCTGCCCCAGCCTCACCGTGTGAATTAAGCTGTGTGCTATTGTGTGTGTGTGTGTGTGTGTGTGTGTGTGTGTGTGTGTGTGTGTGTGTGTGTGTGTGTGTGTGTGTGTGCGTGCATGTGTGTGTATCTGTATGAATTATGTTGGTTTTTGGATTCTGTGTGTGTGTGGGGTGGGGGGGGGGGCTTAGGGATGACTACCAGTGCAGCTCTATGTTGCTCTATGTTGGCTTAACGCTTACATCTATGTATGTGTGTGTGTGTGTGTGTGTGTGTGTGTGTGTGTGTGTGTGTGTTAGATATACATTAGAAGTGACTATGAAAATAAAAATGGATAAAATAAAGATGAACAACCCCACTGTATGAACCCATTCAATGCACCGGTGGAATGCAGCAGAGACGGCGATGGAGAATAAATCCGTCAGCAGCCGTGTGGGTTTTCTTTGCCGCCCCTATGAAGATGAAGATGACATTTAATGCGTTCACAATGCCTGGTGATGTGTACAAACATTGTTCACAGTGGGCATACTTTGATCAGCCCTGTCAAGGTTCTCTGCTGGCGCGAATAATTAAATCATATACATACGGTATTTGTTTGCATCCGGGAAGTGATTCATTCATGCTCTGTGTTTGGGTGCGACATTACAGAAGCAAACACTCACAATAATACACCCACGAACAAACAACTAAACACACACACACACACACACACACACACACACACAGACACACACACACACACACACACACGCACGCACACACCCACACACACACACACACACACACAGACTGAAGTTCAATGAAACTTTTCTACTTTTCTCTTTTTGTGTTTGCCTTTACTCCTGGTGGCAGATGTAGGGCAGAAATTGGTGTGGGAGGTGGAGGTGTGTGTGTGTGTGTGTGTGTTTGTGTGTGTGTGTGTGTGTGTGTGTGTGTGTGTGTGTGTCCCCCAACAGGACTGTTGGGAGTGTTATTAGGCTCACAGCAAGGTCCCACATTCACTCTAATTAACACCTTCTGCTATGAAGACACACATGTAACACACACACACACACACACACACACACACACACACACAGTGTACAGTTTTTTTGGAAGCCCTCCACCATTATACCTCATAAAACAATGCAATAATTCACCGTACATGGGGCTATGGGTCAAAGAGAACCTTGAAGAAAGCTCCAATACTCTGGTGTCAGATAGACCAGTGTCACCTGGTGTCCTGCTCTCTCTCTCTCTCTCTCCCTCTCTCTCTCTCTCCCTCTCTCTCTCTTTCTCTTGTCTCTCTCTCCCTCTCTCTCTCTCTCCCTCTCTCTCTCTTTCTCTTGTCTCTCTCTCCCTCTCTCTCTCTCCCTCTCTCTCTCTCTCCCTCTCTCTCTCTTTCTCTCGTCTCTCTCTCCCTCTCTCTCATCTCTCTCTCTCCATCTCTCGATATGCATGCCCCTGTAATGGTTACGGGAAAGATCGATGGACTATTATATTTGGCCCCATCAATTCGTATTGACGTACATGAGGTTATATATTTATATCTGCATCTAAGGGCCCTTGATGAAGAGACGCTCAACCATAATGACATTTCCTCAAACCTTATCGAGCCCTCACGCCCGCAGGTCTTTGGAATGTATTGTCGCGCAATCATTTTTTCTTGTACATTTTTCAGCGACTTCATTTAAGTGTGGTCATTTTTTGGGGGCCTCTGAGGATTTGAAAGAGCAGCTCTTCCCAGCCGTCATTTAGAATAGACAGTCCAACACAATAGAATGATGTAACTGCGGTGCAAGAAACAAAACAAAGACTCAGAATATTGCAGGATGTTGCCCAGCACATTATTCAGAGCACGTTACCTCACCAACTTATAGATATACTGTATGGGTGAGTGCCACCTCGGCGGAACCTTTAGAGGAAGGTCTTTGTGTTATTGTAGTTTCCCGTAAAGTCTCATCGGAAAAGCCTTGGCGGGGAAGAGTCGGTTATGTAACAATAACAACAGCAGTTCTACTAATACCATGATATCTGTGTGTCGCTGGGGGCGTTTTGTATTATTATGTGCTCATTAACACTTCTCCTGGGTGAGTTACATTCTGGGTTAGTCAGATGTCTTGCCCAGAAAATCTGACAAAACAGTGTTTTCATCCTTTCTGGGAAGGTGCTGTGCTAGTTCCGGGTCAGCAATGGGACGCAAATCAATCAAATTCACGATTCACGATTTGCAAGAGTTGTGTTGTGTGAACACTAAAACTACAGGCCCAATCTCCAAGGTACCATGCTACCATTTTTTTCTACGATTTTGGGAAAAAAATGGTCTCCCAGATCTCCTGCTACTTGAATGCATTCAACACTTTTGACAAATTTCAGTCTGGTTTTAGAGCACTGAATAGCAAGGTTGTCACGATACCAGAATTTTAAACTTTGATACATTACTAGTGTAAAAAAATTGATGCTCGATACCTCTTTCAATATAGCACCGCAAAAAGAAAAAAGGTCCTAGGCACACAAAAAAGGTTCTTTATTTTTTTGATGCATGCCTCGAATATCCTGAACTTTGTTTCAGTTGGGCTACTTGAGCTTTTTCGCGATCGCAACGTTCTTTGACAGGGACACCAGCATGACAAGGTTGTCCTGGGTCAGTCTTGACCGTCTTTGGCTGCAAATGAAGCCAGAGGCACCGAAGATCACAGATGGTTATCTTGAGGCAGAAATGCACAAATATCTTCTGGCAAGCTCTGAAAGGCAAGGGAGTGTTTTTTTTCATGTGCTTTCCACCAATTAAGTGAATCCTCCTCTGCACTGAGTTCTGGCATTTTACTGTATACCAGTAATTCTCTGGAAAGTCTTTCTTTCGGGAAGCGCCCTGCACTGGCAGATGGGTCCTCTCCTTGCTCATCCTTTTTCTCCCTTTGAATACTTGACAGCAGACTCTTTAATCAGTCCTGGTTTTCTTGGCCTGTTGCTCCGTAGCTTCTTGTGACCGTGTTGGCTGAAGCTGCTGTGGTCCTCCTTCTTCCTGGGAAATGTCACGCTGAGTCTGATCCAGAAGACCTTGTTTGACCTCTTTTTCCTCGACAAAACTGTCGTTGAACCTGGGATCAAGGAAGGTGACAGTGTTAAGAACATGTTGTAAATGCCTGTCCTCATACCGCCGCCTGAAATCACTTTGTACCTTGTCCTTCATCTCCTTTTCCAGGATGCGCTCTCCTCATGTTTCAGACAGGAAAAAAGTGCTTCACCATGTCATAAGATGAGTTGAAGTGTGTGGGTTCATCGTGAATGAGCTTATGATCGGGTAGAGTAAGGTCTCTCCGCTTCCTCACCTGTTGGCGGGACATCTTGGGCGATCTAGTAAGGAGGGCACTGTCTCGCGTGGCCTAGATAGTACTGCAGAAACCCGGTCAATACCTATGCCTTTATTGACGGCAGGAGGAAGGGTTACGCGCCTAAAACATGGGATCCACGTGACGTCCTCCTGAAATGCCTTTTTATTGTTCAAGGCATTGTCTGTTGTTATTCCTACCATTTTGGATATGTCCACCCTGCATCCATCTTCGATAATCTCCTCCAGAGCCTCTCTGGATGGACACAAAACAGTTATAGAGGCCAGACTGGCCAGACAGTCTGGCCGCTGCCTAAAGCTTTCATTTGTAATATGTGTGGCAATAATGCTTTAAACAACTACTGGGTCACTTGGTTTTTCATTAATGACAATAACTGTACACTTATTAAATCATATTAATGCACCTATCTCAAGTCTTTGAAGAGATGGGGGTGCCGGTCCTTCAGATGTTTTGCCAAATTTGTAGTGTTCCCTCCTCTTGTCGTCGCCTTTTGCAAATCAGCTTTTGTAAATCTTCTGCTTTTCCAAAGTAAAAGTATTGGCAAACAGCATTCCTACTATTTTCTTTCTCGACAAATGTTAGTTCTAGACTTGCCATGGCGAACTCTAGCTTGCGTGCGTGCAACTCCAATAGTGTACGGTACGTAAAGGTTTTCCATTGTTTGATTCTTTAACCATGGTTATAACCACCCACTTTTTTGTGTGTGCATTTGTCCCCAGGTTCTGAAGATCAATCTCATTGGACACAGAAAACGGATCTTGGCCTCGTTGGGAGATCGACTACACGAAGACACCCCGCAGAAGCCTCCACGGGCCATCTCCCTGAGGGTCAGTCCCGTTTTTTACAGTATTGTCACACTACTTCATTTCCATTCTTCCATGCAGCAGAAGCCTTTCGTCCACTCACAATAAAAACCCGTCCAACCGACCGCGCTTAACCGTCTTGATGTTGCCTTTCGCATGCGTCATCTGTCTGCAGAGTCTTTGTTTCTCCGTCAAGCGCGTCTTTGTTCATGCAAGTCGGTTAAATTTAGTTTCGTTTATGCCTTTGTGTTTGTTGTGCAGTCAGTGCGGTAGTTCAGCGTTGGCATATCTACTGTATTGCATTTGTTCACAGGAATACAAGGCCAAACTCAGATTTTAGACATAACTCGCATGGAGACATGTGTACTTTGTGAAGGATCTGTTCCCTAACCATTTCCAACAAGTGTTATCCCACGACAGTCAGATTATTTGTTGATCCTCCCTCCTTTCGAAACCATTTCGAACAATATTATTCTCCCGCATCCAAGGGCCTCCTGTCGTCCTGCCATATCTACTCTGTACTAGAAACTGGACTTTTCATGTAAGACGCAAGTCTGAAAGTCTGAAAGTGTGAACGCTACTCTTTCAACTCGGAGGATATCCTGTAATAGAGGCCAAATTTAGCATAACTCAGCTTTAATCTGTCAAACGCAGTCAGAGAAGACAGACATTTGTCTTGCTCAGAAGGCTGTACCACTCTCTGCAATGCTGTTGTTACTGCAACCGACAAGTTACTCCCGAGCTGCCACCTAGGAGAGACAAAATGGCCCCTCTCTGCTGTCCTGACCTGGTTACTAATCCTAAAGTAACCAGCTCTGCCTCTCGCTTTGGGGTCGAGATGTAATGTTCTTTTTACAGCCTCGCGCTCTTTGCGCTGCGGGGCCGGGAAGCCGCCTCTGCTTCTGGGACTCTAGTTTAATGTGTCTGCCAGGTTGACTCTACTACCCCTCCACCTCAGTCTCCAAAGGCCAAAATGTCAGCTCTTTTCCTCAAACAACAAATGAGTCCGGGAAGAATAACCCGATCCGCGCCGGCGGCCGTGCACGGCGGCTGCGCTGGGACTACGAGGGGGTAAACAAGGACAGCGAGGCTCAGAAAAGGGGGGGGGGGGGGGTCCAACGACGCTCGGAGGAAAATAACTATCTCAGGCAGCGAGGAGTTTGAACCTAATTCCACCACGCCCAGAGAGCTTCAAGGATATCATGTTGTATCGGTCAAACGCTTGACAGTACATCCAGTGTGATGGAATTGATGGATGGTAAAGGGGCCGCATTTGAGACGGTGCCCTTTCTAGTCCGGAGCGCACATGGGCACGTTACATTTTTGCATCACATCCATTCACCCATTCACACACACATTCATACACAGATGGTGGAGTCGGCCGTGCAAGCGATGCGGGGTTCAGTGTCTTGCTCATGGACACTTCGACGTGCCACCAGGAGGAACTAGGGATCGAGCCAGGGATCCTTTCGCCAGATCACTCGACGACCCGCTCTAGCTCCCGAGCCACTGTCATCCGATGAAATGTTTAATCTTGGAGCCAATCCCAACAAAACAGTGAAAAAAAAACATTATTATAAGGTGACAGTCAGGGAAAAAAAAAGTATATGCAAAATACTTACAAAAATAGAACAGAAATAATACATAAGGGTAAGGTTAAATAAAGGGAAAGGTTAAAGGGGACCTATTATGCTTTTCCTTATTTATTGTCATAAATATAATGTAACAATGTCAGATGTTTGTATTACACGTGGACAACCTGTCAAATAATGAGGTACACTCATGACAAAGTAATCACTTTGAACAATCAACAATCCACTCTGAACGCTCGTTATTTCAACGGCTTTTTCTTCTTTCAGCTTTTTGACGTCAGCTTGTCACGGATTTCTTTGTATAGTCATCTGTTCCATCCGATCCATCGTGCGTTTCTCCAAACAAAACCAATAAAAAATTGTGTGTTTCTATTGTAGATGTATGTATTTTATTTTATTTTATTTTCCGATGTTTACGTGAAACAAAGAATCCCCGCGTGTGAGAGTCCCGGTGCATGCCGGTGTGTTGTCCGTGTCCTACAAGCTCGGAGAAGGGCAACCAAGGTTGGAACAAACTTTTAAATGAGGCCTAGTAGAGCTTATATGAGGGAAGATTCAACAACTGGATTGCTTATTTCTGGCCTCAAATTTGTTCAGAAACGGGTTCTGGTGTACTGACAAGGTAAAATCAGTGAAAGTTACGCAGTAAATGGAACGGAACCCGGAAGTAAAGCTCAAGCGCTATCTGCTCACAGAACCCGGAAATTGTGCTCAAACCCCATTGGCTCACATAACCACTGAAACAGTGTGTTTTCAGACAGGGTGGATTGAAAGCGTGTGTAATGATGTTAGAATGGCTGGAATGCATAATCTGAGTGGTATTTTCAGCAAAAGAAATTCAAAAACATGTTTTGGGGACCTCAGAGACCTATATTAACTGGTGTAAAAAGGACTGAATAGGTCCACATAAAAGGTAAGCAGCTCTGCAAGATCAAAACTCAAGGAACACAACGTAAGGAACAGAAGTGCAGTGTGAAGATAAAGAGAGGAAGCCTACGTCACATAAGACCTCTAGGTCAGTGATTCTCAACCTTTTTCATGTCAAGGATTAGCAGTTTGATACGTATTATATTTATATTTATATTTATATTTATACTTATTTTGATAAGATTTTGTCTCCGGGGCCCCCGATCTGAGTCGATTTTTTCAAAACCAAACCACTGCACTGGACGGTTAGTTAAACATGTTTTCAGTTTGGGGGTTTTGAGATTCCTAGAAGCTCCTTCTCTGTCTAGAACACCTTCTTCCCCCGTTCCGCTTACCTCCGCCTCTGCCGCCCGTCAAGGTGTACGGCTCCCGGCGTGACACAGCGCAGCGCACGGCGGGCCTCATGAAATGTGACAAGTGCACGGTGAATTCAATTGCCCTACTTACACACGGCGGCAAACCCAGCCAGCGAGCGGTGACACATCATATTAAAGGATGATGAATGAATGCTCTCTCTCTCTCTCTCTCTCTGTCACTTGTCGCCCTCCCCCATCTGCCCTCCTCATCATCCTTCCGTCTTCCCTTCCCTTCCCGTGGCAGGAGCCCGGCGGGAACCACACGCCTCCGCAGCTGAGCCCGTCGGTGGGTCCGGCGGCCTACACGGCGGGGGTCCCGGGGGGGTCCCTGGACGTGCAGCACCTCATCATGCAGGCTGACGCGCGGCGCAGACAGCGCAGCAACGACAACTATTTCGAGGACGTGCCGCGCTCCAAGCTGGAGCGACAGATGGCCCAAGTCAGCATGGTGAGGGAGGGAGGGAGAGAGGGAGGGAGGGAGGGAGGAGGGGAAACAGAGAATATCTGGGTTTGATAATAATGACTCTAATTAAAGAAAGGATTTGGGGTGTTATTTACAAAGCCAAAACAACAGTACAGCGCTTCCACTTTATCAATTTAGCTTTTAACTCCCACAAAAATGTTTTTTTTGTTTTTTTGTTTTTTTTTATCAGATTTTTGACCTCTGAATGAATCTGTGAAACATGTCAGTGTTTCAATTATTTTTTTTTTTTTGTGAAAGAATAAGCCAAAAATCGTCAGGACTAGAAAATAGCTCTGGTCGGCACCGGGCTTCACGTGAAGCCACCTATCGCAGATAAGCTGTTCGAGTCTGCCGCTGAGATGAGAAAAAGCTGGGTGACCCGTCTCCCAAACTACGACAGCAGGATGACTCAGATGCAAATGCACACGCAGGCACGCACGCACGCACGCACACAAACACACAGCGAAGCAGCTGTGTTTTGATCCGGTGTGATGAGGGTCTTTAGGCATGCCTGGGTGTGAATCACAAAGCTTATCAGCGCAGACTAAACCATTCCTACCGACGCTCTCCATTGAATCTCTTAAAGGCGTGTGCGTCACAATATATCCCCCCACTCTCTTTCTAGCGGAACAATATTCTGTGGTGGCTCACGGTGACTGAGCGCCGCGTTTAATCAAAGAACAGCAATTAAAGCAAGGGGCTTAGTTGCTTTTGTTCACTTTGTTCAATTTCACACCACTGGTGGTTGGCAACGGCTTTCACCTTCACCTCCAGTCTGCCTCCGCTCTCAGAAAGAAGAGGCAAAAGCGGAAAAAAACCCCAAATGCAAAGTGACGCAATCAAAATGATTTTTATTGGCTGGGTTTATAGAAGATGGAAAAAAAAGTTGTTTTCAAGTTCCAAAAGATGGAACTTAAAGTTCTGTGAAAATATTTTGGCAGCAAAAGATGTGCCCCTTCCTGATTTCCTCTATTATCGCATATCTGTAATACTGAATGGTTTCAGATCTTAATACAAAACGTTATGTTAGACAAGGAAACCTGATTTAACATAAAACAAAATTATTATTTTTATTATTATTATTATTATTATTGTTGTTGTTATTATTATTATTATTATTATTATTATTATTATTATTATTATTATTAATAATAATAATAATAATAATAATAATAATAATAATAAAGTTATCAAACACCCCTATCATCAATGTGAAAAAAGTAATTTGGTTGCAGCACCTTTAGCAGCAATACCTAAAGCAAACGCTTCCTACAATTTGATATCAGTCTCTCACATCCAGGTGGAGAAATTTTAATCTACTCTTCTTTGCAGAACTGCGCGAATTCAGACACATTGGTAGGTTTTGGAGCATGAAAGTGTTGGAAAATAAATGCTGCCGCAGATTCCTCCTGGCTACGGCCCCCGGTCCGTCTCTGCGCCCGACATCATTACTTCAGATTACAGAAGCTCACCTCCCGAGTCCCTCATCAGCCGTCTGATGGGGATTAAGCACGCAAACAAACACGCACGCACACACGTAAGGGCATGAACTAATTTGTGTCATCCACAACTGATGCGCACACACACACACACGCACGCACACACACACACACACACACACACACATACACACACAACCTGCCAAACAGATCCCACAGTCACGTGCAAACTCCCTCCTGAGAGAGAAATCATCTGCTTTCATTTACTCTGGAACGAAAGGATCATAAAAAAAAGGCAGATTAATAGTCCCCTGCTGGGATTTGGGAAGTATGCAAATAGGATTTAGGCATATCTTTAATTAAAAAAAGGTGAAACAGCCTCTCGGGTCGGAAAGTTGTAAAATCTACAACGCAACATAATGGAAGTCACTTCCTGCCAAGTCTACAAATGAGAAGATGTAAAGAGGGAGGCTTAGAAGGCGGACATGTTGTTCTTCTCTTGCCAAAGGAGTTAATTTCCTATCAGATGTTTCTCTTCAAGCGTGTTCTCTCTCTTTGCCTCGGCCAAATGAGATATGTCTGGGTCGAGCCGGGATCTGAAGCACAATTTGTCGTTTGTGGTTGCAGCAGGGGGAGTGGTGCGAGCCCATCACGCTGCGTCCTCCCAACGAGGCGACCTCGTCCACCCCTGTGCAGTACTGGCAGCATCACCCCGAGAAACTCATCTTCCAGTCCTGCGACTACGAAGCCTATGTGAGTCCCTCTGCCTGTGTGCGTGTGTGTGTGTGTGTGTGTGTGTGTGTGTGTGTGTGTGTGTGTGTGTGCGTGCGTGCGCGCGCCCGTGCGCGTATAAGCCCCCTTTCTCACAATACCACCCATATACGCGCTTTTTCATACACACACCTAAACATATTTATGTCTTTTTGACTTTGACTTGGCTGCCGTCACTTTAAAGTGGCAATCCCTAAGATTATTTCCTTTCAAAATCTCATATTTGATACTTTATGTATCCGTCAATTAATAACAAACAGCCATTCAGTGTATTTACTTTACACATGTGCTCCTCTATATGCTGTTTTAAATTGTTGGTCGGCGGGGTCCGCCACACGCCAGAAGTGAGAGGCAGCTACGGTGAATTTGCTAAAGCTGCGTAAATAGTGGTGGTCAGTACACTGTCGATATGGATGCACCCTCGGATGGAAAAATACCCCCACACCTCAAGTGACCAAGAAAAAAAACCCAATGGAGTCATTGGATCAGTAGAAGGCAAACGATAGAAAAAGGAAAGTGACCGCTTTGAGACGAGACGAGGGTAAAACCGGGATCTTGGAAGAAAAACAAAACGTTGCAGTCTCAAACGGAATACTGGGACTTGTAGTACACAACACTAGACACAAGACGTAATGTTATGCATCTGACAAAAATTTATATATTTTTTGATACACATTTTTGTTATAAACCCTTTTCCCGACTGTTACATAATCGGGTGTTATGTGTTACACCGCGGATACATCGTTGTACGGCTTAGACTTTCACTCTGCAACCATGTCGCCCCGATTATTTTTTTTTCCGGAGCCGATTAAAAACGCCAGCGGAAAATAAATTCCCCGGCATTTCTTCACGGTTCCAGGTCCCCGCCGTCGGGGATCCAGAAAACGTTTGCCGCTCTCCGCGACCAAAAATTAGGACCGGTCGCGAGGTGCCGTCGCGGGAACGCCCCGACGCATAACTGTTAGGGAAAATGAGGAATAATATCTTTGGCAAGAACAAATTTGGACTGGGAGATGGAGAAATCTAAATAGGAGAGGCGGAGACGAAGGGAGAAACGGCTGAGGGCGGCTGAGAGGGAGGAGGGCGGTGCCGGGCTCCCTCCTGTAAACAGCCCCGGAGCGATTCCACAGCTCCCACAACCTCAGAAAGATTGAAGGCGCGGTAAAGCTCGAAAAAAAAAAACGCCGGCTGTGCATGTCACGTGGAAATGATATGAATCTGAAGCCAATGGGATATGAGGGTGGAATGACATCGATTTAATAGTGAGAAAGCCTTTGTGTTGTTTTCACTCTGTTGGGAAACCGTTTCCCACCCCGGCGTCCGGTACTGAGAGGGAAGGGCCCGGCGGCTATCGATGCTTCCACCTAACCACTTACATCGACCGAAGTAATTTAACAACCAAGGTGTTGGCCCCTCATTTCGCCCCTTGATGGGGTCCGATTCCTCAGAGGCGGCGTCTCCGTTCGGCGGGGCGGGTTTCCCCCGTTTGATGCTGCGTTCCATTGAAGTCAGGGCTCGGAAAAGACCCGACCTCCTGCTCGGAAAAGCGGCCCTCCGGGTCGGGAATTTGGAGTCGAAACCAACTTTTCATGGGTTTTCATTTGAAAACACGTCCGACTTCGATCGAAACGCCTTGGCTTTACCTGCGTAGATGCGTGAAGAATTTGTGAGTTGTGCCAAATAAACACAAGTTTACAGCGGGCGTCCCGTGTCCGAACAGAGGCAATGGAACATATTTAGCTCCAGAGCAGGGGCCGCGTCGTCGGAATGACTTGAGTTCCAACCTCCAATGCAACGCACCGTACGCACTGTGTTTCGACCAAACGACCAAACGCCGGTACAGACAAAGTACATGGAGCAGACACTGAAACATAGCTCTTGCATTTTGAAACTGACCCTCCTTAAAATCACGATTGCGATATGGAAATTTTCTAATCGAGCGGCTCAGTCGTGGTGTGTGGCGACAAGGGCTCCTAAAGCTCTTTCTCTTTTGCTCTCTCGCTCTCTCTCTCTCTCTTGCTCGCTGTCTCTCTCTCTCTCTCTCTCTCTCTCTCTCTCTTACTCTCTCTCTGTCTCGGGGCCATGCAGAGACTCCGGAACGCTGTGAAAGTGAGATAAATGAGCCCACACGGAGAAACGGCGATAGAGAGAGTGGAGGCCGGATGGCAGAGCGGCGCAGTGTGAATATTGGTAGACGACCACTGAACATAAATATCAACGAGGCAGATTCCAGCGATAGGGAACACTATCGCCGGAAGGTGTAAGGCGAAGTGAAGGAGGGCTGAGGAGAGCTGGAAGGAGGGATGAGAGGGTCCGCTGTCCCTCTCATCCTGTTCCTGAAGGAAAAACAAAGCCCGAGTCCTGAGTTATTTGGTGTCCGTCCAATCCACACCTTGTAGATGTCCCGACACCATTATCGTGGCTATTTAAAAATAAATTTAAACCAACATAGTTTATACATAGTTCCCCAAACTTAATTTCCACCAAACCAGAGACCAAATCATTCCAGTTTATCAGAATTGGCCTTGACATTAGCAGCTCCAGAAAAAAGCAATACATCTATGACGACCACATGACATAATGTCAGGTATGTCAATAAAGTACGGCGCTGCCTTTTGATGCTGCAGATATTGCAGTAGGAGTCTAGTAGCTCCTGCAGTAATATAGTGTCTCCCACAGAGCCACGGTGGGATGGGGGCAGCCCTGGATGTAAACCTATCACAGTGTACGCTATCCACCCTAAAAGCTCTCTAATACTGTTAGTTGCAATGAAACAAGGCATTAGCAAAAGCAAAAATAACCTCAAAGGCACTTGGCCTTTGGTACTTAAACTCACATAGAAGTTGTAACTTTACAAAGATATTCACTTAAATACAAGTAAAAATCCTTCACTAAGATTATTAGTGTTAATTGTTAATAAACTGGTGCATGCCGGTTCCAACGTGTAATGATTCAGTCCCGTTTTACACAATGGAAGATAAAACCGCCGGTTAGTCATACACCGGGGAAAGATACTCTTTGTGACTCAGTTGCAGAGCCCTGAGGCCCCCCCTCCCGCTGGCTCACTGTTTATTGAAAGTTTATTAATATTACATGTGTCGTGTGTCCAAATCGCACCAAATCCGACACGTCCTTGAGTCCCCAGCGATACACCCGCCCAGTGTGACGTAGATCAGATGAGCGGTTGTGGAGATAATCAAAGGACATACAGAATGACAGACAGACAGACAGACAGACTTTCATATATACAGAGATTCATACATACAGACAGACAGACAGGCAGAGATACAGACGGACAGACAGACAGACATACAGACATACAGACGGACAGTCAGGCAGGCAGGCAGACAGACAGACATATATACTGTATAGGGATACCTACATGCATATATACATACAGACAGACATACAAACAGACAGACAGACAGACAGGCATACAGAGATACATACTGACAGACAGACAGACAGACATACAGATACATATATACAGAGATACTGACGGACAGACATACAGAGATACATACATACAGAGATACTGACAGACAGACAGACAGACAGACAGACAGACAGACAGAAAGACAGACAGAGATTCCTTCCTTTATAGTTAGATGAAGTGGAATCTAACTTTGGTGCTGAATCATACAGCTAGGTGCCGATTACTTTTAGTCATATCTATTTGTTTCTTATGCTTTACCATCAGAGTAGACGCCACTGACTGGGAGTACATTACTGAACAAATATACGATAAGTTAAAGCCCGAAAATCTATTATTTAATTTGCCGCCAAATACTAAGACCGACGGTCAACCCAATGCGGTAAATCGGATACGTTTCTCTTCCTCTTAGCACATTAGTGGGCGCCGTTCAGAAGGGCCGAAGAGGAGGGCTGGCGAGCTGGTGAATCTCACACCCATTAAGTCTCTAATGTTGACACCAACACTGTTGTGTAACACTGTCCCCACACCTATTATCAAATCAGGGAACACGTGAGCGGAGCGCTGACACTTAGTCAGGTCCAGATGGGGGACCACGCCATCTGGACACTTATATTCCACTACTATACCGCTGCCAAAAAAAACCCCCAAAAAATATAGGTTAATAAATCTTGAAGGAATAGTTTGGATTTTTGCAGTCAATCCCTGTTTTATACTCACCCCTCATGTAGTCCGTACTGTAGGTGGGTTTCAGCCGTTTCTCCAAACTGGACGCTCCATCGCTCCATCAGAAGTTCAGCACAGGTGGCCAACATGATGCCACATCGGTCCAACTTTGCATCTTCCAGGAGTTAGTAAAAAAAAAAAAAAAAGACATTCCGTTTTATCGCTTAATTCCCTGTTTGCTGTCACCCTGTTCACTGCTGTGCCGCAGTGTTGGTACTGGTGTTACGGCCCAATGGGTGCCAAATTCTGCGAAGCCGTTTTACCTTTGTATTTACTACACATCTAAAAGAGGAGCGTGCTCAAAGACGAGAAGATGGTAGTTAGCCACGAGACGATATGCGGATGATTCCTTGTCATTTCCATGAATTGAAGACACCCCGAAAATCCGGGTTGTGCCATATTGGAGTCAATTTCTGGAACCAGTTTGGTTGTTTAATTTCCACCAAGCCGACAAAATCACCGCAATGAACAGGTTTAAAAATACTTTTTTCTTTTATTTATTGACTTCACTGAGGTAAGAAATGGGAGATCTGATGTTGGTCATTTCTGACATTCTGTTTCCAACCATGTAAGGTTTACTAGTTGCTCTGGTTGTAGCCACTTTATAATAATAATATAATAATCTGAGATGAATTTCCAGGTAACAGTGTCTCAATTGCCAATTTCATTCTCGGTTTCTTGTGTTTCCAGTTGAAATTATGGTTTACAGATTCCGGAGTATTGGACCAGTTTGCTGTAGGTTGAAATGGGGTCATTGAGAACATGTGGTTTATTTTTTGGAGGTATGTTCATTTTTACTGCTGCTTTCCTGCCAATTAGTCAAGGTCGTTCCAGCGGCTAAGGTCTTCTTCAATGGATTTAAGTAAAGCGAAGAATATTGGACATCGAACTCCCGATGGGAGTTTGGAGCCACACATCCAGTACGGAGAAAAGGCTGGACTGCGGCGGGGCTGAAGCATGTTTTTGGTGGTGTTCTCTCTCAATAACGTCTACTTCAGAAGTCCATGGTGGCACTATGGTTGGAGTAAATGTCATAAGGTTCCCACTCCATGTCCTCCACTTTATCATTCCTAAGTAGATGGGAGCCACGGCTGAAGCCCAGGTTGAAGCTGGTGTTCACGGTTTGGTCGGAGATGCTGACATCGCCAAGGTTCGTTGCACTCCTGGAAATGGTGTTGTCTCTTGGGAAGTCGTCGATAAAATCGCTGCTGCTGGTGGTAACTGGGGTGCTGGTGGACGTCTCAATTTCCATCAGATCTCCACTGGTATTCGCAGAGGCAGAGCAGGGTGTCAAAGAAGAGCTGAAGATATTGCCGGAAACTGGGTGGTTGTTCCTGCAGTTAACAGCGCTGGCACAGAGCAGTCCCGGTTGTCTGCGGTTGTCTTTGGGTGCGAGTTTAATGGGAGCGCTCTGCAGTGGAACCACGCGACAACTAGTAGACGTTGTGCTACTGTGTCTGAGGTTTGGGAGGCTGGATTGGGGCCTGTCGCCCTCTCTCTGTAAAGACCAGCTGCATCTGTGGGCAGAGATGGGCAGAAAGATACTTAGATATGTATCATTTATCGGCTGCCTACCCTTTTGTGGATATTTTGACAATTACAAGGTAACTTCCCATTGAGTAGCATTCAAACGCTAAAGCAGTTTGTAGAGTGTATACTTTTGCGTACCCTCCCCACCTCTGGCTGTAGGATCCTCTGGCAAAGCAGCCGTCAACACCAGCAGAGTGTGAGGCGGACTGGTCAGAGGGGCTGGACGCAGGGCCAGAGCTGCTGCTCTGCCCCGAAGGAGGCAAAGTGCATTTGGACGCTGTGGCATCACCAGAGCAACTGGACAAAGTGTCAGAGGTGCCGCTCTGCACTGGCAGAAACACGGTGCCTTTACACCGTGTGGCAGCGCTGGCAAGCGGAGGCAAGGGCAGCTGAGAGAAGTTCCCAGCTGGAAAGGAAAGCGTAGGACAAGTTAACTTAGGGTATGACGAATTGGGAATCAGTACAAGCCAGGGGCGGCTGGTATAAATGGACTATGGGGTGATAAGCACCTGTGATAGGCTGTGACAAATTTAGAGCGGACGAAGTGTTGTATTATGAATTCAATGGCAGGCATTACTGCGAACTAGGCAGACTTTTTCAATCTGCTTTTATGTTTAGGAGTCAATGGAAATGGAAATAAACTGACTGGGGACACGTCTTTCAAACCATTTCTGGGTTATTGGGGATTGACAAATGACAAACTTGGACTGTAATCATCCGTACACACCGGTGCCACCAGATTGAGGAGGGAGGTTATAGCTGTTCATTCATGAGTTTGGCGTTTTGCCAGTCTAAATGCAAGGCGAAGCAAGGTATCTGCTAGATGCTCCTCTTCTTCTTCTTCTTCTTCTGCTTCTTCTTCTTCTTCTTCTTCTTCTTCTTCTTCTTGAGTCTTTATGGTGGCGTGCATCCTGTACCGTTGCTTCACCGCCCTCCTCTTAAATCTTCTCACCGCTTGTGCACGTGAGACCCCGCTTCGCCCGCCTGATGTTCTGATGCCAAGTGACCGGTTCGGCGCCAAGTTATAGAATGAGAGAATGAGCGCCATTGTGACATCATAAGGGCATAGACTGACCGATGCCCTCTCTCTCTCTTTCTGTCTCTAACATACAGTATAGATGTGAATAATAAATTACATGTCTAGGTTTTTATAGCTGTGGCCATAGAGAGTGGGAAAAGCCGTGGAAAGACACTTCAACAATCTTGCTCTTTCGATACCGAAAGCGGGGTACACGCTACTGAAATGATGCGGAAAATGATGCGGATCCATTGCTTTTTCTTTTTTTGCTTTTTGGATTTTCTGTTAAAAAATGTCGTCCGTCATGTTTGTTAACTCTAAAATTGTGTCTGACCGCGCAAGATTTGCAAGATTAACGGTCAGTCGTTGGTGAATGGAATCTGTTAGTGTGTGGCGTGCAGTTTTGGCCAAGTCGTTGCTCTCCATGCACCATAGGAACAAAACGCACGCACACGCACACACACACACACACACACACATACAAACACACATGCTTGCATATCTTCTGCTGTTGTGAGTGTATTTACAGTATGTGTGTGTGTGTGTGTGTGTGTGTGTGTGTGTGTGTGTGTGTGTGTGTGTGTGTGTGTGTGTGTGTGTGTGTGTGTGCACGTTTCCTCCGCAGTACCTGGGCTCCATGCTGGTGAAGGAGTTGAGGGGGACAGAATCCACCCAGGACGCCTGTGCCAAGATGCGGGTAGGGAGCCACCCGTTGGACCCCCCAGCCGAATCTCACACACACACACACACACACACACACACACACACACACACACACACACACACACACACACACACACACTCTCATTTTGGAAATGGCCAAAAGCAGACACAGCAGAGAAGCAAATGAATTATCATCCACAATAGTGCAATTTAAACTTATTTCTATATTTATGCTCAAGGGTGAAACCTTCACTGCACCTTTAAATCTGGGGCTCAGCCTCACCGCCTGAGTGCCTTTAGACACACGCACACACACACACACACACACACACACACACACACACACACACACACACTGGAATTTAACCAAAATTTCAAGTATAATGACAGTGGATTAAGTGTATTGCAGGATTTATATTTAATATCCGCGGCCGCTGGGCGCCTATCCGACCCCCTCCCAACCTCCACCACCGCCCCTCCGTTCTAAACCACAAGTCACCTTATCTCCTCTGTTTCCACCTCTCCCCCTCCCTCCCACTCTCCCTTCTCCTCTATCTCCGTCTGCACCTGTCTCATTCCGCTGCTCTCCTATTCTTCATTTCTCCGCTCTGTGACACCGACTCCCCTCTCTCTTCTCCTTTCTTATCCATTGCTCCCTGTTTTGCTCCCTTTCTCTTACTCTGTAGTTCACTCCGGGATTAACATACAGTATACAGTGTATATACATATATATATATATATATATATATATATATATATATATATATATATATATATATATATATATATATATATATAAATATACACAGTATACATGCATACAGTATTAAGTAAAGATACATACTGTATATATACATACATTGTCTCTCCTCCTCTGCATCAACACAAGTAATAAGATACAAGTTATATTTTACATTTACTTTATTACATATACTGTATATAGATAGATAGATAGACAGACAGACACTTTTTCAACTTCCAACCCGCCACTACCACATTCCCACCCCTTGCCCCCAGCCCCCCAGAACGTCTAAATCTCATCCCCGGAGCCCCTGGCTGAGAGCCTGCCAGCTTAGCCAGGCAGCACTGCTGTCAGCCCTTGGATGTGCTTGATCCTGACCGCGCCTAAACCCCCAACACACACAGACAGACACACAGACAGACACACACAACACACACACACACACACACACACACACACACACACACACACATACAGACAGACAGACAGACAGACAGACAGACAGACAGACAGACAGACAGACAGACAGACAGACAGACACACACACACACACACACACACACACACACACCCAACATGCACAGCGTAACAGGGGTTTACTGGGAGAGCACAGAGCAGAAGTGGAGAACAGCCGGCGTGTCGAGGAGAGGACGGAGATGGAGAGTGAGACGGAGGCAAGGGCGGTAAAAGATAAAAGAGCGGGCCACGCGCCGACAAGGAATTCAAAGGCGCTCGCGTTCGCTCCCTGAGATCCGGGATGAAGGTGATCATTTCCACCGCACAACGTTACGGTGGCGAGAAATGTCGTCTCAGGATCCCAAACTCTCTCCGCCTTTGGAGGCGGTTGGTGTCGACCGACCTTGTCAAGACGGAAGCCGTCGATGACCCCGCCCTCCCCTCATTCACCTTTTACCCTCTATGGATTTCTTCGATTCCGATTTTGTTTCCCATTTGCCTTCCCCTCACGCAGGGACTAAGTCTCGGATTTCACTGAAACATTCTCTATTGAAAAACAATCCATTAGCCGCCGAACGCGGTCCGTGCTCTCGCCGTCCGACCTCCGTGTTACGGCGCGGCGTGTTATTGGTCGCTTAAGTGCTTTTCTTAACGTTTTCTCAAAGTGGAAAAGAAAGTGCGGTGAGTAATGGCTGCCCCCTCCCCTCTCTGCTGTCCGTCTTTTCCCTCTTCCCCTCTTCTCCGTGTGCTCCAAGAAGTCCACGGAGCAGATGAAGAAGGTGCCGACCATCATCCTCTCCGTGTCCTACAAGGGCGTCAAGTTCATCGACGCCACCAACAAGGTGAGGCTCAGAGAAGGTCCGACTGTTTCTTTGCGTCGGGCCCCGGCTCCCGGCGCCAAACTCCTGCCGAGCGGCGTCTTTAAAGAGCCGAGCGGCCGCCCCGGAAGACGGAGGGTGAGTGAGCGGGTTCCCGCCCGTCTCGTCGGGGCGCCGTCGCCGACGTTCTCGGCAGGTTTTTGCAGATTATTTTCCCCCCCGCTGGAAGTGCACGCGGTTGTTGGCTTTTGGTTTGCGTGGCATTTTTCACCTAGAATTGCCTGCGAAAAGCCCTTCTCACTGCCGTCAACGTTTTTTTGCACGTTTGACGCATAGAAGTTACAACGTGGACTCAACAACAAATTTACCCCGGTTGCTGCCGGTCTTCGAAATGTCATCCGTTAAGTTTTACCAATATTGGAATAGTCTCAAATTTTTAATTTATGAGGTCCCGATTTCAACATTTTATCCCTCCATGTATTTTCTTTTGTCGAATTCCTGTTTACATGGCGCTAATTTCATCTGTGACACCTGTAAACCCAACGCTTTGAGCAAACGATGGCAGTTTTGGTGGTTCTAAGTCACCTTTGTTCCATTATTATTACCTCTCTCTCTCTCTCTACCCTGCCGCAGAACATCATAGCAGAGCACGAGATCCGTAACATCTCGTGCGCGGCCCAGGACCCGGACGACCTGTCCACCTTCGCCTACATCACCAAAGACCTCAAGTCCA
Source organism: Zeus faber (assembly GCF_960531495.2). Lineage (NCBI taxonomy): Eukaryota > Metazoa > Chordata > Actinopteri > Zeiformes > Zeidae > Zeus > Zeus faber. The sequence continues at coordinate 15,655,875 of NC_137208.1, read as the reverse complement.
GCCACCACTACTGCCACGTCTTCACCGCCTTCGACGTGGTCAGTATGCGGTTTTCGCGCGCGCGCGCGCACGACGCGAGGACGCGTAGGCCGCGGTTTTGACCCGTCTGTTTTTTTGACCCCCTCCCTCCGCCCAGAACCTGGCATACGAGATCATCCTGACGCTGGGCCAGGCCTTCGAGGTGGCCTACCAGCTGGCCCTGCAGGCGCGCAAGACGGGCCACGGATCCTCCACGCTGCCCGAGAGCTTCGACAGCAAGCCCAGCAAGCCCGTGCCCAAGCCCCGCGTCAACATCCGCAAATCTGTGAGCATCCCCCCCCCAAACCCCCACCGGAGCTGGAGAAATCCATCCTTTAATAAAAACCAGAGGAGAAAAAAAACTAACAAATCTACACATCTGCGACTCCCGCTTCCAAGGGTGTCGTTCCAAACTGAATTGGCCCCCATGGAGGTTTAGAAAGGAAAACAAATTTTGCACAAATTGGCACTTTACAATGAAAAAGAAAATAGGTTTTTAGGGAACTTCAGCCCATCTGACAAGCTCATCCCTCTTCTCAACATAGACTCCAACTGTTCAATGTCAAATAAGGACGTACGTTTTTCCGAACCTCACAAGGTACAAACGAACTCTGGCTTTAAGGTGGATTTTAAGCTCCATCTCTCATCTCATCTCATTCTCAACTCTGTCATCCTCTCATCTCCATTTTCCATCACCTCCATCCCCTCGCCCCCCTTCTTTCGGACCTGCTCCGTTGAGGTGTTTGTGCTCAAATCCCAAGAATGTTCTGTTAGTGGATTGAAGTGCCGCGTGCACCGGGAAGTGACTTCACGACTTGACTAAGCATTGTCGTTCGTTATATATATATAATATATATAATATCTATTATCTTGCTTGTGGATTTAGTGTGTGTGGGCAGATATGCATGTGTGTGTGTGTGTGTGTGTGTGTGTGTGTGTGTGTGTGTGTGCGGGGACTTAAATGTGGGGAGGGGAGGATGAGGGAGACGGGGAAATGAGTGCACAGTGTGTACAGTACGTGCGAGTTCTTTGTTTGTCTATAAATGTATTTCCCCCAAACCCGCAGCACGCAGCGCGCTCTTTTTATCCGCCGACGGAATTTGGAAGCATCCAGGCTCGTTTTTTTTTTTTACCCCGTCCCGAGCGCGCTCCCACACTTCCTACGTCGGCACGCAGCTTAAAGCTCGGTGCAGGATCGCGTTACGACAAGCCGCTTGTGCGTCCGTGTGGCGGCGGCCCCAGACCGCATACTGTCCTGTCCACCCCGTGTTGTAAGTAAAGGGGAGGCGGTCCCTCTCAGTGGCCTTGGAAGAATGGAATGGACACACTCTCTAAAGATAGATGGAGTGAAAGGCGACATAGAGACAGAGCTAAGTACAGCGCGCAGCAAGTGCTGCACGCGTGCTAGTGTGTGAGCGCGGTCGCGTGCGAACCGAGATGATGACGGATGATGTCGCGCGCGTGCACAATCTGCTGAGTCGGCTCCAGTTCCCTTAACCATTAATCCCCGCCCTCCCCTCCATCGTTGCGTGTGCGGTTAATGTGTGTGGTTAATGGTTTGTGGCCGCCGCCGCCGCTGGAGCTTCGTACTTAATATTCCTCCCCACCTGCCTGCGGAGATCCTGCTGCAGCGCCTTGGACGCTGGAAAACAGCAGGGAGCCGTCTGACTGCCTCCACTGCATCATGGTTCATTGTAATGCAACCACATGGGTGTGAGTTTGTGTGGGGCTGTGGGAGAAATGCGTTTGGCATGCAAGTTGTTTTTTTATTTTAAGGGGGGGGGGTTCTACGTAGCTCCAACATGGCCGCCTTGCAGCGTTGGTGCTGTGCTGCCGTTAATTAAAACCTTAATTAGGCGGCTCTGGCATCACTTCGGCGTGAAATTGTGAAGTGCTGTTTCGGATGGCGGATGGCGGATGGCTTTCTCGCCGTCGTTGCGAGCCTTAGAAAAAAAAGCAGCCAATGACTCCACCGCATGCCGCTGCCATGGCGGCGGTCGGGAAACTGGCACGCGGTGCATCCTCGCCCCTGTTGCCATGGCGCCGCCGTCGCCATGGCGGCGCTGTTGCCGGCAGCGCTGGGCTCCCCGGCCGGGGATGTGTTATTTCCGGCGCCGTTGCCGTGGAGACTTTGACCCTCTGCCCCCTCCCCCCCTGTAGGTGGTCGTGCCCCCCTGTAGCCGTTGGTCGCTGGGCCACACGTTCACCCCCCACCGGCCTCCTCTCCACCCTCCTCCTCCTCCTCCTCCTCTCTCTCCCCCTCGACCCGTCCATCACCCACCCACTGCTCGGACACAGGTCCTCCACACCTTTTCCTCCTCTGTTCCTTCTGTTTGTCTTCAGGCCAATTCAGCTGTGTGTGTGTGTGTGTGTGTGTGTGTGTGTGTGTGTGTGTGTGTGTGTGTGTGTGTGTGTGTGTGTGTGTGTGTCCTATCCAAGTGTGTGGTACACATCATTAGTTAGCGTCTGTATCCCCCTAATCCGGTATAAAGCCACAGGTTAGCAGCGCAGCGATGAAGTGATGAAGACTTCGGGGCAAGTGTCACAGAGGCTGGAGCTCAAGCTGTGAAAATCACATTGTGTGTGTGTGTATATGTGTGCGTGTGTGCGTGCGTGCGTGTGTGTGTATGCACAGGCGGTCTTCCCATATGGCACAGTTAGGCAGTGGCCTTGCTCGCTAGGGGGCCTTTTGAATTCATGTGGATTTATTTATTTATTTATTTTCTTAAGAACTGTCACAGGTTCAAGTGCAGTGTTTCTTTACCGAGTCCTGTTCCTTGAATCAAATGATTGGAGGACACACACCAACCTTTGTTATACTATTAGAGTGCAAAGAGATAAGCTGTCGGATGCGGTCTTCAATGTTGGAGGACTTGAGGGTTCGGATCCCAGTGAGCTTTTGAAAGCCGGCAAACACCAGTGCCCGTTTAAAAGCGCCCGGAGATCAGGGCTGGACGTGAAGGTGACCCCGGTGGAGTGACGGTGTTGTGACCGCCCGCCCAGAACAAGCCCGCAGGTGTTGGCCGGGCAGCCGGCTGGCTCGACTCCCTCTCCGACCCCAGTAATCGCAACGACCAGCAATACTACGGCTTTGAACGCAATTTTTATCGGCGATTCTTCATAAAACAAACGTGCACGACATCAAAATGACAAAAGGGGTATAACTTCTTTATTTCTACAACCGTGGGTTCTGAGGTGCTTCAAGTGGAGTGGATGTGTTCTAGGTGCGATGTCATCATCGGGCCATCGGGTTGCCTGCACACTCATCCCGGGTCTCCGGGCGCGTTTCAACGCACGCTTGTGTTTCCGGGTGGAGGGGGTCGGTCGACTAAAACGGCCCCTACTGTATGAAGTAAGAGCTGAATTGAACCACCCTCCACCTCAGCACTGAGCCATTGGCTCGCGCGACATCGGCGCGGCAACAGACAATGCAAAAGCTGACAAGCGAGCGGGAGAGGGAGGAGAAAAGAAAAACAGGAAACAGAGCGAGAGAGAGAGGGAGCAAAAGAGAGAAGGAGTGAGGGAGCGAGAAGGAGTCGTGTTCACAGTCTGGATTGCCCGCTCCCCCTCTCTTATCTTCGAGCCAATCTGAGAATAAACCAATAAATTGGGGGGGGGGGGCGGGGGGAGTCCCTAGCAACGAAACCACCTGGCCTTGCGGGTTTGGGTTCAGAGGGTTTTTGGGTTTTTTTAAACACCTGAAATTTTGAAAGTACAGGATCTGACATGGATGCACAAGGTAGTATTTCTATTTAACATTTTGCAGGCCCCAGGCAGGACCGATGGGGGGCCCTTCTCCACCTCCCTTCATGCAAGCATGGCTAGTGTACAACAACTATTTAGAGGGAGCTCCTTTCAGGGAGCAAAGCTAAATGAGAACTCTAACTGAACCATTCAAACGCTGTCCGCTTTCAATTCTAGGAAGATAATGGGACCAAATTATGATTAAGATGATTAAATTCTATATTAAATGACCCAGGAGTCTGGAGCCACTCCAGCAGAAGAGTCATTTGCTCGTTTTGTTTGCGAACTCTAACTGCAGCGACTCACTGAGGATGAACTGAGACTGCAATCCGGAAGGAAAAAGAGCCCAGAGCTCCGAGGTCCCAAACGTCAGTCGCTGAGTTTCCGCGGCTCAAAGATATAAGTCGCTGTCGGAGTACTTGAGGGTTGGACGCTGATAGAGCTTTGGAAAGGCGGCATCCCAAAGGTGTGTTTAAAAGAGCCCGGAGACCACGGCCAAGCCTGAAGGGGCCGTGATGGTGCCGACGCTGCCGTCAAAAGTTCAATCCCTGAGTTTTCCATCCACGTCCGCAAAGAGAGGGACTCAAGCGTTCGATGCGCGTGGTTCCGTCGAAAGCCGGCAACGCATGAGCACGTTTAAAAAGTGCCAAAAGAAGAAAGTGGTAAAAGCCGTTCGGATGCTTCCCTCACAGGTTCCAAACCTGATTTTCGCGCTTCCAACCATCGCTGGACGCAGTGGCGCAAAGACATAAGTCTGAGTTTGATGCCGGGCGACAACACTAAAAGCGACCGGAGACGGAAGTGACCCAGTGGCGTGACGGCGTTGTAACTGCGCACCCGGAACACATCCATGGACGTTGGGCAGCGGCCGGTTTGACTCCGGCCCGGTCGCTGGATGGCAACAACAAATCCCGCTGCAGTGGGTCTGGGGGGGGACTGGCAGCAGGAACAATGAGGCTTGTGGGTTTTCCGACAGGGGTACCTAGCGGCGTTTTCTCCTACGAGACACTATCCCCGTCATCATTACAATTGTCTCTTTTGAGGTACTCCAAAGCTCCAGCTGCACATGGCTTTCTGTCAGTAAACCTCCTAGCGTCATCAGTCCCAGAGGCTGGGAATACTAGGATATACCCAGACCTACCATAGCGGCGCTCGCGGTGTCGAACTGACCGCCACCCAACATCCACGGACACAACAGCGTCACCCTCACCCTCACCCTCAGCCCCGGTCCTCAGGTTGCTTTAAAACACGCACTTGGGTTTTTTTTTTAAATCATCATCCGGCATAAAACAAGTTCTCATCCAAAGACTTAACTCTTTCCCTCGCTGCGTGTAATGAAGGTTGGTTTTGCCGTCCAAATCATTTGATTCAAGGCACAGGACCCGGATGGAAAAATCAGGACGTAAGCCTGTGTCGGCAGCGCTGGAAGGCGGCGCCTGAAGCATCACGCCGCCCGGTCACCTTCACACTCGGCCGTCGACTCCCGGCGCTTTTAAATGAGCACTTGTGTTGCCGGCTTTCAAAAGCTCACCAGGCGTTGAACCCTCGAGTCCTCCAGTAGTTGTCGTGCACCAACTTATCTGTTTGCACCATGAATGGAAACATCTGAACTTGAAACTGTGCCACTTGTAGACTTTTGTCTAAAACTGAGATTTTATGATTTTTTTTTTAAAATAAATAAAGAAAATCCACACAAATTCAAGAGGCCCGCTGGTGCACAAGGCTCCAGGCAATTGTCTAACTATGCCAAATGGAAAGACCGCCTGTGTGAGTACCAACAAATGTCTTTTTTTTTTTTTGTAGACCCTGTAACAGTGGAATATAGAAAAATAATCATAATCTGTTTACTGGGCCAAGTTCACTTTAATTTACAAGTTTGTCTTGTTAAGGGTTGGGGCACGGGTGTATTATCATAAGAAAAGACCTAACAGTCTAAAAATGAACAAAAAGGAAATTAAAAGAAAAACAAATTGAGAAAAATATGCAGAATATACAAAATGTGTTCTATGCACATACTGTATATTCCAAGGCAATGACAGGGGCTAAGTGGCATTATGGTATTCAGCATTGGCTGTACAGATGATCCGAATAAATTGTATTAATAAGACAATAATACGGATGTGGAAAACAATGGATTAGTTGGTCTAAGTTAGAACAATGTCATTACTAAGTAATTAAAATGTTGTTATTAGAATGTTTTTACTAAGTTATTTCAAAGTTATAATGTTATGCGTGAATTATTACCATTTTATTACTAAGTTATTACAATGTTATTACTAATGTATCAAAATAGTACAATGGCCCAATTATTTAAACTAGTGTAAAACACACAATATCAATTTAACTAAGTAGGTTAAAGCAGGAAGAGCGGGTGACGTAGTTGATGCATTTGTCCTTCCCCACTTCTTCCAGCGCTGCATCTCACCACATTGCTCACCACGGCCTGGATCTTCCTTCCGCTCTCTCTTTGCAGCGGTTAAACCTCTCTTTCGTCCTCCCTCTGTCCCCTCTCCCCCGACCCCTCTCTTCCTCCCTCCAGATGGAGCAGCCGTCCATGGACCAGAAGGGCCACGCCAACGTGCCGTGGATAGTGGAGCCGGGTCAGGAGGCCAAGAGAGGAGTCAACACCAAGTACGAGACCACTATTTTCTAACATTCGCCCGCCTTGTCCACTCCCGTGTGTGTGTGCCTTTGGGAGATTGCCCCGCGCCGGGCGCCACCCTGCCCCGCCTCGCCCGCCCCGCCCCGCCTCGCCCCGGAGGGGGCACGAGCGATGCACGCCGCCGCGACACCTCACCGGCAGGAAATAAACTAAACGCAAAAAAAAAAAGAAAATACAAAAAATATGACGGACGCAGAACATCCTGCCCCGCCCGCGGTGATCGCCGAGCCTGTCCACTGCATGACGACATGTGGCGCTGCGCCGTCTCTCTTTTCTCCCTCTCTCGCTCTTTCTCTCTTTCTTCTTTCTGTCCTTTTTCTGCCCCCCTCCACCCTCCTGCCTGCAGGGCTGGCGCATGAGGGGAATGGTCGCCCCGTTTTTGCCACTTCCTGTCTGTCGGTCAGTCGGTCAACCAGTCAGCTGCTCCGCTGTTTACTCCCCCTGCTTTCTTTTTTTCGGGGGGGGTGGGGGGGTTACACCTGTTTTACCGCCTCTCTCCTTGTTTTTTTGTTTTTTTTATTGTCTTTTTTCTCCTCCAACTGCTGAGCCTCCTTCCCGCACTTTTCTCTTTTTCTCTTTGTCTGACTCCCGCCTCGACGACCTGAATGAGATTTGAAACCCGTTTTAGCCTCTAAGAGCCACGGTGGCTTTCTTTTTTTTTTTTTTTTTTTTTATGTCATTCTTTTTGTGTCTGTTGAGCCGACACTGAGCCTGGAATGGCATCCAAACAGGACAGCTGGAGGAAAGTGCAGAATATCGCTTTTTTCCCCCAATATTTTTTCTAATTCAGGAGAGCAAAATCAACACGATTTACTTTTTTGAGTCGAAACTGGTTCATCCGACAGGCGACAATCTTGTATTTTATTTTAACTTTCTCTATGATTCTTTCTGATGAATTATTTTCGGAAGGAATATTTAGCGGCTTTGGCGTACATGATACTAACCCCTGACGCATTTGATTTCATATCTTCCAAAGCGAGCGTTCTTTTTTTTTTTTTTTTTTTTCTTCTTATTTTTTATCACAAATGTATTTATACAGTTTCAGTAGTTTATTTCAAGAAAATTGAATTTTAAAAATGGCTTTTTTTTTCTTTTTTCTTTTTCTGCGCCAGAAATATTCATTAGAGGAAAAAAAAAAAAAAAAAAAAAAAAAGGGTATCTCAATCTACATCAAGGTGTATGTGAAAGCTTGTGGCTTGTGCGGCGCATGGTGGCCAATATGGATTTGTGGAGGAGTGGGTGGACGGTGCGGAGGCGGGGTGTGAGGGCTCTCTAGATAAGTGATGTCATCTCATTCGCAGGGCAATGCCGGATGCTCATGTCTATTACTGTGGAATGCAAAGAATGTAGCCAGCCCTAAACACGGACCTTGTCACTCAAACAATGCAAAACGGACGCCAGTGGACTACCCTGCCGTTCACTTTCTCAAAGGACTGAAACCACAGTGTTTAAGGTTGACTACAAACATTTTATGACATCTTATCATCCACAAGAGCCCTGCTTGACATGGCTTGACAATGGACCAACGGACGACTCCAACACGCACCCACACACACACACACACACGCACGCACGCACGCACACACACAAACACACGCACACACACACACACACAAACACACACACACTCACACGCTAATCAAAGGACTTCTTCTTCTGAATGTACTCGTTTTGAAAGCAGCCTCAATTTCTCAGCGGACTACGGCAGGATCTTATTTTAATGTGGCCCCAGTCGGAGACACGGACCTGTGAACTTTGGGCTTTTACGAAAAGGACGATGGTCGCCCAGAGCCCGTTTGTGGGGGCCGGCAGGGCTAAAAGACATTGGGCTGGGCACGTCTTTATTGGAATGGGCATGGAATACTTTCTCTCTCTCCCCTCTCTCTCTCTCTCTCTCTCTCTCTCTCTTTCTCTCTCTCCCTCTCTCTCTCTCTCCCTCTCTCTCTCTCTCCGGAGATATATGCACAAAGCAAACTAATGTGATTGGAGCGGCCGCAGCCCGCCCAGGATGCGGCGGGTTTCTCCCCGATTGAAAAGCGGCGTCGTTTTAAAAAGGCATCCGATGGTTAAACAAGAAGAAAAAAATTAAAAAAACAAGTATCCTAGTATTGCCCGACATTTTAATGTTTAATATGAGAGTATTATATTCCCATGATGATTATGATTATTCTTGTGCAATTCTTGTCGACTGTTGTCTTAATGTTACATTATTTTTCTAGGGTATGCTGAGGTGAAAAACGTTGGGTTTGAGAACGATCGCCGTCCTTTAAAAACAATAAGTGTGAAAATAAATGAGTCCAGTTCTATTTCAGAGAGTGAATGTCCCCGGGCGGCTCACGTCAGGGTCCGCCCTCCATCCTTGTCTCATGGGGCTCCGCTCTTATCTCGCTAGCAGATGTAATATTTTAAAAGCAGCGTTACTGTATTATTTGGATGAGATGTTATCCAGCTATAAAATGTAAATATATATTTTGCCAACTCATTTGTTCATATGTGTAAAAGAAGAAAAAAAACAATGCAGTATATAGCACTGGAAACAAGGTACCAAAATAAAAGTTGGAGGTGGAAAACGCGTATTTGTGGATTGTAGGGATTGTATTTTGGATTCAATGCGCAACCGGAGTTACTTTGGTGACATCACTGCTGATTAACTAATGTAAATAGGCTTGGGCTTCCAGCACACAGATTTTTGTAATTTGGGCCATTATTTATATCCTTGTAAAGCACACAGAATAAAAACATGACTTGTACAACCATTATTCCCTCTTGGTGCGTCTTTAAGAGGTCAGAGGTCTTTTACGTCATTCACAGTGGAGACTGTCTTTCCCTTGGATTTTTTTAATGTCCATATACACCATATGATTGAATTTGATGAAAAACATGCTTTCCAAAGACTCCTCAGTGAAATATATGGCGTACCCGCGTCTGCTTCTGCCGCCATCATGTTAGGACATCGTGCATCGGGATGTAAGGTCAAAGGTCAAACCTCCACTGCTACCGTCGCCGGGCAAGTCTTCAAAAACAAATCCATTCCAATCATCCAATCCATTTCGAAGGGCGAAGGATGGCCACAAAAAGTGTGCTTGTCCTATTTCAGTTGGACTACTGCAGTATATTGACATTGGGTGAGGGCCGCGTGGGCCGTGAGGAGGAAGACATATTGACGCTGGAAGAAGAATGAAGAACGCGGGAAACTCAGACCCACAAGGCGGTCGGTGCTGTACGACACCAGTTTACATGCATAACCACCCTCCAGCCTTAACAGTTCCTTCCCTGCATACTTTATGTTATACTGAATTCCTACATGCCTAATTGGTAATCCTACTTTAACTGGTCGCGTCGTCAAAGTTGTACTGTCAATACACAGCCTAGGTACGTAAAACTCTGAAACGAAAGATCCAGGTACAGGTACAGAAAAACACAATGGAAGACTCTCAATCGTGCAGGCGATCGTCTTTGCTCTACTTCCCTTCGACCCCCATGGGAGCTTGTGTTCCCTCCTAGGGGGTGAGACACGGCAGGAGGACTGCGCGGCGGGAGAAGCTGTTCCGCGGTGTTGGGTGAGCCGCGGTCATTACCGAACTGCATGGAGCGCGACACCGTGGCTACCGAGCTCCAAAGCGCGTCGACTCCGACGGTGAGGTCGGCAGGGGGTCACCGGTCGGCTGCCCTCCCCATACGCTCAGCCGGGTGCCCCAGTTGGTCTCCGCACGACCCCACGTCTCCTTGGTAACATGTACACTCAGTGTAGTGTGGTTATAGGGCTGTTATAGGGCTGTTATAGGGCTGTTATAGGGCTGTTACTTTGTGGAAGGGTTTCGACCGACGGTTTTCGCGTAAAATCCAGTTTTCGGGACAACATACATAACATATAACAAATATAATATCTATGTTCAGCCTTGCTGCCCAAAACTGCGATCACACAACAAAACTCATTTCATTTCATAATATTCACTAAAATTCATTAGTGAGGGTGAGTTTAGCAAAGAAAAGAAAATGTTTTTCTGTACTTCTCTCAACGTTACAATGTTTGTTCACAATTCAATGCACAGTAGACGGTCAAGCATTTAAATTGCTTGGACGTGCAGCATTCATCGACCCATACAAAGTATAGTTTACAGCTTTGACACGCAGAGCGTCTACCGCCGTCCATCTGATTTTGATGTTGATCCTTCTGAGCACATTCCTCGGCAACAGCCAAACAGAAGCTTTATCTCTGCATCGGAAGGACGCGGTTTCCGCCAGGCTCGATCCGTCAAGTCTTCACATCAACTCCGCGGCTCAGCCCGCACGACATTTACAAAAACCGCCTCCCGCGCCTCCCCGGCCGAGGCTTTATTGAGACCATCGGTGAGAAATGCGAGAGTGGAGGAGCGCGCCGGATGCCTCCGTCGCCCGTTTAACTACGGTAGACTTGACATTTACGGCCGGCCTCTATAAAGGCTGTACAAGCGGGTTGCCTCGCGTTATGAACCGCGGAATAAAGCTGAGCGGCGGCGATCTGGAACCAGCGTGCGGCAGCGACTGGGAACGGCCCGCAAATTTTGACGCACTGTGTTGAAAAGTACCAAAGCGGACTGATGTGGGTGGGAAACAGCCAAAGCCTTTCCTTTTTTTTTTTACACAGAGATTAGAGCCGAGCGAGAGCGACGCAGTGGGGGTTGCATTTAGCGCGGCCAAAAATCGTCAATAGGCTGGCTGGGGCGGAGGCACGAGATTTGACTGATAAATAACCGGGCAACGATTGAGAGACGGAGACAGAGAGGACAAATCTGGCAGTGGAATACGAAGCCATTTCTTTCCGACGACGAAAAGAGACGCCGGGCATCGCGAGTTGTATTCGTGAGACGTTAGACGTTATTCCATTAATTAAATCCATGTTGCCGTAGGATATGAGATGGAGGTGAGTGCAGCATGAAACCCGCCCGAGTGTCTTTGTCTATGTGTCTGGGGGGGGGGGGGGGGGGGGGGCTGCGTGATAGGGGCAAAGCTCCAGATGGTGCGCGTTGCCCGCGGCGACCAGCTAAACGAGGTGACCAAGTAAAACACGGTTTGCATAACAATCACAACGATATTACTGGCAGTGCTTCGATGTGGAGCTTCCAATTAATTAGCCCAAATCCAAATTAGACACCGTCCGTAAACACATTTATCATTTTGTTTGCGCTGCTCATTCACTGCACGTACTCCCGGACGATACATCGTTGATGCAAAACACCGAGGGCAGTCAGAACCTGGTCCCCGTGACGAGCAGCAAGGGACGGCACAGAGGTTCTGCTTTACGTGACGTGGATGTTGCTTCACTGGGTAAGTGAGTTGAGCACACCGGTGCCTTAGGTTGCAGCGACAATGAAGTACACATTTTCATAATGCAGTAAAAAAAAAACAACAAAAAAAAAAAAACGCAGAAATTATTTGCAAGGTCCGGCGGCAGAGGCGCAAATACCCTTGGAGCCAAAGGTAAGCACACACCGCACCAAACGCACCCCCTTTTCCAACACCGGTACGAGCAGAACGTCCCGCCGCCCTGACGGCTTAGCGTGGCTGACACTGAGTGTGACGCGCGAAGGAGGGTTGTCCAAGACCGGGCCGGCCGCCACCGCCTCGCCATTCCCATTCGCCCCTCATGGCCGGCGAGGAACAGCGCAGGTGAAAGGGTGGCGGGGCTACACACAGGCTCCCTATTCCGCATTGTTTTCAAATCTGAATGACTCTCTGACATTTTACACAACTCCCACTCGGGGGCCGCCGGGGAATCGCTCGTCGGGGCCTTGGAGAATTAGCCTTAGTCGGACCCGGAACACGGCCCGAGGTTGCTAATGGAGGTGCGAAATTGCTCCCGATGTTGGACAAAGTTTAAAACTGCGCTCGCTGACTCTGCACATTTAAAAGTCAAACAGAATTGGGAGCTGCGCTTGCTTTCCCGGGGCTTGCTAAGGGTGCCAAACTGCCAGGAGATACGCACGTCGGGTAAAGTACGACAGATGAATGCGATGTGTCAGCACTGGGGGGGAAGGGCTCGGAGGAGCCATTTTACATAATGCCAGTTGGCTTTATTTGGTGTGGTGGAGGTGTATAGTCACTGAAACCTTTTATGTCAAGACAGTGCCACGGATGAGAAAACACCAGAGAGCGGAGCGTCATGTTGACCGGTGAGTATTCAAAAAACTACAACCGGCACAAGCCAGTTAACAGCTAGACAGCCGCTCTGTCCCCGTCCCGGCTGGCGTGTCTACGCAAGTCTGATGTCCATTCCCCACAGACCTAAACACGAAGACGTTGCTCCAGGCTCGTAGCGCGTTGCCTCCCAGCAGTCAGCCGACATGACAGCGACGAAGCGCAGCCGTCAAAGCAAAGCCTCTTATGTCACCTCTGCGGCGCAGACAGGAACGCAGGGCTTCGAGGGAGGTCCGCGAACCTGCGCTCAGGTGTCTGCGGATATGGACCTGCTCCACGTGCAAAAACACTTTATGACACATAAGCATTAGTTATGATACCCAAAAGTCCAAAGAGCTGCTCGAAGAAGGCTTTATGCAAATGAAGGCTTTATGTACGTAAATACCGTACGGAAGGTCTCCGGTCACAGGGTAACGGTGCGTCTATTCCCCTGATCGTCTCCAACTCCCAGTAAACAACCCTTAGTTGTTGAATACATAGTGGAAAGGATAAAAATAAGCAAATTAGTGATCCGAGATGGATTTGCATGAACCGTAAATTGCATGATTCAGAGTGCACAGAGGAACACCCCTGAGGCCAGACATACGAAGAGCCCACTCAGTCCATCAAACCAGCACCGCTCACTTTGCTCCAGATCTGTCCAACCCCGTTTGGGTTTCCGCCGCAAACAGCTGGTCACAGCATCCGCTGTTTAATGTTAAATGGTTTTTGGAGCGCTAGCACAACGAAATACTGTAATTGCTTCCCATGCTTCCCAACACGCCTCAGTTTCTCTTGTGGATAAAAACTCAGAACAGAAAGGGGATTGTATGATGCTCCATTTAGGGGTCTTTCTGAAGGTTGAAAACACTTAAGACCCTTTCACTCCCCATACCTGTAATTAATGATCTCATCTTCTAACTTTATTGTTTTTCCTTCTCAGTTTGTTATTTAAAAAAATAATTAAATTCAACCTTGAGAAAGAAACAGCTCTAGCTTGTCTCAAAGACAATAATCAAAACAATGGTACAATAATCTTAAAAATAATAACAATAGTAAATACTGTGATAACCATTGAATGAAATGTTCTCATTTCTAGCCATCACATTCAAGAATCATTGCCACATCCTAGAAACTGTACAAAGACAGAAGTGTATTTTTTGGCCAACCTAAGTATTTTGTTGAAAAATTGCGCCATTTTTTCTGTTTCGGTTTTAGGTTTGTATTGATGACCTTTAGTGATTTTTCTGAAACCATGCATTATTATATTTAAACCTGTATATCTACGCACACTGATCAACCACAACATTTAAACCACCACTAATACCTACTAATATTGTGTGGGTCCCCCTCGTGCTGCCAAAACAGCTGTGACCCGTGGAGGCATGGACTCCACCAGACCTCTGAAGGTGTCCTGTGGTGTCTGGCACCAGGGCGTTAGCAGCAGATCCTTTAAGTCGGAAGTTGTGAGGTGGGGCCTCCATGGATCAGGCTTGTTGTTCCAGCACATCCCACAGATGCTCAATTAGGTCGGACCCTAACCCCGCCCATCCACATGATGTAGAGGAAAACCTAATCCATCAGACCAGGCCACCTTCTTCCATTGCTCCATGGTCCAGTTCTGATGCTCACCTGCCCATTGTAGGTGCTATGGGCAGTGGACAGGGGTCAGCATGGGCACTCTGACTGGTCTGTGCCTACGCAGCCCCATAAGCAGCAAGCTGTGATGCACTGTGTGTTCTGACACCTTTCTATCATAGCAGCATTAACTTTTTCAGCAGTTTGTGCTACAGCAGCTCTTCTGTGGAATCAGATCACACGGGCCAGACTTTGCTCCTCACTTGCATCAATGAGCCTTGGGCGTCCATGACCCTGTTGACGCTTCACTGTTTGTCCTTCCTTGGACCACTTTTGGTAGGTACTAACCACTGCACACCGGGAACACCCCACAAGACCTGTCGTTTTGGAGATGCTCTGACCCAGTCGTCCAGCCATCACAATTTGGCCCGTGTCAAAGTCGCTCAGATCCTGACGCCTGCTCATTTTTCCTGCTTCCAAAACATCAACTTCAAGAGCTGACTGTTCACTTGCTGCCTAGTATATCCCACCCCTTGACAGGCGCCACTGGAACAAGATGAGCGATGTCATTCACTTCACCTGGCAGTGGTTTCAATGTTGTGGCTGATTGGTGTGTGTGTGTGTGTGTGTGTGTGTATATATATATATATATATATATATATATATAATCATATAAATTACCCTTTCATATTCCGTTCAGCTTAGCCTTGGTTTACTCCTTATGGTTTACATAAGCGCGGCCAAATCGGTCTGCCGGGTTTTGAATTCTCCCCAATACGATTCGGTCCTTGTGGAGAGACATAATGCACGGCCGCTTATGAAAATCACCTTATTGGCTTTGGTCTGAGTGCATCCTCTTTAAGTCTGTGATGTGAACACTACATTGTATAAACCTCTTAGCGCGACAGAACCGGGGAAAATGGGTCAAGGCATTTTAACACTAAACAGACATTTTCCTACAAGCACACGAGAAATTGCAGCCAGGACTTTAATAATCTGAAAATCTCGAGGGCAAAATGCTCGTCAGATGAACCCGCCGGTCAATCCCCGCAAGCCAGAGGGAACGGGTCTCATAAACCGCCGCTGACCTCGGGGTGGGTTTTGTCGCCGTTGTCACAAATCTTGTTCGAGGGCACAATAGTAGATTTAAAACGGAGAGCTCTATTTGGATGTCTTTTGTGGTATGTGTGCGTGCGTGCGTGCGTTCGGCGTTTATCAGTCAGGAGCAGCTGCACCTGGTGTCAGTGCAAAGGCCTCAGCCACACTCCAAACCGGCGGAGGGGGAGAGAGACGAGATCGGGGGGCACAGAAAGTGAGCGTTCGACAGAGATATAATGGGAAAGAGAGTTACAGTTGAAAAAAGAGAAGGAGGGTCCATGTCTATCAGTCTGGAGAATATTGTGGATGAGGGTGAGGGTTAGGGATGTACAATGGGAACAAGGTTCAGCAGTGTCACAGGGGTCTATTCGAAAATCAAGAAGCAAGACGGTTTCAATGTCTGTTTCGAAACACATTCAGGAGCGATGTTTATTCGAGCTCGAGCGTAGATCAAAGTTAAATATGCTGCTCTGCCACTGACTCGCGTGAGAGAAAAAAAATGCAGATGATCAATGTTCACCGATGTTTCGTTTGGCCATTGCTTTATCGGGCGATCTTGTATTCCCTGCACACAAGTGGCACGACTGTTTTAGTCATCTCTGTTTTCCGAGCTCGTAAAATGGAAATAAATATAAAATTTGTGTAAACACTCAATGTATGCTTTCCCGGCGCCGAAAGCATGTTTTTGTTTGGTTAAAACAGTTCTTAGCTGTTACTGAAGGCAACGGCGAATCACATGGCTCGTCTCAGAAAGGGCACAACCTCCTCTCTGTATATAAACTGGCTTCTTCTTCTGTAAAACGAGACTGATCAGATCACCGTTTTGAAGTACTCTGTATCTCCCTCTTCATTCTGCAGAGTAAATATCTTCAGTACTCTCAGTTTGTTTTCCTGTAGCGGGCAGATTAACCTCACCGACCACGCAGCGAGAATCCTCCGACGCTAGGCCGAGAGAGGAGTGGGCGGGGGAATCTTCGCCTCGCAAATTGAAAACGATTACCGGGGGGGGGGGGGGGGGGGGTCTAGGCCTTTGCCGTAGTTCAGATTGAATGGGACGGATTTATATGGAATCATTTGCACAGAATGACATTGTTCTTGGAAGGATTCCATTCACAACTCAGAGCCCAACTGACTATTCTGACTCAAACCAAACCAAACCCCCCCCCCCAAAAAAAAGTGTCGAAACCTTTCGTCACCACTGATATTTTCTCACTTTCAATGCGAAACCGGAGCTTTCTCTGATGAACACAGAGCCGCTATTCCGTCTGGAACCAATGAATTCGATGAATAAGTGCAGCCTTGCGATTTGGATCCTGCAACGGAAGAGCTAGTTCCATTCATTCATTCATTTAAAGTGGAATTTAAAACATTTTCACGGGCGCCCCCGCCCCGCGGGTCTCGTTCCACGGCCGTCGTTAAACCGCCCGTCGCCAACCGAAACCGACCCGCACCGCGCTGGTCTCTCGCGTCAGTCCGGGCTCTCTCTGGCGGCACCGACGACCGGAGGAGTGAGAAGGGGTGAGGGGATGTGGGAAGAGGGGGGGACAACGCTGCTGGCCCAGGGCCCTCTGGATCACTGAATGGGGGGGGTGGGGGCAACAATGGTGGTGCGCAGCTGAGACACCAGCTGACAGGAACAGGAATCAGCGGTGGGCCAAGGTCAGGGGAGGTGAAGCCAACACACACACACACACACACACACACACACACATACACCCAACACGAAGTGAGCAATTGTGACGGGAAAACAGTGAAAATCTGTTGGAATTGGCCGTTGGGAGACCCAGTAGGTACACCCACCGCTGGTAGGAAGTATGTGTGTGTGTGTGTGTGTGTGTGTGTGTGTGTGTTTGTGTGCGTGCGTGTGTATGTGTATGTGTGTGTGTGTGTGTGTAAAGGTCCCGATATCAGCAGCTGTCACATTCAATTGCGACACGGGGGCGAGATTCTCCGACTTTTTCTCTGACCTCTGACCCTTGAGCTAGCCTTTGGCGTTTATTAACGCTGTTAACCGGGCTACTGCAACTAGGTTGTGAGGCCAGAGCACCGCTTTTGGAACACGTCATAACGCTCCCATTCAGAAGGGGTTTACATTCGGTCCGAGGACAAAAGACATAAGTGCGAAAGAAATGTCGCCCGCGGGGGGTTTCTCTGTGTCGGCTCTCCCTCAGCGTGGAAGCCGATGCACCTAGATAGTGGTAATTACCACGGCAGCAGACAATGATTAATTATGGAGCAGAGGCGAGGATTAAATGAGGTTAGAGCGCAGTTAGACCAGACAAAACTAAATAAAAACTTTCAGTCGAGCATGCGGTTTTTGCTCAGACACACACACACACACACACACACACACGCACAGAGTTGGAGAATGAGTGGGAAAGCACCACAGTGCGGTGGAGACCTGGGTTCCGATCATGTTTCTGGGCTGCTGAACACATGCGTTGGTCTGTTATTTTGGTTTTCGTACCCAGAAAGTCCCAGGTAGTGGAATTTAGTAACTGAAGGTTTCCCTGCTCACGATATGCTCACATTATGGCTTAAAATACGCCTTTCAACGAGCGAATTTTCGAAAACGCCCCGAAACAAGCCCAGTTTAGGATTCATAATTTCCGTTCATAGAACTCCTATTCATTGTGAATGTGGACTAAAGCTCGTGTCTGACAGCAATATAATGAAAACCAGAGTAAGTAAGCTGGGTGCTTATTAAGGAAATCTTACATGACACATGTAGGAGTTTAAAATAAGTAATAACTAAAGGGAACCTGGACACCTCCTGTCACACAGTTCCCAACACCTTATTGCTCACACCGACCATCAAATGTAAAACAGTGTTGCGACGCCAAGGCAAATAACAAAATGCTCGCTGGCAAATACGAACGCAAGTATGGTTTTTTGTAGGATGGCACGGGGGGCAGCAATCTGTGCCAATGACTTCAAAATGTTATGTTAAAAGAGTCCAACTGAGAGTCAGAACAGCAGCTCGCCCTGGAGCCCCCCCCTGTACTGCCAAAACAGCTGTGACCCGTGGAGGCATGGACTCCACCAGACCTCTGAAGGTGTCGTGTGGTGTCTGGCACCAAGACGTTAGCAGCAGATCCTTTAAGTCCTGTAAGTTGTGAGGTGGGGCCTCCATGGATCAGGCTTGTTGTTCCAGCACATCCAACAGATGCTCAATTAGGTCGGACCCTAACCCCACCCATCCACATGATGTAGAGGAAAACATGATTCATCAGACCAGGTCACCTTCTAACATTGCTCCATGGTCCGGTTCTGACGCTCTGATGTGCCCATTGTAGACGCTTTCGGCGGTGGACAGGGGTCAGCATGGGCACTCTGACCGCTCTGCGGCTACACACTCATAACCAACATTAACTAATTCAGCAGTTTATGCTGCAGCAGCTCTTCTGTGGGATCGGACCAGATGGGCTCGACTTCACTCCCCACGCGCATCAATGAGCCCATGGGCGTCCATGACCCTGTCGCTGATTCACCGGTTGTCCTTCCTTGGACCACTTTTGGTCGGTACTAACCACTGCATACCAGGAACACCCCACTAGACCTGCTCTGACCCAGTCGTCCAGCCATCACAATTTGGCCCTTGTCAAAGTCGCTCAGATCCTCACGCTTGTCCATTTTTCCTGCTTCCAACACATCAACTTCAAGAACTGACTGTTCACTTGCTGACGAATATATCCCACCTCTTGACAGGTGCCATTGGAACAAGATGATCAATGTTGTTCACATCGCCTGTCAGTGGTTTTGATGTTATGGGTGATATATATGTTTTTCACTCTGTTTGGAATGGATTTGTGTACGGCTTTTGTGACGTTTGTGTTGCACAACAGTAAATAGATGTTGTTTGCTTATTAAAGGACGAAGGTGGGAACCGCCTGGCTGGTGCAGTTTAATGGGGATTAATGTGAGTCCAGCTCACCTGCAAATGGAACGGTAAGCTGGTGCCAATTTCATTTTGGACTCCATTGCAAAGGAAAGCATAAACACACCTGCCAATTTCATATATATTTTTTTTAACTGGACAAAATATGAAATAGGTGCTTTTGAAATGCGCACAAAGTAGTTTGTTGAAAAGATATGACAGATGGCGAAAAAAATCGAGGAAAACAAAAGGCAATCTTTGGCTCGTTATTAGAAAAAGAAACCATTTAAAATAAACGGAGGAAAAATAAAATGTAGAATATAACCATTTGCCCTGTACGCCATCTTAAATGCCTAATATTCCAATAATAAAATCATAATTGTGATATCCGGGCAGAATAAATGTTTAAGGTTTAGGTTTAATAATGTATATTCATGTGAAATTTGACAACTTCATGTGGACTGGAATGTGAAACATGATGATGAAAGCAAGAGACAAGAGATTTCTCAAACAAAGATTCCCCATTTTTTATATAAAAGAAGGAGATAAATAGTTCTAAGGAAAGCAAGAGACCGCATTGAACAGATGAAAAAAATTGGCATTCTTGGTTTGTTTTGATCAGATTATAGGTTGACTACTGCTCCCTCTAGTTGTCAAAAATCAGTCAAATTGTCAAGAAGATTACTCGCCATCAACATTTCTTTCCTATTTCAATCAGCTGTACCTCACCCTAGGCATGTGATCTTTTTACCTTCCATGTTGTTTGCATGGTTAATGAAGTTAGGCATTAATCCGCCTTCATATGGAAGATGTCATTTGTTGAACAATAGCAATTAAAAGTTTCTTTGCACCAGAGACAGGAGACAGACACTCTTCATGTCAGCGTATTTTATTGTGTCACCAACACTCAGCGTGCACTGCACCGCATATCAGCATATGATGCCCCGAACAGAGCTCAATATTCCCTCGTTTCCCCAGAGAACTCCCGTTTTCTTATTTTAAGTCTCTGTAGATTGACACGAACGCACCAAACAGATTTGCAACACGCAGTCATTACAGAGGCCCGGCTCAAACAGTGCAGCAGACGGTGGAAAAGTTCACCTGGTTCATCGTCGAGGTTTGGGTGGAAAAAGTCAAACTTGTTCAACAACAGCAAAAGAAGCGTTGAATGACACACCGTCATCGACAGGTTGCAGTAGCCGCTGCAAAGGGCTTACTGCCGTCAACAAGACCAAGTGTTGGTAAAAATGATTGTGAAAATGGTATCAACGATCAAAAGGGACTTTTAAAAAAATTAGAAGAGTAGGAAAACAGTAACTTTCAGAAGACAAAAGCTTCACCAGAAGATTCTATTCTTCAAAAAGGTAAAAAGTAGATAGCATTTTTTTTTTTTTTTTTTTAAACGTACAGTACAAAAGCACATTAAAAACATCTTTGATTTACACTCAACATACAAAGTGCATGAAAGGTTTCAAAAGACTCGGTCCTAATACTTATCAATCACAGTCATTTTCACATCCCTGAATAATATGAATCACCTCCCAACGCCTGCGCCTTTTACCATTAAGGCTTTAGTAAACGTAGAAAGGGCTCACGAGAGATCGCACCGATCAACCAAGAGTGTTTTTGAGCGGACAAAGTACACGCACGGTGGAATAGAGGCCACGGCGGAAACTGTTATGGATTTAAAAAAAAAAAAACATCACATCCACATCAGATCACAGCAGATTCATCTGCAGGCAGGAGGGAAACCACATGCAAGAAACCCGGGAGGAATCAGACTTCAACATCTGCTAATAGGATAGATTTAAGAACACTTACTCGATACACTGACAAATCAAACGCTCCCATTAAGGTGAGCTTGAAAGGACTTTTAAACGGCAATCACGGCTTTCATCCAGGAAGTGGTTTATTTGGGCTAAGTAGATACTTGGTTGGCTGGTTTTAAGCTGACGTCAGCTGGTGCACAGCCGGCGGTAAACTCTGCATCGGGGGGGGGCGCTTACTCCACCCTCTGGAGGACGTACAGGATCCCGATGTTGTCGATGGTGACGAAGGTGGAGAAGTCTGGCGACGGGTGGACGCGCTTCAGGTTGGCTCCCGTTGGGTAGAAGGTCTGCAGGGCCTCGCCGCGCTCCACGTCCCACCACTGGCCGAGAGACGGAGACACAGAGAGGGAGACGGTGGGTTTTTTTCAACATATATGAAGACATCGGACGGACGGATGGGAAACGGGGAGGGACTGAAGTCAAATAAGTGACGTCAACGCGTCCGTATTAGAAGTCGGACAATGTTGGGAGTCCCCGGCAGACGGCATTGACGGCGTTCTCATCGGCCATGCACTTTGGTCTCCTCGGGGACAGTTACACGTATGCACGCGCACACACCTACCCACGCACACCTTTCAGCAGGTTAACTGAGTGAATCTGTTTAATCTTATTTTAAGGTCGGCATTTTCCACTGACGGGCCATCCCACCGGGATCAGTCATCAAACGCATGGCGAATCAATCATTCATAGCTTAGCATGAGAGAATGTCTGTCTGCTTGTGTGTGTGTGTGTGTGTGTGTGTGTGTGTGTGTGTGTGTGTGTGCGTGTCGCTAACTGCGTGAGAGAGATGAGCACTCAAAACTCAAAGAGCCGACAAAACCTGTACTAAAGTGTTTGTACTGTCTGTCTTACTTAGTGAACTCGTCAAATGCAGCGTAGCGGAGTATATGGTTTTGATAAACTGCAATGTACAAAGAGTTTGTGTTTTCTTTGTCTGGTCTGTGGGTCTGTGTTCCCAGATCACAGGGTAGCGTCTACAAAAGAAGTAATAAAGAGCGTCGATCTTTAACCTGTGGGTTGCGGCCCGCTAGTGGTCCACAAGGCTACTGCAAGTGGGCTGTCAACTCAAAACGTGAAGATCATAATGATAGTTTGGTGGGGATTTTTAACAATAAAGTAAAGAAATAAATGTTTGTTGTATTTTTCTTTAATGCTCACTATGGTCTCAGACGGCTGTATTATTGTACCTTACTTTGTTGGGGAGCCCCTGGAACCTGTTGAAAGACCCCTGGGGGTCCCTGGACCCTACATTGAGAACTGTTTAAGAACACTCAAGATGTACTGTATATTTTACTGGCGTGCAGGAGATGCTCTACTTTTCAAAGTTTTCGGCTCAGTAGCGAGTTTGATGCCCTTGTTATGGAATGCCGTTTGAGTCATTATGAAATAAATAAACAAATAAATATGTCTATAAAATAAATCCTGAAATAAATACATGAGACAATAAATATATAAATAAATGTAAATTACAAAAAAAAAAAAAAATGTGGGGATGGTGTTTGAACAGCCACACCTGTCCTGGGTCTAGGTAATTGGGCCCGTCACAAGGGTGGCTGTTCGCCTGTTGCTTGTTAGACTAATCAATGAGCAACAGGTAAAACCCCCATCCCCCCACACAGGAGAGGAGCCCATGTCACAACACGCTGTCCATCTTCCCCTGGGCTCGTTCCACCTAGCCCACTCGCTACAATAAACTGGTGTGTTTCCAACCCCGTCATCTGTCTCTGTGCCAGACGGCCCTGAAAAACGCAACTTGGGTGGCAGGTGGTAGGCGAAACTGCCACACTGGCACCTGAACAGGGACTCTCCGGCACGGGGGAGGGACACAGAAGGGCCATCCGAGGACCCCTGGAGCCCCCAGCGGGTCAACGGGCGGCCCCAGCACCAGCCCTCTCCCGACTGGCAGCAGCAGCACCCAGGCGGTCCGGCCGCCTGCAGCTAGCTGCTCCACCCAGCAGCCACTGCCGGGACGATCCGGCAGCCCAGCAGCCAGGCCACCCTTCCAGGCAGCCCCCGCAACAGCCCAGCCTGGCCTCAGTTTGGTGTCAGGGGTTATGAAGTGTGGGGATGGTGTGGTTTTAGCAGCCACACCATCCCCACGGGCTAGGTAACTGGGCCCAGGATCAGTGTGGCTGTATACCTGTTGCTCGTTTATTGGTCTACAGGTAAACCCCCCCCAAATGAGTAAACCTAGCTGAATAAATACATATAATACATTTTAAATCTAAAAAAAGGATGTTTTTAAAAGACAACTTTATTCATTTCAGGGGACTTTTATTTCCTAATGCCACATTTCCATCTGTTATATGCAAACTTATCGGGCGTGATTATCTCACATATAATTAGAGCCGGCGCTGCTGTTGTGGCTCTCCTATGCAACAGTGGTAGGAGTGGTTGCCCGGAGCTGGTCCTCAGCTCCCGATATCTCCTCGGTTGGAGTCAGAGGACGGTAGTGAGCGAGCCGGTCGCGGTGGAGGGCCACCACCCGGTTCCGCTTGACCCGCCACACCCTGTCCAGTGGGCGTTCATGTCAAGACATAAGCTTGCCTTGCTCTCCGCTCCCCCAGCGCTCATGTTGGGACACAAACTCCGTACACCAGTCGACTTGGTGTTCGGGCCGCCCCCAGAGCCGGAGATGTGCGGGGAGCCCGGCCTGGGCTACGTCCACGACCTCCGCAACCACTCCTACAACTGTTGCGTAGGAGAGTGCCAACAGCACTCTCTCCACCGGGTCTGAATCTATGAGATAACCACGACCCATTCATTTGCATTCATTTCATCCCCTGAAATAAATAATTGTGGCATTATGAAATAAAACTCCCCTGAAATGAATAAAAGTAGTCTTTTGAAAAACATCAATTTTTAAATAAAAAATGATTTATCTATTTATTGAACTGTATTAACTCATTTACTTTATTATATATATATATATATATTTATATATATATTATATTTATATTTATCACCTCATTTATTTTATTTCATAGGCATAAGGCATTATGTACTGTATGTACGTATTTATTCATTTATTTATTTAATATTGAATAAAATGTCGTTCCTTACCTGGTGAGTGGACCCTTCATTACCTTGCATTTCTGTCAGTGTGCCTATTAGTCTTTATGCACTCTGCTGTGTGTGTGTGTGTGTGTGTGTGTGCGTGCGTGCGTGCGTGCGTGCTAAGTAATGGCTCAGCATGGGGCCGGTCCCTGCAGGGGGTTGGCCATCATTCTGCTGTTTGAGCTGTCTCCTCGGTAATCATCGACACACTCAACACAAAAACAGTCACATAGACACACACACACGCACGCACACAAACCTTTGAAATGCGACGGGGAGGGCTTCAAGGTGCGTTTTGAAAACCTTGTCACCGCTTTAAAAGAAAATACTTCCTACTGTCAAGACAGTGACAGGAGAAGAGAGCAGGAAAAGGACCTGCCTCAGCCAAAGGACATGCGTACGTGCGTGCGTGCGTGCGTGCGTGCGTGCATGTGTGTGTGTACATCCTCTACAGCAGGTTCTCACTTAAGACTACACCCATACTTAACGCACACATGCGTACGCGGACACACTTATATAACTGTAATAGTCTGGGGCCAACTGGCTTATTAATAATAGAAAACCAATGGGAATACTCTCTCGCCCTCTCTGCATCAGAAGTGTACATATCCACCCTTATTACCCTCAGCCCCCCACCTTTTCCCCCTTAGTCTCCACCCACAGCTTGGTGCCATTACATGCTTTTCCTTTTTGGATTTAAGTAGAAAAAAAAGATGTTACATAATTTTACAATTAACTTTTTTCATTACAGACTCTCTGTAGCAAATAGGTGTTTTAAATTACAGAATTATAATGAAAAAATGTATCAGACTTAGATATTTAAGGGGAAACTGCCGGAATTGAACTATTCTCAAGTAAATTTGGTCGGGAGCCAGAGCTCACTCAGACAGGCTCCGAGGCTGCTGCCGCCGCCGCCGCCGGCGACACACACACACACACACACACACACACACACACACACACACACACACACACACACACACACACACACACACACACACACACACACACACACACAAAAGAGAGTATTAAAGAATTGAAAAGAAAATGGCCAAATTGGAAATCAAGACGGGGTGATAGGGTATGGTTCAATCGGTCCAAAAAAAAATGGGAGAACACTGAAGAGAAACAGTGAGGACGGAGCGGAGAGAGTCATGTTTAAATTAAATAGTTTAGATCTTGTGTGTGGAGGGATGATGGTGAGATGTGAGGTCAGAGAGAGTGAGGCTGCCGTCTGCTCACTACGCCGCATCAGCTCAGGCTGGGGGACGTGGAAGGAACTGCACTGAAGACATTACAGTGGTTCTGCACAATCCAGGAGGGTGGACTTGAAACTAAACTAAACTAAACTTAAACTTGTGTTTTCATGAAAGAGTTGTTCGTTAGTGACTCAGTAACTGCAGCCAGGAACACAGGCGTGCACTACCTAAAGCTCCTTGTTTCAATACCGTGATTGAGCGAGCGAGAGAGCAAGTCGAATGGAAAATACAAATAACAATATACAGAAAAATACAAATACAAAAAACAGAATTTTGACAGAAGTGACCGATTCCTGCGAGAATTCCATTCACAACCAACTCTTTCATCGGAAGTCGTCCCTCGCTCATCGTGCAGTACACCAACCGAATCAGAGAGTTGTAAAATGGAACAAAATCTTTTAACTGAATGACTCATCGAGAGCAGAGTCTAAAAAAAAAAATATATATATATATATCTTTCATCCCTGACCCCTCAAACAGCTGTAAACACAAAAATGCAGAACCTGCAAGAGCTACACTAATTTCCTCAATAAAGATTTAGCACTCTGTATTCCTCTGTGTGTGTGTGTGTGTGTGTGTGTGTGTGTGTGTGTGTGTGTGTGTGTGTGTGTGTGTGTGTGTGTGTGTGTGTGTGTGTGTGTGTGTGTGTGTGTGTGTGTGTGTGTGTGTGGCGCTCCCCTCAGAGCAGATGGCTGATGTGCTGACATGAACACCGTTACAGTGGGACCATTGATTTATGGCGGAGCTGGTGATGCGCAAAAACCACGCAACGGCAGTGCATATGCACAGTGAGCGTGTGTTTGTCGGTAAGAGACAAAAGAAGTGCAACGCCCTGGGGTGCGTTGACTGATGAGGGAGGATTTGTGCGCATTTGAGGGTCCGTCTTGGGGGTTTCGTCGACAGTCAACTTCTGGCACAACATCATTTTGCGTCAAGGCCGCTCAAATGACAAGCAAATGAAAGACGCTCATGTAAACAAATGTGTTTGCCCCGGATGCTCAGCTGTACGGTGTTGCATAACAATGCACCGAGAGGAGGGGCTATACCTCCGCACATACACAGATGCATAATTGCTATCTAATTGTTTTTTTATTTTATATCAAAGCTAGAGCTTTTTTTTTAAGTATCTGAGTGTACAGGCTGAATGTACAGATGATAACATTCTTCTTCTCCTTCTTTGGGCTGCTCCCGTTAGGGGTCGCCACAGCGGATCATCTGCCTCCGATACCTTCTGTTCTGCGCATCTTCCTCCCTTACACCAACAGCCTGCATGTCCTCCCTCACCACATCCACAAACCTTCTCTTTGGCCTTCCTCTTTTCCTCTTGCCTGCCAGCTCCATCCTCAGCATCCTTCTCCCAATGTAACGCTCATCTCTCCTACACACGTGTCCAAACCATCTCAATCTGGCCTCTCTCACTTTTTCCACCAAGCTGTCCGACCTGAGCCGTCCCTCTAATGTACTCGTTCTTAATCCTGTCCATCCTCGTCGCTCCCAATGAAAATCTCAACATCCTCAACTCTGCCACCTCCAGTTCAGCCACCTGCCTTTTTGTCAGCGCCACCGCCTCTAAACCGCACAACATGGCTGGTCTCACTACTGTAGAGCTTCCCCTTCCCTCTTGCGGGAACCCTTCTGTCACAGATCACTCAGGACACTCTTCTCCACCTACTCCACCCTGCCTGTACTCTCTTCTTCAGCTCTCTCCCGCACTCTCCGCTCCTTTGGATGGTCGACCCCAAGTACTTGAACTCATCCGCCTTCTCCACCTCCACTCCTTGCATACTCAGCTTTTCGCCGCCCTCCCTCCCATTCAGGCACATGTATTCCGTCTTACTCCTGCTGACATTCATTCCTCTTCTCTTTAATGCATGCCTCCACTTCTCCAGGCTCTCCTCATCCTGGTCCCTACTCTCACTGCAGATCACAATGTCATCAGCGAACATCGTAGTCCACGGAGTCTTCTGTCTGATTTCATCTGTTAACTTGTCCATCACCATTGCAAACAAGAAAGGGTTCAGAGCTGATCCTTGATGCAATCCCACCTCCACTTTGAATGCCTTCGTCACGCCTTCTGCACACCTTACTACTGTCTGACTGCCCTCATACATATCCTGTACCACTCTTACGTACTTCTCTACCACCCCAGACTTCCTCATGCAATACCACACTTCCTCTCTCGGTGCCCTATCATATGCTTTCTCTAAATTCACAAAGACGCAGTGCAACTCCCTCTGGCCTTCCCTGTACTTTTCCACCATTCTTATAGCAAACATTGCATCTGTAGTACTCTTTGCTGGCATGAAACCATACTGCTGCTCACTGATCCCCACCTCTCCTCTTAACCTAGCCTCCACTATCCTTTCCCATAGCTTCAACCTGTGACTGATGAACTTTATTCCCCTGTAGTTACTACAGCTCTGTACGTCTCCCTTATTCTTGAAGATGGGTACCAGTACACTTCTTCTCCACTCCTCCGGCATCCTCTCCCTTTCCAGGATGGTGTTAAACATTCTCGCGAGGAACGCCACTGCCATCTCGCCTAAACATTTCCATGCTTCCCCAGGTATGTCATCTGGGCCAACTGCCTTTCCACTCTTCATCTTCTTTAATGCTGTTCTCACCTCATCCGTGCGAATTTGCTGCACTCTTGATCCACTATCCCCACATCATCCACTCTTTGTTCCCTCTCATTTTCTTCATTCATCAACTCCTCAAAGTACTCCTTCAACCTTCTCAACACACTCTCCTCACTAGTCAGCACATTCCCATCATTATCCTTCATCACCCTAACCTGCTGTACATCCTTCCCAGCTTGGTCCCTTTGTCTTGCCAATTGGTACAAGTCCCTTTCTCCTTATTTACTGTCCAACCTCTCATGCAACTCCTCGTATGCCTTTGCCTTTGCCACTTCTCTCTTCGCCTTGTGCCACATCAGCTTGTACTCCTGTCTACTTTCTTCATCTCTCTGACTATCCCATTTCTTCTTCGCCAACCTCTTCTGCTCTATGCTCTCCTCTACTTCCTCATTCCACCACCAAGAGTCCTTGTCTTCCTTCCTCTTCCCGCATGATACACCGAGTACCTTCTTGGCCGTCTCCCTCACCACTTCTGCAGTTGTTTCCCAGTCATCAGGCAACCGTTCATTCCCACCTATTGCCTGCCTTACCTCTTCCCTATAATGCATGCAACACTCCTCCTTTTTCAACTTCCACCATTTTATCTTTGGCTCTTCTTTCACTTTCTTCCTCTTCTTGGCCTCCAGAGTCATCCTACAGACCACCATCCAATGCTGCCTAGCAACCCACTACCCTACACTCGCCCAATTGTCACCAATGTCTCTGATCCCTTCGCCAACATGCCCATTGAGATCGGCTCCAACGACCACTCTCTCCCCCTTAGGGACACTCTCCACCACTACATCCAACTCACTAAAGAATTCTTCTTTCTTTTCCATCTCACACCCAACTTGGCGAGCGTATGCACTGAATCACGACATTCTACTGTACCAAAGAAGAAAAAACTCCATCGTGTTGGTGCGAGGCCTCTGGAGTCGCCTGCAGAGTACAGGAGCCTAAACCTGCTCCGACTGATCCCCACTGTGAGCGACACTTTTTGTTCTGTTAAATAGGTCTGCCTATTCTGGCTACCTGGGGTGTTCAAGTTCAAGTTCAAGTTCAAGAGATTATTTGTCACATACATATACATACGGTCATACATATATGCAGTGAAATGTCATGACACCTGGTGATTACGCACAATAAGCTCTATAAGCTCTAAAAATACTAAAACATACCAAAATGTGCGTAATCGACACAAGGTGGTGTGTGTGTGTGTGTGTGTGTGTGTGTGTGTGTGTGTGTGTGTGTGTGTATTTGCAGTAACATAACTGAAATACCTGTCCGTGCGCATCTGTTTTGTACTTTCCCTCGTGAGAACTCAGGTTTGAAGTGACCGATTTATCTCCCTCATACATAAATAGCTCAGACATACGGGAGTCCCTGGGGAGCGGCTACTGTTTCCCCACTTTGGAAGACCTTTTAAGAAAGGTTCCACAGCCCAGGAATCCAGGAGGAGTGGATAGTTGTAGCGATGGATGCGGCGTTCAAGGATGAGGGAGACTTCGGTTGTTTTGGAGTCTATGTGTGTGTGTGTGTGTGTGTATGTGTGTGTGTGTGTGTGTGTGTGTGTGTGTGTGAGAGACAGACCAGCCCCAGAGCCTCGCTGAGAGGGAAACAATGACACGGACGCTGAATTATTCATTCAAGGTTCCGTCCACTAAAATATTGATGACCAGACAGTCCACTAATCCCCCTCCCCCCTCTGGGCAGGTTTCTGGGACCTCCATCACACTGATCTCCAGATCTCCACGTAAACTAAGCACACAACCGAGCGCCAACCACCTATCCATCTTGCGCCCAGTGGACCTCCATCTCTGCGAGTCAATAACCTTGGCACGCTACACGCTTTATGCCTTCGTCGGTGGGAGAATTTTGGCATGAATTACTGAGAGAGCGAGAAAGAGAGGAGAGAGGATGGAAGGCGGGCGAAGAAAAGAGCCACTGAGATTGTGGGTTTGGAAAAATGCAAATAGGGAGAGAGAGAGAGAGAGAGAGAGCAAGAGCAAAGACAAAGAAGGAATGATTAATTATACATAATGACATGAAACAGACAGACAGGAGAGATGCAAATGGAGATGGAGACGGAAAGACAGAAAGATCAAGAGGAGTGAGAGAAACACTGTAATGATATGGTAGCAACAATTTTTTTAAATACATAAACAAAAAAAAACTCCCGCGTTATTAAAGGAAGGCAGGAAAGGGGCCAGACCACCTCAGGCGTTCTCCACCCTCCATCAACGTCTTCCGGGCTCCCCGCCGTCTCACGTTGGGATTCAGAGACACGGTCCCCGCCCCGCCCCCTACCCCCCGTCCCATCACCAGCCGAAGATAATTAACCTTGGGTTTAATCAGCAACAGCATTGGGAGGAAGAAAAAGAAAACCCGTGGCTCCGGGGGAGGGATAAATATTTCACCAGCCCGTGTTTACACCCCGAGGCTTGGGAGGCGAGGGAAGAATCCAGGCCAGATGCAGCTTGCAAAAGTATCTTACGGTTATCTGTTGTTTTTTATTTTCCTTTCTTTCTTTCCATCTATCTTTCTTTCTTGATTCTTCCCGTCTCTCATCTAGGGGAAGGGGTCGGGTGGGCGGATGCGGGGGCGGACAAGGCGGAAATGTTTACGCGCCAAAGATTACGGAGGTATGGAACAGGGAAGGGTGGGTGTATTCTGGACGCTCACAACATCCTTGTTTGAGGAAGGTGTCGCTTTGCATTTCAGAAACGGTCTATTATCTGGTCCATTATCTACTGCACTGTTTTTAATACACTGACAACTGAAACGTAAAAAAAAACAAAAAAACGTATTTCTATGTCGTTTGATATATAAATTATAGAAATATGTGAAATGATGTTTGAGCTCAGTGTGACGTCGCACCGCTCTCACACCTCCGACGCCGTCCACCGGGCGAAGGGGAG
Organism: Zeus faber; assembly: GCF_960531495.2. Lineage (NCBI taxonomy): Eukaryota > Metazoa > Chordata > Actinopteri > Zeiformes > Zeidae > Zeus > Zeus faber. The sequence continues at coordinate 15,625,061 of NC_137208.1, read as the reverse complement.
GTGTGGAAGAATTTCGAGAAAGCTGATGGAGTGAGCGTGCAGTGTAAGATTCGCAAAATTACAGATCATAAGAACACCAGTTTGAGAAATAATTGGCTGCGGATCAAGCATAAAGAGAACAAAAAAAGCAAACAAACAAAAAAAAAAAAAAAAAAAAAGATGATGACAGGGAATCTTGCATTAAGTCATTTCCCAACATGCGCTGGTGTTGCTGAGTCGATGCTTGAGTGGAGCAGATTAGTGTGCTCGTCCGAGTTAGTTGCCGTGCTTATTTCTTCGACAAAAAAAGTAATTAAGTGGGTCAGGTGTTAATGTGGGGGGAAATATGAGGATTATGGAGGTCTGTTCAGTCCTTACTTGATCAAATGTGACTCTATGGCGATTCATTTCAATGTGGATAATCAGACAATGTCAAAGTTATTGTGATGGTTGCACTTTTTTACGACTTTTTAAAAAGGCGCTTTCCATATCCTCCCAGCCTGTGATACTTTTATGCTTACTTACTTTTTCAGGCTTTTATTATTAGTAGTAGTAGTAAATACAGCACTTTATTTAAGTAAGTGGAAAACCCACAGACTGAAAGCCACATTCTTAAGCCAACAAAAGTGTCGTTGATTTGCATGCAAGTGAAATGAATTACTTGAAGTACTTTATCATAATCACGTCAAATACGACACCATCATAGAGTTATGGTGGAAGGGCTCTGAATATAGAGGACACCAGGAGAAGGAAACGACATAAAAGGCCGCAAAACATAATCTAAAAGCCTTTTTTCTGAGGTTCTGAAATCCAGAGGACATGAAGACGACGGGCGGGGGGGTGACAGAAATAACAAATCCGAAAAGACAAAAATGGCAGATTCTGACAGAAAAGCAGGTACACACTTCAAGGGTTTGCGGATTCTCAATGTGTGTTTGTGTGTGTGGGTGTGTGTGTGTGTGAGTGTGTGTGGAGGTATTTTTAGCGGCAGGTCTCTGCGCACAGCGGTGCAGGCTGTTTGGGCTCCGGTGCGGCTCCGCGGGGCGCCGCTTCTGTGGCGAGCATCAAATCAAATGAAAACTCTTGACGCAAGCGCTCACCAGCGAGGCTGCTTCACACAGTTATATATACCTGCCTGCTTTATGCCATCAAACCCAGATATTTCTATCTGAAATTATATAATTAAAAAAATAATAATAATAATTCCACAGATCAGAAGGAGAACAACGACACAATTATAAGAAAGACGCATTTCAGCCATGAGACCATGCGTAATGAGGCCTTTTTTTTTTTTAAGAAAATGTGCAAAAAGGTTGGAAATCTTTCATTCAACTATAATTTGACAAAAAATTCAGCAGCTACTGTATATGTTTAAGTGATTGGTTAAAATGGCTGATGCCTTACGTGAGCATCCTACATTCAAAGCGTTGGATAAACGCTTTAAAAGCAGTGCAACATCCTCAGTTTGGTTTAATGCGTGAGGTCTCTTCGCTTTCACTCCGGCCTTTAGGAATGCATGAATAACATTAAATAAATATCTGAGTGGCTACTGTCCACCCTGTGTTGACTCGGAGTGCGACGTGTCTTCAGCCTGGGAAAACAGGATGAGCGCGCGCCATTTAGTCCTTGAGAGAACTGAGGTGTACTTTGTGAGACTTCTCTTAACTGCCTGTATGGAACCTCTTTTAGCGCTGACCGGGTTTACTGCGTACACGCCCGCGCCGGTGTTGCCCTAATCTCCGCCGCTCCGCCCTTCCATCAAACGCTTCCGCTCTCTACGGAGAAGGGAAAGGGTGGCTGGCTGCCTGTCCAGCCGGAGGCTTCGATCTCACCGTACAACTTTGCTCGCGGGGCTGGTAATGCTCTGACCCACCATAACTCAAAAGAAAGAGTCGTGGAGAAGGTGCGTAGCTACACCTGTGCAGGCTTTTTCCAAGGTCCAGCCTTCAAAAACCTCCCAGCGGAACAAGTCATCTGGTCAGAATGAGACCGCTGGCTTTGAGCTACACTCAGAACGTCATTAAAAGACAATAAGTCCGGATACCGACCCTCTGTGTGTTTGCTCCCAACGTACGGTACCCAGGGATGGGAGGGACGAAAGTAATGGAGAAGAACCGGGAGAATGTGAGAGAAGTGTTGAACACCTATAAAAATATATATAATTTTTTTTTAAAGAGGCCAGAGGGTCATCGATGCGGAGCGACACGGGAAATGACAAAAAAAACAAAAAAATGAAGAAAAAAATAAAATAAATGAGCGAAGGTGAGAATGGGAGTGATAACATTTGAGGAGAAAGCAGGAGAGTGGGCCTGTTGGGACAGAGATAGAGCGAAAGAAGAAGAGAACAATCGAGTGTGTGTGTATGTGTTTTTGTGTGTTTCTGTGTGTGTGTGTGTGTGTGTGTGTGGGGGGGGGTGACGAGGTGAGATAAGGTGGGAGTATGCGTTTGTGTTTTCTCTCTCTTTCTCTCGTTGTTCTCGGTCGCCCGGGGACGGCGGACTGAGGCAAGACTAATAAGTGATGTCTGACAACAGCGGCGGCAAGGGAGTGCCGTCATCTAAAAGCCCACCATTAAGGGTGGCGCGGAGGAGGAAACATTCATGTTCGTGTGTGTGTGTGCGTTTCCGTTAACACCCGAACGGTGAGATGCGATTGCGGTCTTTCTTGTCAACTTGAATTAACTTTGAGTCTTCTACTGTTTGTCCATGTAAACATTATTGTAAGTCCAACTCTCAGGCCTGTCAATCACCAGAATTTCATCGAACCGCTTATCCCACCATCGCTAAAACTATTCTGGGAACGTTGCCGCTGACGTGACGTTGAACGCGCTCGTTTTTGTCTTGGCTGTGCTTCACACTCTTACTGTCAAACACATCCGCAGCCAGAAGCAGCCCAGCACAACAATGGCCCATCACTGGGGAATTAAAATCCCGGGCACCAAAGGACACGATCGTGATTGTCTCAATACTGGATCAATTTAAAAAGATTATGATGCCAACCGCGAGGCTGGACTCCCGAATTTGGCTGGGTTTATGTTAAAAAAAAAAAAAGAACCAGTTTTCCCTTTAAGGACACCTTGACTGCCTTTGCCTCGACTGCATTACTTTCCTCTGAAAGGTGCCCCTCCCACCACCACCACCTCCGCCAAGTCCATCACAGACTCCGACAGGTAACACCCCCTTTCAAGTCCAGAGGCGACTGGAATAAAAAACGATCTCCTGGCGGGATGGAGCCTGAGCCGTCTGACTGACGGCCGGCTTAATGAGAGCTGCGGAGCTCCAAGGCTATGGAGGGTACCGACGCTGGAGGTCATATAAGGACGGGCCAGCGGGGCTGGGCACCCCTTCAATTCTTCAGTACAGATACCTGTGCTGTGATATGGGTTTCTTGTGAATTCCATTTACTAGCTTTTTATACTTGAAATATTGAGTTAGGGGTAATTTGGTGCTTTGAAGTGTACAGTATGTGTCTGCCTACAGTAGTTAAAAAAAAAAAAAAATTAAGTAAAAAAAGAGTCTGAGCAAAACAGGAAATTACACAACAAATGTATCACTGATGCTGCCACAGTATTTTGATATTGATGGATATCAGTCAATAAAATATGACAATTTCAAGTTGTTGTGTATTTGAATTTTGTAGTTGTGAAAGTACCCTCTAAAGCACTCAGAGAGTAATAATAATTACAAAAGCAGCTAAAAACTTTTTTGACTTCTGGGATTATTCACATGGTAGTATTTTTGGTTGCCATGTTGTTAATTTGCCATGGACAATTATTTGAAGCATTCAGTGTAAGTGCTGTCAAATCAGTTTAAAGTTAAGGCACCATCATATCATGATTAACAATCACAAAATTGTTAGAGCCTAAATGAACACTGATGAAAAGGTTGGCCAAAAAATGTATTATATGGGGCATGAATATATAATATTATTTTAGGTAGTTTCAGCGATTTTTTTCCCATAAAGGGTTTAAGTGACGAACTACAGGTGGATCCCTCAGCATGAGATAGAATTTATGAACAGAAATCATAATAAATATCATATCTGTTCTCCGTCATGATATGGATTCTTCCATATCGCCACGCCCGAGTTCTACATCATAAAAAGTTGAAGTCCATGGTACTGAGACAACTGGGCTGAACAACGACAACAACATCTGGCGAGATTGTTAAGACATTTGTTTCTTCAGTACGACTGTGAATTATTATGAGCCGCCGAGTCAGCACGTGTGGAAGTCTGTGTGTGGTCAGGATGAGCTTTTTCACACCTGCCGCCCCCTCTTGGATCATGGCACTGCGACAGATTGTCTCAGCAGTGCTGTGTGTGTCTGTATGCCTCTGTGTGTGTGTGTGCGTGTGTGTGTGTGTGTGCGTGTGTGTGTGTGTGTGTGTGCCCAGGTGTGAGACAGGTACAGTATTTCCATGTCAGGGGGCCTCAATGCAGAGGGGTGGAGGACTGATGGGAGTCATTGTAGGGTGTAACAGCCTCTCACAGAGGGCTGGACCACGGCACTTCATCACAGCCTGACACACACACAGACACAGACACAGACACACACACACACACACACACACACACACACACACACACATAGTATATCTTCACTAGGACAATTACAGTTCCAATCACGAAGAAAACACACCCACACAAGCACTCAATGTTCTATTCCTTTTATGTTCTGGAAACAACAAAAAGAAGACTGGAAAATCTCTCGCACGCGCGCACACACACGCACACGCACAAGCACACGCACACACACACGCACGGCTTGTAGGTACTGTATAAGACTGCAGACAATAGTCCACTGGTTTTAATTAATAGAGTTTTAATAGAGACAAGGAGAAAAATGGAGAGATTAACCGATGAACAGATACAATCAAAGACAGACAGACAGGCAGAAAGAGAGACGAGAGAGAAAGACAGAGCGAGAGAGAGAGAGAGAGAGAGAGAGAGAGAGAGAGAGAGAGAGAGAGAGAGAGAGAGAGAGAGAGAGAATGAGATTAAGAGAGTGCAAAGAAGATGCAAATGGAGGACCACAGGGCCGGGGCAGTTTGAGGACGTGGAAAAGGGACGGGAGTGACTCATACAAGGACAGACAGCGGTGGTGTCCTTACAGACGGGAAGGCGTCTTCCCCGCCGAGCGGGAGGAAAACGGACAGTGGCACATGACAGGGACCCCTCCTGCTCGGGGCCCTCGTGTTTCATCATGTCAACCTAAGCGGCGCCAGGGGACGCATCACCCACAAGACACATCCCCAGCCTCTCATCTTAAGAGAGTAAAACTAAAAACACACAGCAAACAGGCCCATGCTGTTTAGTAGCTATGGCAACGCACCAAATTACAGTCTTTTCAGAGTTAGATGAGTCTAGAGCTTTTCCGCGAGATCGGAAAAGCATCAAAAAATGCCCTAATGAATCAGAAGCTCTCCTGCACGCCTCCCAACCAGTTTCCTGAAAGAAATTCTATGACTGCCCTACTTCTAAACCTCTTTCCTCCTGAGATATTGTCTCTTTTTGTTTCTCTTTCAGAGCTTTTGTCAGATTACAAGGTCTCTTGTGCTCCATAGAATTAGTTATTTGCATATATAACTGAAGATGACTTTGCAGTTAAAATGATTGGAAGTCATGGTAAAATGAAGGTATTAAATGGGTACAATACATTTATTAATACAGATGGACATCCAGACTAAAGTTGGGACTGAAATTAATTTTAAATTGACATTATAATGTTCCTTAGGCGTGAACTGCCTCCTGGAGGTATCTGGGCAGTGAACGCGCCGTTGATATTCAATTTGTGGCATTATCAAGTCAATTGGAAAGGGATCATATTGGTGCATCCAGTCTTCTGTACAACAGACTACGTATATCAATACAAGACAAAGAGTTGGAAGTCGATTAAGATCATAATCAGGAGATTCATCACTTGAGAAATTACACCAACGCTGCAGAGAGGGGGAATTCAGACATCAAATGCACTAAATGTTATCAGGACGCAACTTAGTAATCCACCCAAAGCCTCCGTCTTGAGCTCTGTAGATAAAGTCACGGTACTTTGTTTGACTGCAAATTCCTGGAAACCTTTGTACTCCTAGTATGAGGGGGGAGGGGCGTATTGACTTGACAGCAAAAGGCACTGAAGGGCTCCCCTTTTTTTTTTTGTTTAAAGAATTCCATCAAGATATTAAAATCAACGGTGGTCCCAAGTGTTCGCCATCGCTCATCGAGGAAATAAACGTGTTAACCCTCAGTCAAAGAGATGTCGGAGCCCGACAGCACAGCTTGCACAAACGTCTGTAGGTTTCTGGACGTTTCAAAATCACAAAAGGCCCCGAGAGACTAAACAAATATATTTGGCATCTTCAACAGTAAATAGATAAACAGTTAAAAAAACAGAAAAGAAAAATGAAATAAATAAATCAAGCATACTAAAGGAAGCAGGGAAAGCCATTTTCTTTCCCCATTTTCCCTTTCTGTCTGTTTTACAACACGCAGCGCATACAAACCAAGCTGCACCTGCATTTGCCGGTGAAGTGGGAAGAGGTGCATGAACGTCATTAGACTCTGACATCTTTTTATGCATCCCATCAAGCTGCCTCGTATTCCGGTGGCTTCCGATCCCTCTGTAGCCACAAGCTCGCCTCGGTTATTAAAGCTTGAGCGGTTGACTAAGTAACCTTGTCAACGGGGTTTTGAGTCACTGTGCCGGACCAGCCACAAATCATCGAGAGTCCGGACACCGGACTCCGCGTCCCCCTCCTCGTCGGGAAATTTCCCCTGTGTAACAAGAAGGAAATGTGACGCTGTGATCTATACCCACCATAAAGGCTGTGGCCGGGCGAGTAACGACCCGAGGATCAGTGCATTCATTAGCACTAGTCGTCTTGTTCAGACCTTCTTTGATCCAACAAATCCAATAACATTCCTTCCGCCTTCCTCTCCTAAACCACGGGGGACTTGCATTCGAAGGATTCATTTTACATAACATATTAAGTTCCTTATCGGCGCATAAACGGAAAGAAAGTTTTGGTTTTGGAAAAATCACTGATTGGAACTAAAATCACGACACCGTAGCAACAACCCACCAAGACAAAGAGATGGTTATGTTAAGGTTTGAGAGGACACGGTCTCTGTCAGGCTGCCACCTTAATTAGAATGTCAGCGCCGACGCTGACAGGCGGAGAGATCAATCAATAAACTTCACATCTTCTCATCCATAGGCCTGTCACCATAACTACTTTTGTTGGAAGATATATTGTTCCAGAAATAATTGTGATAAATGATATTATTCGCTATTATATCATGAGTCATTTTACGAACATTTTTTGCCAGATATATAATGATAATATAATAGCACAACAATGCAAGTACACCCTTTAAAATAGCAATGAACTTTTAATTGTTAAGAATATTCAGTAACTCAAAATATGAAAATACCTGAAATAAATAAAACATAAATAAATAAAACCACACAACCAAAACAATCAATAAAATAAAATACAAAACTTTCGGGCTCGAGTAACATCTAATCTTCACCTGATTCACTGTCGCTCTGTGTGTGTGTGTGTGTGTGTGTGTGTGTGTGTGTGTGTGTGTCTGTATGTGTGTGTGCTCTGCCTGAGCCCCGTCCACGGTGAAACTCAGACAGAGCAGACGAGAGGACAGAAGCAGTGCAACCAAATGACAGAAAAATGTGTCTCAGCAGTTGTTTTTTTTCCCGTTCATTCAGCTTAGTTACAACACAAGTAACACATTATTTATTTGTGGATTTAGAAAAACATGTCTCAGATTTTTTTTAAACCTTAATGCAGATTTGTAGATTGTAGAATTTATTGATTTTTTTCCAATTTGTATTTGTATTTATTGCATTATATTCATTTTGTTCCTTCCATACAAGTTTTTATTAATTTCGGCTACATTACATCACTTAGCTGGCACTTTTGTTCAGAACCATTTCCAAATATATTATCCATAAGTTCAAATATAAGTAGAGAAGTTATGGATATAAAAAAAGCTTTATGTTAGGAGCAGCAGAAAGCAGCAAGACCTTTTGATCGTAAATTCCCACGTGATTTGAATGCAGCATCCGTACAGAGATTCCACCGTGGATTCAAGCGTAGATAAAGCTCAGCCAGGGACCATGGCGGTGGTCACCGTGACAACTCCAAAAGATAAGGAGGAGATCGCAATTTCGGAGGATCCTTCCGTCGCCGAGGTACTCTGTTTAGCTTTTGTCAAGTTGATACTTGGAGTGGCGGTGTCGCTGTGAAAAAACACTTTTATTCTCTTCCCCCGGCGCTGTGTACACACATGTAAACAAAGGTGCATGTAAACGAACACTCACGTAAACACAACGGGCAATTATCAAGGGAAAAAAATGATCACGGTCATGTCCAAATATCGTACGATAAGTCGATATTGTAATTATCGCAACAGGCCTACTCACTCATCCATACTTGGAGGCTTAAAGAGGAAAAATGGAAAAGCAGGAGTGATACCGCAGTCCATCTCCTGAATAGAAACAGTCATTATGAGATGATAAAAAAGCAGACGCTCTTTGTTTTGGTACGTCAAAGAACTAGAGCGAGCGCAGGTTGGAGTATGATATGATCGTGTAATATGTTGACTTCACTGATCATTAACAAATGCCCCTTTTCCCCCGAGGCCCTGACCTCGGGTGCTACTACTGCAAGTGATGATGCCTGTGCAAAATAAAAACTGGGCCGCCGATGAGTGTAGTTCACGTGCAAATTTGAGTCGGTTGGGGAAAAAAAAAAAAAAGAACAGTTTTAGTTCCACCAATTATCTCCTCCAAGACGAAAGACTTGGCAGGGGGAGAAGTGGGAACGTGTCGCCACGAAATGAGCAGAAATTAAAACTGTATGACAACTGCAAAACGAAGATGGATCCGATAATAATCTAAATGAAAACAACAAACGTGCAGAAGGTGATGATGCAAAAGGACTGAACGGCAGCGCACTCTATATTCAGCCGACGCTAAGCAGAGAATCTGGCTGCGCTGGCTCGCTTCACTCGGTTCACCCTCGGCTAAAGTCAGGTTAAGTGACTTCAGAAAACATTTGGCCTTTGCTCTTAGCATATGATGTCATGCCGCCGCAGAGCAGACTTTATTTGGCACCTCATCTTTCTCCTTAATGGTCTCCTCAGGACGCTTACTCTGCCCTTGAACAACCGCATGCTCTGTCGCAAATCGTAGGCAAATATATTGCTCCGATCAACGACGGAGCTTGAGGAAAAGAAAATAGAAAAAAAATAACAAAAGACATAACAGCTCCTGCATTTCTTTGACAACAACACTGAGTGGGATCTCTGCAAATTGACGGACCACTTGAAAAAATTATATATGCCCACTGTTTAAGATGAAGCAACTCTCTGTGGCTTGCAATGGAAATGTCTTGTCTACTCAAGCCTTTCTCAATTTGTGTTCTCATTCAGACAAATAGCCCACTGCATTAGTTGTATTATTATTATTATTATCATGAAGGAACCACGGATCCAACACATTTCTATCATCTCATCGACAATATGAGAAAATTTTGCCATAGCTGAAACCATGGCAACGGTTGGAAAGCTTTGTCTCTCACGCCTACTACTGATGCAGGTATATGAAAGCACGCGCACGCGCACACGCACGCACACACACACACACACACACACACAGAGAGAGCATTACTGGATATAAAAGATACAAGATATAAATCGATCAGAACCGCTGCCCCAAGGGCATTACATCACCGTACGCAGCCAATCAGAGCTCGGCTCAGGCTTTGACCGCCCCCCCCCCCCCGTAAAACTATGAGGCAATAAGAAAGAGACATAAAGTGATCGACTTTTTCTTCAGAATTACTCTCTTTCCTGGAGGGTGTTTTCTTGTTTTATCACTGTTTCTGCTCACATGTGCTGTTTTTATTTCAACTATAGCGCGTTGACACTGGATAGTATAACATACTTCTACAACACAATGTGGATGGATAAAACAGCAGTTATAGATAAAGTTATGAGGAAAACACTAACTGCCCATACAACTGTGAAGCTTCCTAAATAGAAAAACACAAGGCTCACTTCCAAATGCCCCCCCCCCCCCCATTTTTTCGAACAAACCTAAAAGATAAACCCTGGAAATCAATGATAACGGTGACAATCCCGATTGATCAAACCCAAGCGTTTTCTGACTGTGTATGCACCTGCTACCCCGCGCAGTCCCGCGGACATTCATATAAGTTTTTGGGAGACAGCGTGCCACGATACCTTGACGTAGCCCCCCGTGGACACCAGGACGGCGTCGTCCGGGGAGAAGTGCAGGTCAGTCACCCAGCCGCCGTGCAGGGAGTCCATGGCGTCCTTGTTCTCGCGGGAGCAGATCTTCAGCAGGGAGCCGTCCGCGACGCTCCAGAGCTGCGGTGGACAGTGGGGGATACCAGTCAAACCGTGGAGTGGAACATGGCGGGCTTATCGCAAAAATAACTCATCCATTACAGCTTGGAATATCACGATTCGGACATCTAGGAACCCTCGCCTGACGTGTCTAACCCTAACCCTAACCCTGACATGTGGGAGATAACCCTAACCCTAACCATCCACAAAAAAATAACAATAATACCAATGCGTCTGAGTTTAAGCAGTTCTGCAAAGACGTGTGGGATAAAATTGCTTCATCTTCAATAGACTCGACGACCGCGACGGTGTCTTTACAGGCCCCCCTAAAAAAAAATAAAAAAATACAGATCAAGACAGCTGCAGTCGATTCAGAACGCTGCTGCTCCAGTCCTCACTAAGGCCGAGAAAGTGGATCATTTCAACCCAGTTCTCAGATCTGGACGCTGGCTTCCTGTCCGTCAAAAGAATTGATTTCAAAACACTACTGTTGGTTCATGAAGCACTTGAATGGTTTCGGGGCCAAACTACATTTCTGGTCTTCCGCTACGTTACGAAGCGTCCAAGAGCTCTCAGGTCGTCTGGGACAGGTCTGCTTTCTGTCCCCAGAGACAAACCTAAACATAGAGAAGCAGCGTTCAGTTTTTATGCTCCACATATCTGGAACAAACTCCCGGAAAAGTGTAGGTCTGCTGCAGCGCTCACCTCTTTTAAATCACGGCTGAAGACTTTTCCGTTCGCCGCTGCCTTTTACTCCACCAAAATGTGCGGCTTTTGGTTCATCTCTTGCACTGCAGTGTAACTTTTAATACCTGATTTTATGCATTCTATTTTTTAACTCTATGCATTATATGTGTTCTATTTTCATCTTTATTCTTATCTTATTCATTTATCTAGTGGGTTTAATTTCAACTCTTTAGTAATGTCATTTTATGTGGTTTTTTTTGCACTTTGTCTTGATGCTTTTGATGTTTTGCGTTATTGTCGAAATGTGCGAAAATAAGCGTGCCTTGCCCCGCGATATGAAATACTGATATCAAATTATAGGAAGTGTTTGGCCACAGCTAAAGGTGCTGCGACAAGTTGTAAAGTTGACGTTTATTTTTTCACAGTGGTGAATCACTTTGTTCATTCAATTAATTCAATAATTTAGAGATGTGTGAAAAAAAATACTCAATAATAGAGGTAATCAGGAAGGGCGGAAATACTTTTTTCAGGGCACCGTGTATGCTGTATAGATGCTGTGCTGGAGAGGTTAAAAACATACATTAAAGATTACTTTGAGAAAAACACAAGAATCTGTTTTTTGGAATAGATTAAACAATGCAATACAACCCAATGCTGTAATTTTAGGCCAACGTGTAAAGAGAGGGTTAAAAACACAGATGTAGACTGACTGTAGCACAGCCAGATATTGTGACAGAGGAAGAATGAAAAACAAAAAAAAACACAAACCCTGCAATGCTGCAAAACGCGTCGACGGCAACCGTGTTATGCAACCGTGCACATGCCATCCACATTTGACGGTGACACATCACACATACGCATGCTATATTTAAACACTTTGGCAGTGAGCGAATCACATTTGTTTCCATAGAAACGGGGTTGAGATTTCAGTCAGGTTGATGTAATTGGAGCTGATGGATTCCGCCATTTCCAGATAATGGAGCGCTTCGGCCCCAGGGCTCGCCCGGGGACCATTAACACACACACACACTGTCGGGCCAAAACGCTTGTTGTTCCCTGGATCATGTACAAATGTGGGTTTTAAATTTTTATCTTATTTTGTATGATTTTAATAACAAAACCAGAGGACTATCACAGGTTTTTAACGAACACGGATTTTTCAAGGACTTTTCAAGTACTTCAACAGAAAGGGGGCTAGTTTTAAGGTTTTTCCAGTACTTCAGTTTCTGAGGATGAAACTCAAGCACTTCAAGGACCACAAGGACTTTTAAGAACCCCGTTCGAAACTCAGTGACAGCCTTAATGTTATATAAAACTGACGTTGTGTATATTTTGTACTACTTTTGTTTGAATACTCAGTATTGTGAATTCTGTCTCAAGAAAATTGTATCAGTGCATCCCCAATAGTCACAATAATTGTAAGAATTTTGAATGCTTATAATTTAGATCATAATATATCATTTTCGTTGTTTTGCAATGGAAAAATACTGTAAATGATTAGAAAAACTTTAGGAAAGCCCTACTTTTGTTTGGAGGTTAATAAAGTTCAATGTCACAACTTAAACCCCTCCCTCTCATTTCTGTGCTTGTGCGTCTGTCTGTGCATATTCGTGTGTGTGTGTGTGTGTGTGTGTGTGTGTGTGTGTGTGTGTGTGTGTGTGTGTGTGTGTGTGTGTGTGTGTGTGTGTGTGTGTGTGTGCGCAGAGCCCAAAAGCCTCAGGGATCCCCTCTAGTGGGTTCAGTGGAGAACCCACACTCAAGACTTCCTTCCCCGTCGTACTCCTCAAGCAGCACTCCACCCCACCCCGCCTCCTCCGTCACCCGGGGAAGGACGTGCTCCTCCCTTTTCCCCCTCCTTTCATCACATCATTCCTCTGCGCACACAAGCCGTGTTAGCGAGCATTTAAATATTTAGCATTGATAATTCTGAGAAGTATTGAGAGCATTGAGAATAAATGTTGTCTCGTGTAACAGTGTTGTTTGTTTTCCATTCCAGATGCATTCCAAATAATGTTCTGCAAAATCGCGCAGCATTTATCTGCTCTCCTGTCGCACAACAGAACTTTTTTTTCCCCGCTTTCATCTTTTGTATTTACAGTGTCCCTGCAGCCTTCACCCGGAGAGGCCTGCAACCACAACCGTCGACAATTGACCCTTAAAGAACAGGTTTGCTATTTTATAACCCAGGCATGACGGCTCCCATCATTTATAACTGTTCAGAGCACGACCTCACTGCGCAGCTGTACCTCTGAGAAACCTACCACTCTGCCACAGCTTCTCACTGTGCTTGAATGCAGTTCAATAGGGCAAACGTTAAAAAAAAACATTATTTATATTATTTAAAATATTATTAATGGGAAGGTCACATTATCATCACACACACCACGGTGTATTTTTCTAACATGATTTGAAAAACAGTAATATAATTATTTTATTAAAAACAACATCCAGTACTACATCCAGAGCGTAATGTTGACGACAGTAGGTTTCCAGGAGGAAGCGGTGAAACTTCCTGTTTCTAGTAGAGATGGGACCGATCCATTATTGGTATCGGGTGCCGATACTGACGTCATTCACTCATTGGATATCGGACTGACGCCGCCGATCCGCTTGCCGATCCAAATTCCATTCCATAGCTTGTGCTGAACCATGATACCGCCCGTGGAGGACCAAGGGGCGTGGTCAAGCGCCGGCTGCAGACGACAGCACGGTTCCCTTTCCCGCAGCCGCCAAGCTGCCTTGAATCGGCCGAATCAGCACCCTCTAATGTATGTCTGTCCTGCAGAGGGGATCGGCGCACAGGCTTGTCACCCGACCAGGTGCTAGAGTAACGAACGCCATTCCTCCTGCGCCCAAAATTATTATCACCACCATTAGTATAGTATTATGAATTATTGTTATTAATATTATTATTATTATAATTATTTATACTTGTGGCCAGCGAGCCCTTGTTCACGATGCAATAAAAACTCTTGCCATGTCGGCAAACCATGACAGAAACGACTCTGTCTCCCTCCCTAAACCTCCCGTGGGCAGAGCCTCTCACCGCCGTTTGATTTTTCTAATTTAATGGTCTGCCTCTTCAAGAAATCAACTCGGCAAATAATTGACCTGTAAAGTGCAGTGCACAAATAGGAACTGGCAGCTGGAGTTGGGCAAACAGTCACTGCACAGCAGCCATTTAGCTGTGTTGTAGGGCTGCAGGAACGAAATTCGAATAGAATTTAAATATTTAAAAAAATAACACTATTGCTGAAATGCTGAAATTGCCATTCGATTGTGTATTTTTTTAAATAATTGATTATAAATGTTTTGCCTAACCATAGCAAATCAATTCACATGTGATGAGCAATAAAGTTCGATATAAGTTCATCCAGTTTGTTGCGCAGCGAAAGCACATTAAGGACGCACGAGCGCAGTAAGACCTGAATGTACAGAAATACTACAGATTGGGGATGCAACGGTACACGGTATGTTATCGAACCTTTCGGTGTGACCCCTACGGTTCAATACGCAGACGTGAACCGCGGTATTACAACATCAAGTCCACTGCACGAGTTGGGGCTTAAATGAAGAAATTATTTACAGAAATTCATATCAGAATTATCCACTATCCTGGACACCTCCCCATCCAATCAGATGAACTTCTGCAAATTATAACCTTTTCTTAAATATAAAGATACGGAAAACCGTACCGTTGTCGTGGCCCATACCAAACCGTGAGCCCACTGCACCTCTGCATCCCTACTACAGACGTGGCAATGAAAGTGGTAAATACAGCCGACCACCACTGACGGAATGTCCTCTCGTGCAGAGTTTCCCCACCACCGCCTCAAGGACCGTGCCGCGGGGCACTTGCCAATGGGCCATGAAAATGCTGGAGAGATTTATTTTAAGGAGCGATCTGCGATCTGGTGCGCAGCGGAGCAGCAGCAGGGAACAGAAATAAATTAAATACATCTAGTGTTTTTACTTTCTTTGTTTGGAGAAAAGAACCGTGCAGAACTCCCTGCCCCCCAGTACTCAATTTGAGCATTAGAATTTTGAGAGATATTAAAATATTAAAAATAATAAAGATTATAGAGGAATATCTGCAGCCCTTAACAACAGTAATAATAAGAGTATCGGTATCGGCACATATATATCGGAACCCGGATTGGAAATGAAAAACAGTGGATCTCTAGTTCTCATATGTTAGCATGGATGTAGCCAAAACCGATTTCCGGAAGTGGGAAAGAATCCATAAAAAACACTGGAAAACACGATAAAATATACAGTTTTGCAAACAACACTTTGAAAATACTGAAAGCTTATTGTAAGCTGTTTTTGAAAGGGAAATTCAGATAAATGTCTTTTTTCGGGCTTCAACTCCAGTGAGGTTGTGCTATGAACGGTGATATGCTATGAATGGGACTGGGAACCAACATTTTCATGAGGCTTGAGTTGAAGACAAACCTATACTTTAAATAAAACAACAGTAGATTACATTATTTAAGTTTTTTTCCAGAATAGAAGGTGGATGTTTGAGAAACCCCATTACATATAAACTTTTTTTTTTTGTTGTTGCAAATCCTGTACATACCTGTACGGCTGTCAGACTGTATAACCAACAGTGCAGCCAGTAGAACACACCCACCCACACCCACACACACACACACACACACACACACACACACACACACACACACACACACACACACACACACACACACACACAAACAAACTGTGCAATTTTTTTATATAAAAAAAAAAAAAAGTAAGTGCAATCCCTGATGTGCAATGTGTCAAGATATGTGCAATACACTTAGTACTCTGGTCCCTATTTATGGTGATTTCATAATTTATGTTATATTTATGTTTCTATATATTTATATAGTTTATAGTGTGTACCTTGATATGCACTCTATTTTCTGCTGTCCCCTTTTTGCTACTGGAACGATGTAAATTTCCCCGTTGTGGGACTAATAAAGGTTTATCATATCTTATCTTATCTTATCTTATTAAGTGTGTCGCGATTCTCTAAATGAGATTTAGATTTGACTTTCGATTTTAAGGTCACAATTCGATTTTCGATTTCAACATGTATTTTTTCAGCGCTGACTGCTATTGCCATTGAAAGCCCCATTCACACGTCGTTCCTGGTAAATTACCTGGATAACCTTTCCAGCATCACGAGTGAGTTTCACTTTTCACACATGCAGCTACATTCCAGAACATTTCCGCCTTGCACCTTTTCACACATGCCATGATAATGCCGGGTAGATGGGGCAAGGGACAGTCCTGCAGAAGTCAGGAGGTGCGGTCCCGGTCCGCACCCCCCGCGCCAGAGAGTGACAGACGGAGGAGCAGCACTGATCTCATTGACTTGCGTGCTCACAGAGGATGTATCTATATTCATGCCTCTAAAATAAAACCTGAAATAAATAATAAACGAGGCAATAAATATATAAATAAATGTAAATATAAATATATCAATGAGTAATTGTAAGCCTGACGGAACGGGCGGAGGCGCGGCAGAGCCCTAACGCACGCCGGCCGGTTATTATTTTGAACTTTTTGAATAGGCTATTTTGGAAACCAGTTAAATATTTTGAACGCTTTGAAGAGGCCATTACAAAAAAAGGATTTTCAATTTTACTGTTGATACGGAGGAGACGGTTTTGTCGGCACATTTTAACATCCCTAGTTGGTACATGTTTTTTCAAATAGCAAAAATGAGTGTCAATTCCAGTAAAAAAAAAAAAGTTTTTTTTTCGGGGGACAGTGCCCACCCGAGATCCAGTGATGGGCCTCGGGTGGGCCTCGCCCTACTCTGAACCATAATTAATGAAAGTCGGTTCGGAGCCAGGCGAGCCCCCAGCAGACTCCAATATGGCGACCCTGGCGGACAATATTACCCACAAAAATATGGGGAGAATAGTGAACCTGCTTGTGATTTTGAAGTTTGGAATTCAAACGGCCATTTCGAAACGATTTTCAATTTAGAATCTGAATCATGACACCCCTAGTACATATACATACGTACTGTCGGTACTCACTCGTATCTCTCCATTATCGTCCCCTGTTGCCAGGCGCCGGCAATCCCAGGAGAACCTGCAGGTGCGGACGCAGTCCTGGTGACCTCTGAGCACGCGAAGGCAATGCCAAGACTCACAGCTCCACACCTAATGGACGGCACAGGGGCACAAGGTTGGGATTGTTAAAAAATGAAAAAGCTGAAAGCTGACAGACAAATAGTGTAGGAAAATGTCCAATTATATCTGGGAACGGAGTCACGGTAGGAAATTATCACAAAAAAAAGGACACAGCAAGAGACAAATAGAAAGGCCCCTGTCATTAAAATCAGGTGCTGGAGGCTTGTCACAGCAGTACTTTGGGTTCCCTCTACAAGACCATTTACAACCATGTTGCAAACTTTCACTACTCAAAGCAAAGGAGTGGATCGTTGGGATAAAAGTAAAAGTTGCTTGGTGATGCGCAAAATGGTGATTTGTGTCAATCGTGTCAGTTTTAAGGAACTAAATTGACTCCCCCAACCTAGCTGCGAGTTTCTGGTGAGCACCCCTGCTACAGATGCCACAATTGAGCCGTGGTTTAATTTAAATTTGACACCAAAGGCACCATTCTTGATCGCAAGAACACATAGGAACATTAACACTGCATCAAGCCTCCACCATGACAGGATATAATGTTGATGAAAGACTAAATTAAGGATCATGGTGACAGTGAATGTGTTTCCAAAACCACTGATTACCCAGCTAATGATTATATAACAATCTTCTCCCGTTGCCATTGTAAGTACATTACAGCCGTTGTCATGGCGATGCCTCAAAACAATGCCGGTGTTAATGAGTGCGTTCTCTCTCTCTTTTTGAGAGAGCTCTCTCTCCGGCCCCACTTTTCAATCATTATTTTTCCTCTCTACACATTGCTTTTGTCCTTTCCCATTTTCATCCCTCCCTCCCCGTTGAATCCTGCGATGCGGAGAAAGTCACATGGCTCATAATTAGAGACTTTATTTGGCAGCTGACGGACTGTCTGGACACAATGTCTCATTCATCTGAAGGTTATGGACAAAGGGAGAACTGGAGGGAGAGAGAGCAAAAGAGGGGAGAATGGTGGCAGGAGAGAAAGAGGGATGGACGGTCGGGCAGAGCGGAGCAGAGAGCCAAGGCTCTTCATGACAAACCCAATCAGGATCCACCGGTTCAGAGGCATCAAGGGGAGAACTCACACTGTGTGTTTTGCACTACCTGGGAATCAGCTCAACACCGATGTGAGTTATGAGATCTGGCCCCTAAATAACCTTCTATCCTAATATCCTCCACACACACACACACACACACACACACACACACACACACACACACACACACACACACACACACACACACACACACACACACACACACACACACACACACACACACACACACACACACACACACACACACACCTCAATTATCAGCCGTGCCAAACCCATAAAAGAGCCTTAGGCGAGGCCAGTTTGGACGGAGACCCCGTGGCCGCTCTCTGCACTTCCCAACCCCGCATTCCAGAGTGAAAGCGGACCGACGTGGTTCCTGAATGCGTGATAGACTGCTTTCGACCCCGCTCCAACATGGGGCGCTCAGGAATGCCAGTCATCCTCGCAGGGCCCGGCAATAACGGTCGCCCGGAATCAACCGCATCCGTTGTCAAAAAAAAAATGTAAAAATAAGTGTGGTATACTTCCGTATGTTCAGAAACTTACGCCAAGGAAGATATGATGTCACATTGATTTACTCTGTCAAAAATGGTGAAACAAGTCAGAATTTTTAAATTTGGTGAAGGACCATTCAACTCTAAAACGGTCAAATTTTGAGAGAGAGAGAGAGAGAGAGAGAGAGAAAGAAAAAATATACGGGTATACACTGAAGTCCTTTTCGGGACCAGCGGTTTGGAAATTGAGAGTTATGTTCCTTCATGGAAGGTTCGCAGATTTATTTATGGAATGTGGAATAATGTGTTTCTGATGTGGAACTGTGCACTAGAGCTATTATGCGTAAAATATACGCAATAAAACACATTTGGATAAAAAAGTGTGGTTCTGAGAGGGAATCGGCTTATATTTGGCAGTCGACAGCTGAAAAAGTTTGAAAACTATTGCTGTGGTCTAAGGTGTCATTGAGCGGAGGGCCAAAGTCAAACACAGCAGTGTTGGTATAGCCTGGTAAGATGATACTGATGTGGGGGGGCAAGCTACACAGGCTGGGGGTCAGTCAGTCAGGCCAGCAGGTCTGTGGGCCGCCGTCAGACTTAATGATGACTGGACGTGGGCGAACAAGGACACATTGAGCAACCACCCCTGGGCTCCGCGGCCTGGAACCATCTGCCGCACGTTAATTTGCAGGTCTCACACCTCTGTGATTACTCCCGTTGAACTGAGACATGAAGCACTGACTAAACCAAGAGTGTGTGTGTGTGTGTGTGTGTGTGTGTGTGTGTGTGTGTGTGTGTGTGTGTGTGTGTGTGTGCGCGCGCCGTCATCAATGACTTGGTCGGAGGTTTTTCATTCTGCCGTTTCAAAAGGTCACGAGGCGCTATTATCGGCTGCGTGAATATGTCGTCCCATATCAGCGTTCTGCGTGTGTGTCCGTCCGCTGCTCGTCACCTTAGCCGTCCTGTCAGCAGAGGTAGTGGCGAAGTGGCGTCCGTCCGGGGAAATGTGGCAGGACAGAATGGCCCCCTGGTGCGCCTCGATGTCCTGGAGCTTCTCCCCGCTCTCCATGTCCCACACCTGGTACGTGGAGACACCAAGACGGAGGTAGGCCGCTTTTACATCAGGGAGCTGCAGCAAAATCCGCTGAGGACAATTTTCATGCTGTTTGGAACTAAATGTATGTATGTATGTATGTATGTATGTATGTATGTATGTATGTATGTATGTATGTATACACATATATATATATATATATACATATACACACACACACACACACACACACACACACACACACACACACACACACACACACACACACACACACACACACACACACATATATATATACACGTACATACACACACACACACACACACACACACGTATATATATATATATATATATACACACACACATACACACACACACACACACACACACACACAGTATTTTTCCTTATTAATGAAGTTTGTGCGCGCGTGTGTGTATGCTAGCGCTCTACCTTGACGGTGCCATCGTAGGACCACGACAGCAGTCGGGCGTCGGTGGGAAGCAGCGAGAAGCGTCTCACCTGCTCCTTGTGACCCTGCAGCACCTTACACTCTCCTGTCCTCCACTTCCACACCTGCGGGGGGCAGCAGAGAGACAAGGAACAGCAGGAGAACATCAAATAATGAATTATTGAGTCTCAACCGCATGAAAACACACATCGTCTCCAATCGATCATTTTATAAAGGCACGGGCTTCCCTCTCAAGCCCCTTTCCCACTTGAACTGAAAGGCGTAAATCTACTGGCAATGTTCTGTTTTGGCATCACGTGAGAACAGGAGCTGGTGTCGATAAATAAAAAATCCCCCACTTCCCCACCTTCGACCTAGTATCATTTCCTGCAGATTGCCGGTGCGGCGGTGAAGTGGAAGTGTGTAGGCTTGGAAGCAGTAACATTGAGGAGTGAGGATGGAGCTAAATCCATATAAAGCACAAATAGTGGGTTTTAATGAATATGTATTTCATATAAATGTTTAAAAATATATTTGTTTCGGGAAGAAAAAAAAAAAACAAGAAAAAAAAAAATTTCAGAAAAATGGCTAGTCCGATCTGTGAAGCTCGGCTGCAAAGAAACTGAAACACGTCCAGCCATTACGAAGACAGGTCTTTATATTATGTTATGTTGTGTTACGTATATTATGTTCAATTCTATTATTTTTCTTCTTAAAAATGCCACTAGGACCCTAGACGTGTCTTTTAGAGTTAGGGGTGCGGTGTGGGGACTTCGGGCACAAGTGCTTCGCATGCCTGCCGTCTGCACCGCAGTGTGGAGCCAGAGAAGGGGTAGAACAGGTGGAGAAAGTCCCTTCTCCGGAGGCAGAGCGTGTAGGACAGGTTGACAATGATCACACCGATTTAATAACATTGGTTTTGCGTTATTGCGTCTGGGGACGGGGGCTCCATCGCCTCTCACTTAGCGGAGGGAAGAGTCCGTGAGGCGGGGAGACTGGGAGCGAAGCTCTGGTCTAAAAACAAAACAGATTCCGTTTCCTGGTCTCGTGTGATATTAGCCACCTCCCGCACAAGCATTACGTACTGTATCCGTAACAGTCATCTATGTGGGAACAGACTCGATACAGAACTTTTCCGTAAAGGAGGCCAATGCTGGAATGACTACCCAAGCCTTTGCCGGATATTTTTTATCCAGCAATGTTACAGATTCCATGTGGGAAATGGGCTATAGTTTGTAAAACTTCTTGAAAGCCATTACTGCGGAGGGCATACAGATCATATATTTATGGCTGCCTTTGAGGTGCTAATCTCAAAACGACGATGTGGCCTTAATAAAACATTAAACCCCATTTTGCACAGAACTTGCACAGGAAGAGAAAGTACAGGAAGTTGCGGCGGTGGGGTCAGGAGTTGAAATGACTTCAGACTGACAGAATCAGACCGGGCCATCAATCACAGCCTTGTGCGGCGTGATGCGTCCGTCCGGATAGTACCCACCGCCGCCTCCAAAAGGTTAGCATCCATCATGGAGCGGCGATCACGCCAATAGGCCTCTTTACATTCGCCCTGCGTCGGCGATTTCCCTTTCGATACACAGCTGAAGGCATGCTTCAATTCCGCGGCGATTCAAACACCACGCGTCTGAATGACTCATGAATAAAAACACTGCGCGGCCTGAGAATAGCGCCGGCGCCGTCCGCGCTCGAGTGAATACTGAGCAGCGGCAAAGCTGTCAGATGAGAGGGAAGCAAAGCGCGGCAGTGGACCGCGTCGACGGCGAGGAAGAACAGGGGGATGAAGAGGAGGAAGAAGAGGAGGAGAGGGAAGGGGAGATGAGCGGCAGGCGCAAACGGAGGGAAGCGGCGAGGCGGGTCGACGGA
>NC_137208.1:15382921-15597921 GCF_960531495.2 Zeus faber | reverse complement strand
ACACACACAAATACACACACACACACACACTCCCCTGCCTCACTTCTCCTATAGTCCATTCCTGATTGAACAGTCATGATATCAGAATAACAAGTAGAAGGGGGTTGGCATGCCGCTTGTGCAATGCGTGGAATCAGGGACAGCGGGGATGTGGCACTGGAGTAGATGGAATCTCACTACTTTCATCACCCAGTTGTTCAACCGCATGAATAGGTGGCAGGTGAGAGGAGGGGTAACGTATGATACTACATGCCTACTACCGCAAACAAAGTAAAGGGCTACCCCTTGTGGACGCTAGAGGAACGTAGAGTCAAGACTGCAATCTTTATGACAGATGCTACTGTGCGTGTGTGTGTGTGTGTGTGTGTGTGTGTGTGTGTGTGTGTGTGTGTGTGTGTATATATATATATATATATACACACATACATATATATATATATATACTGTATATTATATATATAAATCTATAAATCTGTAGATTTAGAAATATGAAAAGTAGAAATATATAAATCTGTGAATAGATGTTAAAAACATGACATCATGCTAGCCCTGAAATTGGCAGATGAAGTAATAAAACAATAAAAAAAAAAAATGCCCTACTCGCCCTTGTTAGTGAGCTGCGAGGCAACGTGGTGACTAGGTTATGAGTAATGTTCCCCCTAGAAGCGGAGGCCGATTCAAGAGAGGCCTCCGTTTTCCCCAAGCAAACAAGGCTGCGAGAACGCCATTATTACCGCAAGGTCCACTGAAGTTAGGGATGCGACGATCGGGTTCTCAGTATCGGTATCGGTATGATAATGGCCAAAGTCACTGGATCGGAAATGTATTCTTAACAAGTTGCTTAAGAGTGGGGGAAAAAGATCGGTATCGCATCGGCAGATACTCAAGGTCGCGGTATCGGACATGAAACAGTGGTATGCAGCCATCTCTAATTGAAGTCCACAGAGTTTCACTGACTTTGCATCCACGTTTGCTGGCAAGAAAAAGTTGGCAGCAGGAGCTTTTAATGACACCCTCTGGCAGCGCACCAGGTAGAGGCGGTGCGATACATCTTCTATGGGCTTATCACGACACCATTTACGCTATTGATTATGTACCCGCAACTCCACTGGGTCAAACAGGCCTCACGCCAGAGTGATAAATATCACTTTATGACCCATTTATATATCTACAAAACCCCTATGGGCAACAACTTTCTGGTTTCACGTAGTTGAATTAATGACTTGAATGTGCTGCACTCTGATGCCCAAGCCAGTGCCCCTGGCTTCCCCCCGCTTCCCTTTCCATTTCTCTGACTGTCGGTCTTTCCAGGCCTCCCTTGACCACATTCAAAACCAACTCTGCTTTCCCAGTGGAGAGGTTATTTGAGGACAGGAGCAGAGGACTCCCATGGAGACTGGAATAGAGCGTAAAAGGGGGAGACGTGGGAGACATGAAGCTTCGGAGGGAATTATTTTTGAGGTCTTCCTCAATAATTAGATCTGCTCTCTCTTGGTGCAGGTACGCCTGGATACAGTGTGTGTGTGTGTGTGTGTGTGTGTGTGTGTGTGTGTACTAACTATGCCTAACCAACCCTAACTGAAACTGGGGTCTGCCGCCTCCTACTGGCCTACAAAGGAATTGCAGGAGGTCCTCTGAAAAACAATTTATATATGTAAATTCCACTGTTATACATTTGCTTCTATTTGTTTCCAACAATTTATATTGTAATATAAATTACTGTGTTAAAGTAATATTATTGATATTATGTCTTTGGTAATACTGTAATACTGTCACTGCTACTTACTGTAGCGTTACTGCCACCTGCCCATATTGGGCTTTTTTGCCTAGTCAGCACACAGTGCATCACGCTTCTCCATTGTAAACCATGTGTATCTGCACCAAATGCAGTATAAAAAGAAAACCGCGGGAGAAACTGATTGATTTGCACATGAAACTCCGTGAAATGACCGAACTAAACGCCGTTTCAAAAGAGACATCGAAACTACAGGACACTTAAGGACACGGTTTTAATTGGATCGGCTGGCACGGGGGCACAAAACTTGGCCATCCTTGCATCAACTCTCCCGGTTCAAGAGCCATGTGTGGAAACAATGGCTGAGGACGCCGACGCTCTTTAAGCGCAATGGACTGCACCCCAACCACAGGGCAGATGCTCGCCCACAATATAGTGCAATACACAGTATTTCACCATGTTCTTCTCTTTTAGCTGTTCCACTTCAGCTATTATGTGTCAAGCCACAGAAACAGCCTTCCAGAGCGGGGCTGGAAATATTGATATTTCTAAACGTAAACTAAAATACCATCTATTCCATCTGGCTTATATGTAGTGTTTTATAATTTTATGGATTTAGTATTTATACTTATTTTAATATTAATTACTATCTTTTATTATTGTCCTGGTAAATTAACTATGTTTTTTGGTTGTTTCTAAATCCATTTTTAACATGATATGCTTTGTCAACAGCTTGTAAAGCACTTTGAATTGCATTTGCTTTGTTTGAAAGGTGCTATATAAATAAAGTTTGATTGATTGATTGATGTCTACATATGTGTTGGGCTGCAGATATTCCTCTATAAGGTCATTCAAATTGGTATGCTTTATAATTTTCAATGTTCCAATATATTACATTTTTTTATATTCTCATTTAGTATTGGGGGTGGGGGGCGTGTAACCCACAGTTGTGCAGCACCGATCACAGCGATCTTTCCTCCAAACAAAGCAAATAAAAACTCGAGATGTATTTAATTTACTCCGAAATTACTGGACATCCTGGTCAAAGACGCACTCTCTGAAACACTGTGTGCGCTCGTGCGCCTCCGCCCGACGTGGACTTGGCACAGTTACCGGGAATATTTCTCTCTAATGTGCATTGACTGTGCAACAAACTGGATTAACTTATATTGAACTTTATTGTTCATCACACGTGAATTGATTCACTAACGTTAGGCAAAACAAATAATAAATTATTTATTGATAAAAAAAATAATAATACACAATCGAACGGCAATTTCAGCATTTGAATAATGTTAATTTTTTTAAATATTCATATCCTATTAGAATTTCTTTCCTGCAGCCGAAATATGTGCGTTTTTTTTTTTTTTTACCTAATTTTACTGAGGCAGTGAGGGGCCAGTGGCTCAGTAGATAGAGCGGGTTGTCTAGTAATCGGAAGATTGCCGGTTCGATCCCCAGCTCCTCTTGGTAGCGTGCGGATGCGTCCTTAAGCAAGACACTTAACCCCTTAACTACTCCCCGGGTGCCGCTATATGGTAGCCCACTGCTGCTAGATACGTCAGTTACTAGGATGGTAAAATGCTGAGAAATGCATTTCATTGCCTCAGTACTTGCAATGACATTTAGTTGAATCTAATCTTTTTATCCCTTTTTTGACTTGGACTGTTTTCGCTGCGGTAACAAGGCAAAAAAAAAAAAAGAGTGCGGTGGAAAGAGAAACCAGCGAAAGGACAGAGGTGATAAGAGTGAAGCGGTGAGATGGTGTGACCCAGAAAAGGGTAGCGTGTAGGGCACCGCAGGGCGGTCTGATTAACAGCTGTCAGTTCAGATGAAGTTCCTGTCACAATGTCACCGCTCCCATCTGGACGGGGAACACCATGTACCTCCCGCAGCAAGGTGAAACCCAAATTAATTCTCTTACAAACACACACGGTAAGGATGACAGAACATCTCCACTGAGGACGCATGTAAGCGCACACGAAACACAAGCAGCATGGGACCTGATCACCTACTTCCAAAAACACTTGATGACCCTTACCTAGTCTAATCACAACCACAGGCGACCGCTTATGAGTTCATTTAGCAAAAGCATTTCCCGACATGCACACAACATAGCACTTTCTGCCAGGCCTGTTATAAGTAAAACCATATGAAATTCAAGGACTCATCCAGCACCTTCAAAGAAGACCACTTGATTGACACTGTACGCCAGCATTTTCCAGGCATTTATTCAAATTTCAGCCGCGTTTGCAGCATTCGGGCATATTTTAAACTGTCAAGATTTCTAAGAGGCCCGCCTCATAGATGACTATTTGTGTGCATGTGTACCTGCATGGTGCCGTCCTCTCGTCCCATGGCCACAGCAGAAGGATTCCCGCAGATGCACGTGCAGCGGATCCTGGACGGCTGCTCCTGCGTCTGGAACATCAGTGCTCCTGTGCTGCCATAACGTACCTATCTCACACACACAATGACACCTGAAATAACCCTCACGCGGCCTGATGGACACACACACACACACGGAGAGACACACGCACAGACACACACACACACACACGGAGACACACACACACACACACACACACACACACACACACACACACACACACACACACACACACACACACACACACACACACACACACACACACACACACACACACACACACACACACACACACACACACACACCTGCAGTCTGTTACAGTTGTCGGCAGCCACCACGGTGATGTCGTTGCCGCTGAAAAGTGCATCGGAGTCTCTCTTCAGGGACACGGCGGAGGAGGTGTTCACCTTGTTCGTCTCCCATAACTACAGCAGCAGAGAGGACACACAGTTTACAGTACATTTTGAAAACAGCTGATCAAATTGTGAGAGGGCAATTGATCAACAATTGTTATTTTTTTCTGGTCTCTATACTGTAAATTGGTGCTTCAGATTTAATGGATGGAATCCACTACAGTGACAGGGAAATGGACGATATTCTGGAAGATGACCTATGTCAGTTTAGATTATATATACTGTAAATTATTATACTCTTCAACATTATTACTTATATTCGGTTTCTATTTTTTATTTTATATGTATGTTTGTCAATATTTTTTGAAAATTTTACTATAATTTATACATTCTTTACTGTTGTTCTGTAAGTACGAAGTCATTGAAAAGTCAAATTCCTTGAATGTGTGAGAGTACTTGGCCAATAAAGCCTGATTGTGATTAAATAAACGTTGGTGATACACTCACTATAAAGGCTTCGAAAAATACAAATAATTTCTGCGATTCTGACATGTTGATCAGGCAATATATATATAATAATATTATTTTTCCATAGAGTAGCTCTCAAAAGGTTGTGCAATGTTATTTTTTTCTGTCTGAGTATTCGGTGGTGCCATTATATCCCTGTTTTGATCTGATGTAAAGCCTCTCAACGTGCTAAACAGCGCTTTGCCGGCAATTAGTTGGATCCACCTTCAAACTAAATAAAGAGCCTGATTGAGGCAACAATGGCTTCGACAAACTCCTCTAATTCGGAAGACGCAGCGCTTGTGATTAACCGATTAGCGTGTTTGGGGCTGCGGGGCATCACCTAACAACGCACTCATCACAAAACAGTGAAGTTCAATTAAGCTCTTTCAAGGAAAAAAGAAAAGGGAAAAAAAAAAAAAAAATGTAATCAGCCTCCCCTCTCTGTCCATTCCATCCATCATTAGTGTGAGAAGCAAGAAGCGCTGGCAGAACGAGGACACGTGATGATTAGTGACAGAACTACTATCATAAGAACTAATTAAGACAACATAGACAGTATGTGCGCGCACACACACACACACACACACACACACACACACACACACACACAGACACACACACAGACACAGACACAGACACACACAGCAATGTTGAAGAGTATAATAATTTACAGTATATATAATCTAAACTGACATAGGTCATCTTCCAGAATATCGTCCATTTCCGTGTCACTGTAGTGGATTCCATCCATTAAATCTGAAGCACCAATTTACAGTACACACACACACACACACACACACACACACACACACACACACACACACACACACACACACACACACACACACACACACACACACACACACACACACACACACACACACACACACACACACACACACACACACTTACCCGCACAGTTTGGTCATCAGAGTATGAGAGCAACAGAGAGCCGTCGGGAGAGAACTGAACTCCGTGGACCCAACTCAGGTGACCGCTGCAGTCGGCCATCTTCTTGTTGGCCTCCAGGTCCCACAGCTGGGCACGCACACGAACCCGAACACGAACGCGCACACACACGCACGCGCACACACGGGCGCACACACGGGCGCACACACGCACACGGGCGCACACACACACACACACACAATAAGAACTGGATGTAAAACTTGATCTAATGTAAATAGATCAAACAGAGATACAGATTCATGTGAGTATGATTTTGGACAAGAAGCCAGCTGTGTGTGTGTGTGTGTGTGTGTGTGTGTGTGTGTGTGTGTGTGTGTGTGTGTGTGTGTGTGTGTGTATGTGTGTCTCTCACCTCAATAGCGTAGTGTGACAGAGCGATGGCCAGCAGGTTGCTGGTGGGACAGGCGTGGCAGTACTGCACCGTGCTCAGGCGGCTTGTCCTGATCTCCAACAACATGTCCATCGTCTCCACCTCGAACACCTGGAGAAGCCAGTGAGTGCGGCTCAGAGAGGACTTCCTTTCATTCATTTATTGACATTTTGGGGACATTTTTCTTCAGATTTTCAAGCTTTATTCCGTGGCTAAACTGGCTATCTGTGTTTCCCCTCGGATTCCAGAGTGGGACTATTAACATAATAAGTTAAACCTAGAATACAGAGGCAAATTGACCCCCATAGCATGCATGTTGTTGGGTCAAAAAGGAACCGGCCTAAAAAGGTGTTTTGTTTTTATTTTATAAGTTTAATTAATACTTTATTAAACTAACTACGACACAATGAGTTCACGTCATCAAAAACACCTTCATTAAGGCATTCCACGAATGTTTAGAACAAAAGTATTTTAGTTTGAAAGATTCAACAAGAAAATAATCATCCAAGCCATCGTATGCATTCTAGGTTTAAAAAAAAAAGAAAAATAAAATAAAAAAGGGAATACATTTGCTATGGTTTTCAAAAGAGGGCAAATAAAGACAGAGCAGCAACTGACTGACTGTGGGACCTACTGATTTTGGAATGCATCATTTACAGACCGCCCCGTTGTTTATAATGAACTGCTGCCCCCCCCCCCGTCCAAAATATTAACACGCATGTGCACGCCCACGCCCACGCCCACGCGCACACACACACACACACACACACACACACACACACACACACACACACACACACACACACACACACACACACACACACACACACACACACACACACACACACACAAATACTCACAAATACAGCATTCCTGGCGGCACATATGACGCGCTTGCTATCTGCGGACCAGGTGCTACACTTGACGTGGACCTCGCTTTCCTCGCCATTCCCTGGAAACAGGTCCTTTACGTTGATGGTCTTCCACTCGTTGGCAGATGACACCTGAAACAGCTGGACACACAAGAAGAAACGTGCACATCAGCACATGGTAGGCTTGGACAACACAAGCTAATGCACAATCTATAGTACTGAGTCTCAACCTTTTTCATTCCAAGGACCTTCAACACAGAGACAACAGTGAAACTAGAATTTAAACAGTCACCCTTTAAAGCTGATAACCTGTTGTACATGTGTGATGTTTAACTATCTTGTCACCCCTGGGGACACCCTGGAAACCTCCTAAAGGATCCCTGGGGGTCCCTGTACCCTACATTGGGAACCACTGGTCCATAGTGCAGGTAAGTGGATCATCAACGGCAAACTCTGCAATGTAGGTGCTTGTCATTTCTGGCCTTGACTCCTGCAACAACACTCTTTTAGAGGTTTCCTGCCTCTGCCATCGGACTTGTTCTTTGTCATCAACAGTACGGCAGCTAGGAAAGCAAGAAACCGCCTTCAAACAATTCATCACCACAGTCTTAAGAGGATGAGTGAACTCCATCCGCTACAATTGGAATTCCCTGCACGCCCTCCCCTCCCCCAGGCTCCTCACCAGCTTCACATCTCTGCTTCGCCTCCAATTTAAGATATTGGTACGTGGCTACAGGGCGGTATGCGACACTGGTGTTGACCCACCCCCCGGTTTAAACTGGCTGATTCGAGTATGTTGTGGCTGGCTACCTTCAGTGTGCCGTCACTGGAGGCGGTGGACAGGAAGGCATCGTCGGGAGAGAAACAGCAGTGGTTGACCGGCTCCAGGTGGCCAAACATTGTGTTCTGGGACGACGGCTTGTTGAGGTTCCACAACTGAGGAGAGAGAGAAGGGAGGAGGGGGGAGGGGTTGATTGGAGAAAGCCAAGGAGGAAGCGATTGGGTCGAGGGGGAAATTTGCAGAAAAGACGAGACAGAGGCTACGCTACAGCTCACTGGCAACGATTCGAGACGCACGCGCACCTTGACGTTCATGAAGCTGTCGTTGGAGCAGGTGGCCAGCAGGAGGGGCTGGATGGTGTTGGTGAACTGGCAGTGGTTGATCTGTTCCTCGTGCTCCTCCGCAAACGTCCTCTTAAGGGTGCCCAGCTCTGCATTCCATACCTGGACGGTGGACATGCATGCACGGAGATTACAAATCTGAAGTCACAGGATGTGACTTCAGATTTGCAGCGGGCACATTAACAAGAGTTTGTTCTGACAGCGGTGCTTCTTTATAGTAGTTCCGAATGTAGTGGCATTTAAAAGTAATATCTAATGTTTATGTTTTTTTGCTGCTTTGAGACTAAATGGAAAGCAACTTTCCGAAAAGTGTTGTTTACCTTGACCTTCCTGTCGCTGGAGCAGGTTGCTAGGAGACGGTCGTCAGGGGAGAAGGCGCAGCAGAGCACCTCGTCATCGTGGGCCTGTAACTCCAGCAGTTTCTCACCAGAGGTGCTCTTAAACACCTGTTATTAGAAATCACTTCATCTATTAATTACTAACATGCGAGCAGCAGCAGGACCGTAATAGTATAGTGCGAGAAATATCCAAAGAAAAGTTGTTTTTTTTAATAGGTGACAAGAGTGTGGTGTCTCAGAATCTATGAACTCAATATATTTTGTCCAAACATCCAATCATAATAGGTTGAAATAAGAATGTAACAATAAATAGTGTTTAAAATACAAATGTAGAATATATTCTAGGCCAGGATGAAAATAATTTTTGTTTTGTTCCATCTCCTCTTACCATCTCTTACGAGGTCATTTTATTTCTATACTCTATTTAAATTACATAAAATGTTCTATGTGTTCTGTGTGCACCCCAGAGAACAGACACACAGACACAGAGACACAGAGACACAGAGACACAGAGACACAGAGACACACACAGAGACACACACACACACACACACACACACACACACACACACACACACACACACACACACACACACACACACACACACACACACACACACACACACACACACACACACACACACACACACACAGAGCTCACCCTGAGCATCTTGCTGGCTCCACAGGAGGCAAACTTGGCTCCGTTGTGAGAAAAGCAGGCAGAGTAGACGCCGCCCTGGTGGGGCTGCAATACCAGGCGAGACAAGCTCTCCGCACCGCTGTTATTCCTGGACAGCACAAAAAACAAAAAAAAAACAAGGCTGAACTCAGTCAAAAGGATTAAAAAAAACTGGATTTCACTTTAATATGCATGGAGCTGAAATTTGAGCACTTACAGCCAGTTGAAGTAGAGTTGCCCCTTGCTGGCGGCATCCTGCGCCTGCAGCAGAGCCTGCTTGTAGACCTCAGAGCCATGGGGCTGAGACAGAGCGAGCTGGACCACGTCAGGGAAGGGACGCTGCTCCAGCTGGTGGCCGTGCAGCGACAGGAACTCCTGAAACTGGCTGCACACCTCGCTGTTCTGATAGGCAGGAGAGAAGGAAAAACATTTGTTCAACGGCCGGCAACAGAGAAGAGAAAACTGCACTAGCGAAATCTCTACCAACCCAAGGCACGATGCGATCGTTGCAAGCTCTACAGCAGTTTGGACACACTTAATGTGAAACCTTCACTCCAACAAAACTGATTATTGGTAACCGGCCGAGGAAACAACTAAAATGATATATGCTGTGAGTTTACCTTAAAATACAAGGATTTTCATGGAGATAAGAAATACATCATGTTATTATTTCATAGCTTCCCTTTCCAGACAGAGTGGACTCCCTTCTAAGCTTCGACTTGTATCCCAGTTCCGTTAGTATTTTGATGCAACGCATCCTTTCCTTCACCTCTTTGTCCAGAACGCTCCCGTGCTCCACGTAGTCGTTGATGAGGTGAGCCGGGCCCATGATCTCGCCCTTTGTGATCACCCAGTCCAGTGAAAACATGAGCGAGTGGAGCTCCTGCAGCAAAGGAGGAAAAAAAAATACAATGGAACGAAGGAGGGAGGGTTTGAAAAGGGAGGAAAAGTACAAAAAGGTGGGGAAAAGAGACGTGTTGGCGATAGAAATGTGGCCACTTTCATGTCTGATACCGCGACCTTGAGTATCTGCCGATACGATGCCAATCCCATAGCGATCTTTTTCTCTCTTTCCTCTCTTAAACAACTAAGCTGTTAATAATACTTTTGTCTGGATGCACTTTGCTTAACCAAGCCATCTTAAAAAAAACATGCCACAGGGAGACATGCCCACTGTCCTGACAGTGGAGATGCATGTCTTTTTTTTTGGAACAGTTCAGAGTGGGACAGTCCCATAACTCAGTTGTGTTTAAAAATGTTGTTTCATACATGTAGGAAACAAACAAAATTAAATTGATCTAAAATAAAAAGACAGGCACGGGAGCCGCTTGTCTTCACCAGGTTGATACAGAAGCATGGCGTTTAGTTCCTGTGTGTGTTCCGCTGTCTTGCCGTGCAGGTTCCGTGGAGGAGCGTGCGTTGGCTGTGGTGCAGGTTGTGACACATCCGTCTTCACGGCATGTCACTCAAAGTTTAGTAAAGCATCTACATGATTACGTGAGTTGAGGCTAATGGATCACATCGGATAATCCTTTTTCGCCCTCGATATTCGATCCGGTGATTTTGGCCAGTATCAGACACCGAGGACATCGGATCGGCGCATCCCTAATATGTACTGTATGTGAACACAATGAGTGTGTGGTGCGCTACCTGGGTGAGGTTGGCTTTGGCCATGTGGTGCGTGAGGAACCTGAACCAGTAGAGACATTCTGTGTCTCCTGACATGGGAGGAAACCGACCGTAGCACCGCTGGTACTGACGCACCACCTTCAGGTGGAGGCTCTGGAACACACACACACACACACACACACACACACACACACACACACACACACACACACACACACACACACACACACACACACACACACACACACACACACACACACACACACACACACACTTGAAGTTTCCATTGGAGCCATTGCATAGGGCATTTTATCTGTCTAGACAGGAAGTCAACATGAAATTCAAAATGACCAAATGTATTTATTATTATTTGTTTGAATTTTGACAGATAATTGCTGGAGCACATGGGAACTTCATGAGGAAACAACAGAACACTGAGGCCTCGGTCCAAATAATAGTTTTCAGAAGCAGTCTGACGCCATAACCTGTGTCCTTTCTGACCTCTAACTGCGAGCGGTTCTGCTCGGCCAAGAAGTCCAGCTGCAGGTCATGGAGGTAGTAGAGGTACGGGCGGTGGTGGCAGTCTCTGAACAGCAGCGACTTGTTGACGAAGTCCTGGAGAATGTCCTCCACCTCCTCAGGCTCCAGGTTCCACAGGACCGAAAGCACCTACACACAAATGGACACACACACACGGACACATACACACGGACACACACGGACACACACGGACACAATCTTGAAATTCAACACTTGGAAGAGAAATAGAACAGAAACGTACTCCATCGTTAGTCAAGCAGAGCAGTTAAAGTGGTAATCCGTAAGGCTACTAGGGGTGTAATGATTCTCCAAATCCACGATTCAATTTGACTTTTGATTTTAAGGTCACTATTTGTTTCGATTTTCAATACAAAGATATGTATTTTTTTTCTTTCCCAGCACTGACGGCTATGCGACAATCGAATCTTGATTTTTAAGGAAAAACACTTGTTTCTCAATAGGTAACTTGAGTCCAGTCATATTAAATCATGATAAATAATGTTATTTATTTATGTTTTTATATTTAGTTTACAGTGGAATAAATATAAAAAATATATTTCATTCAATTATATGTCAATGCTTGGGAGCCATAAGAACGGGCTCACTGAAAGACTTAACTTTTTATTGTGTGGTTTTTCTTCCACCCACATCCACGTCCGCTCTGTACATTCTTCTCTAATCTGACTTGTTTCCTAATTCCACTCATCATACACTACACAGCATCATGTTCCATTTCACATTATCATCTTATCTTCGATATCACAATCCAAATCAAATCCAACCGTTAACTACTGTTATGGAGCGCGTACCGTTGCATCCCGGCACTTCTCACAAGCTGCCCATACTCTGTTCTGCCCTCTCAAGTGCACAAATCAAGTGGCCATATTGTAAAATATATCAAATTCTATTGAATCCGAGCACACTGTTTCTTTAAATTATTAGAACGCACAAGCTGTGAGCACCGGCTCCTCCTGCTCCTGCGGCAAACCCCACGTGCCCTGACCTTAGCAGGAACCTTGATGTCCTTCTCCAGGACGGTGAGGTCCCTGTAGAGCTCCCTGGTTTCCTCGGGCAGAACCTGGAAGCTGGCAGCCATGGCCTGGTCCAGGGCGTCATAGTCGTAGGACGACGACTTCCTGATGCGGCGGAACTCTTTCTTCCGCAGCAGCTGCAGGTAGTAGGACCAGCGGTCCGGGAACTCCCTCAGCAGAGCCCCGATCAGGGACACCACCAGCGGGAAGCCTGGGCCGGACAGAGATAGGGCTGGATGATATGGTCAAAATATCACAATATTTTTCCACAGTTTAACAGTAAGCAACGCTATTTGGATTTTCAAGTACAAATGACAAGGACAGGAGATAAAAATTAAGGTATATGATGATTTTTGTTTCGGCAATTTATTTAATCCATTCATCAATGTCGTGACTCAGATTTATTTATTATGTCTTGTATTTTACAGTGTTTATTTTGATGTGATTCATTTTACTTTTGACTGCGTCACCATTTAAGCAACTTGTGAAGCCAAAGGCAAATTTCCACTTCTGTGAACAATAACGTTGTATTCTGTTCTATTGTAAACAGAGAACATTAGCAATGAAACTGCACTGGCAGAGATCCTGAATTAAGCTGCACATTCTAAATACAAAGTGGAGAAATTCAGTATAGATGGGTGTGGTGTGGGGATGGTGTGGTTTGTGCAGCCACACCTGACCTGTGGCTGCATAACTGTTGCTCGTTGGTTGATCTTACGGGCAACAGGTTAAAACCCCCATCCCCACACACACTCAGGGGAGGAGCCCTTGTCATAACACACCTCCATCTGCTCCTGGGCTTATTCCAACGAGCCCACTCTCTATAATAAACTCTGTGTCTACAACCCTGTTGTCTGTGTCTCTGTGCCAGAGGTCCCTGAAAACGCCACTTGGGTGGTGTGTGGTCGGGGAAACTTCCACAAAGGGAAGCAAGGACCTTCAAGGGGTTGCCCTTACAGAGTCAGGGGTCAAATTTGAACTGATGTCGAATTCTAATCTAATAATCTAATCTAATCTAATAAAATGTGTCTATTCCCATTCAATTTCCATTGCCTATCCTTTATGATTACAGCTGCGATGAATTCTCCAATAAATTTGAAGTACAAACAAAATATCCATACAACAGCATGATGAAAATAAGATGATATTGTAAAATGTAATTGTAATTTTGATAACTGTTGACATGCACCTTTACACACTCGGACGATGCTGCGAGCCTGTTCGGGAAGCTGCTGGGGTTTGCTTTTGACGTAGAGAGCCAGGATCTCCAGCGCCTTGTCCTCATCCATGCTGCTCTCCACCTCCACCGCGTGCTTGGCACCTGGAAAAAGATGCAGAGCACAAGGGTTCTGGAGGATCGGGGACTCATTTGGAACCCCGACGACAGCAGAAAACAAATCACAGTACGGTTTAAAAAACAGACGATAGCTGGACCAAAACATGAAACATGAGCGCGAAACATCACGTCACCATTGACAGAGTCGGTGATGCTTCTGACTCTGGTGGTGAGAAGGATCCGGCACTGGATGTCAAACGCCTTCAGCACCGCACTGTCCCAAATGTCATCCAGAATGAGCAGAGACCTGAAAAACCCCACAATAAAACACTATGGGTGGGTACCAAACACGATGGGTGGGTACCAAACACTAGGGGTGGGTATCAGAAACAACCTGCACCGCTCGCTGACATTTTATTTAGATCGATTGTCTGTACTGGTGCTGACAGCCCTGTTGCTTTGTAGTTGTAGTTGTATCTTCACTGAGGATTTTTAAAGTGACCATTCATAAGATTGTCTGTGTTAGATGGGTTACATTACAAATCCCCAAATTTCATTTGAAAATGCCCTACCCCCCAACAACAAGACGGTCACATCTTTTCTCAAAAGATTACCGTCTTAAGATTGATCGATTTTTTTAGTTTTTCCTCTTTGTCACTTGAGGGAGTGCCAATGTATTTTCATCCGAGGCTGCTGTTATTTTTATGAATTTTAATCCATGTCAAGGGGGTTTTACCGAGCACAACTGGCTACACAGCTTTATTAAAATCACTCGGCTGCCTTTCACAGATTCTTACTGAGAAAGGCGGACCCCGCCAATAGCAATGGAATCGGCACACATACATTGACTGGCTGTTTCTAATAACGTGCCAGCCGAAACAAAGTTTCAAATATAGGATTTCTTTTTTTTTTTTTCCCCTTTAACAAAATAATCTTACAGATTACCACTTTGATGTTGAGCTCCCAAAATTGCAAACACTGCCATGACATCTTATGCACAATATTTTGCCATGGGTTACCACTTTATTATCCCTATGGGAATATTGCAAGATTGCAGCAGCAAAGATACGACATACAGGTAAAGGCTTATTACAAATACAAAACACTGAAAAAGCAACTGATAAAAATTACATTAAAACTAGAGGTCTACAATCTGAGGTTCAGTACAGTAGGTGTTGCAGCACATTGGCTCACTCACCGGGGAAACCTGCGGAGCATGAGGAAGCGGAGCCGCTCCTTGGCTTCGTCTAGGGACCCGGGGGGCCTTTGTGGGGCCTGGAGTTCCTGGCTCTGCTCCAGGCTGAAACATAAGGCCTGGATCTTGGCCAGCAGGTCCGGTTTATCCAGTTGACCGATGGACAGCCAGTAGATGCCCCCTGGGAAGCACTCTGGAGACAGGAGGGGGGTGAAGGCATCGACCAACAGTGACAATTTTCAACCCCGTTGATTTGAGCCTTTTTGACTCCTTCTAAAATCTTGGACATTGACCTAATAAACTTTGGTCCCACACTGGACTGGGTCTCAAACCACCAAAGAAAAGGCCTGCACTTGTTCAGACCTTGGGGTGGTAGAATACAGCACTAGTGATCAGAGGAACTAAGGGTGAGCATTTAGGGAAGCTGACTGTTGTGAAAGTTGTTTTTTTCACGTCCCACATATTAGTGATATTGCTTCTAACAGTAGCTGGCATGACAACGAACCAAATGTCTTTTAACCAATTACATAATGGGGATCTATATGAGTCAAGACAAGGCTCTCAACAAAATCTCATCGAATAAAATTCAAGTATTGATATTGTTTTAAAAACAAATAGCACTGTCTTGTGAAATATGGCCTAATTACATGATATGCTTTACAAACAAAGATATTTCAAATTCAGACATGACTGTGGCTGGCTCTAAAGCCAGTAGAACCTGATTAATCCAAACCTCATTGGAATGATGGTCGTTGGGAGTATTGCTGTTTTCGGTTAACCAAAGCGGTTAACCAAAACATTATATCGCTTCCTTATTTCCACATTATGGGTGTACGTATGGTTTTGACAGTAGGGATATTACATTTTGGTGATGATTGAGGTTCAAATAAACAGGGTTTAACGATATTCAAAATTCACCCAGGTATGCACCCCTCCCCCGCTATTCACCTTCAATGAGCCGGTGGTCCCGGACCACCTCGGCGGCTAGAACGGACTTTCCCGAGCCGGCCATGCCAAAAACAGTTACCCAGCCTGGGTCCTTCTGGAGCAGGTAGAGCTTCTGCCTGAGCCGGTTGACCAGCTCCGGCCTGTTGACAAACACCACGGGTCTCTGCGGCACGGCACCCTGCCGCAGAATCGTCTGGACTGTAGGACGAAAAGGCGAGGGGGTACCAGAGAGACTTAAACACTGATGAGGATGATTCAATTCAGGGTGTGAGCAGGTATCAAAGAGTTAAATATAATACTCTTACCTTTTAAAAAAAATTAAATATCACAGGTAAGTACTTTATATTTGGTACATGGCAGAGGTAAGCATTAGTTAGAATTAGGGTAGGTTTTGAACTATATTGTTCTATTAACGCCTTTTCCAAGTGTAGCAGCTTAGTATGAAGTAGGCTTGGGCCATCCTGCAAAATTCCAATATAGTCCCTTTACACAGTTTTGTTTAAAAACGTTGTTTCATACGTGCAGGAAACAAATGAAAAAAATATATATAAAATAAAAAGACAGGCAGGGGAGCCGGCGTGCACCGCTGTCTGGAAGAGAAATTAACAAAAAACTCCATTCCAGTTCTCTGAGTTATGTTTAAGTTTTTCATTTTCCATACAAGTAAGAAACTAAGGAAACAAAATAAATCAAGATCTTTCTATATGAGATTATAAGATATATTGCTATATTATAATCACAAGATTTGCATATTGAGCGGCGGGTACGTGCGGAGGTGGGGGGTCTCTGTACGGGACTGTAGAGGGTAAGTGAGACCCGATCACCAGTGGTTACTGGTCAGCTCTGAGCGAGAGACGATTTAATCGTAAATCTGCCCATTTGCATTCCACAAGACCTGTCTTTTTGGAGATGCTCCGACCCAGTCGTCTAGCCATCACAATTTGGCCCTTGTCAAGTCACTCAGATCCTAAGGCTTGCCCATTTTTCCCGCTTCCAACACATTAACTTCAAGAACTGACTGTTCAAGTTCTGCCAAATATATCCCACCTATTCAGGGGTGCCATTCGAAGGAGATGAGCAATGTTATTCACTTCACCCGTTAGTGGTTTTAATGTTGTGGCTGATAGGCGTATATATATGTGTATATTTACTGTATATATAAACGTTTTATAAGTATTTGGGCTGTGAGCACAATTATTTCTCAATAGTTGAACCCCAGCTTTGCACTACAAGTTTAGTCTTTCATAAAAGTCACCTGTAAAAAATATAAGGATGTGTGGCAAATTCTTTGCAGCTTAGAAAACCCAACCTCACCCCCATTCATACCATAGGTTGTGCCTCCGTCGGAGAAGCTCTTCTCTCCCTCAGGGGAAGTGAGGGGCAGGTTGTTGTGCAGCATGTTGGCCAGGTGTCCATAGCTCTCCCGAACCAAGGCGTTGTAGAAGGAGATGTAGGCCCTGTTGTCCTTGGTCAGCAGCAGCTCTAGCAGGGCCACGGCCTTGTCCCTCCTGGTGGGCTGAGAGAGGGACAGAGAGAGCGGGGGAGCGAGAGAGAGAGAGAGAGAGGCAGGGAGGGAGACCAGAGAGAGAGACCATAGAGAGACCAGAGAGAGAGAGAGAGAGAGAGAGAGAGAGAGAGAGATACAGAAGAGAGACCAGAGAGAGAGAGAGAGAGAGAGAGAGAGATACAGAAGAGAGACCAGAGAGAGAGAGAGAGAGAGAGAGAGAGAGAGAGAGACCAGAGAGAGAGACCATAGAGAGAGATACAGAAGAGAGACCAGAGAGAGAGACCAGAGAGAGAGAGACCAGAAAGAAAACAGAGAGAGAGACCAGAGAGAGAGATACAGGAGAGAGACCCAAGAGAGAGAGACCAGAGAGAGACCAGAGTGAGATTCCAGAGAATGCTATCCAGACTATTTTGTATGAATTTATCGTTGAGATCACAAGCAACCACTGCAGCTTCATGCCTGTAGCCAGTCTAGTAACTAGTTACTCAGTTCAGCACGGTCAAATTTGCAGTTCAGTTCTTGGATTTTCACAGTGATAGTGTCACAGTGAAACTATCAAAAGTGATTTTATTATATGAATATTTAGTTGTTTTTATTCATGATTTAATATATTTAGCAGGAGCAGGTGCATGCATATTTTCAGAAAACAAATAATTAAATGCAGTTATATCACCAGGCTCTTGAAAATAAGAGAAAGTGTTCCCATATGCTAGAACGATCATCTATGAGATAAATGTCAGATACCTGAAAAACAGCCAAGGAGTCTTTTGGCAGACAGGTCAATCTTGTGAGTGGCATAAAACTTAAAACCTGCATTGGACAAAATGAAACCCCAACCCTAACACTAACACTAACCATTAAGGATCAACTTATTTAAGGGTCCTTTCAGACCTACCCTGTTTGGTCCGTTTTAATCGAACCATGGTCTGTTACCACGTTAGTCCGATTTGTTTGGAGAGGTGGGCACACACATTCGAACTCTGGTACGGACCAAACAATCGAACCATGGTCCTCCTGAAAAGACTCGGCCCAGTTCCAAGTGAATCACGGTCTGGTTTGTTACGTGTGAGAACGTAAACTGACTGAATATAGGACCTAATAATGCAAGCAAACCCAGATACAGTGCTTTGTGGGTTGAAAATGGACGTTTCCACTGTTCTTATTTTGTTGGAACAACAAATCATAAGGAAAGCTGGATCGCGATACACTATTGTTGCTCCATTGTTGTCCTCAACAATATGATTTTGTGACAGAAAGTGATTTTCCCCTCATTCATGGTTTTCTTTTCTCTTTTACGATTATTTATTGAAATGATCCCTCCTCACCACCCCAGTTACAAGGCTTCATTTTAAAACGGATGCCACCACATAAGTTGAAAACCGATGCAGGTTTCACACGCCACTGGAGACTGCAGTTTTTTTATGAATGAAAAGCAAAGCAACTCTACGGACCAACGGGACTGCACCTGCGGAACAAACCGGGATGTCTGGGAAAAGATCCCAGACATCACATGTACAAAAATGGAGGAAGGAATGGAGAAAAAGAAGGGTTGAGGTTTCACACAAGGTGCTTGCAAGATTTTCTGTGGCAGTTTTTCACCGAACAAGACTTCCAAGCCACCTTTTAACTCAATAATGGAGATTAAACATTTGAGTGCTTCTTGTGTTATTGTGTTTTCGTGTTTGTGATTCACACCGTCACAATGAAAGATGACAGCGAGTGTGCGCAGCAAAGTGCAAACGGTGAGATTACGGCTGATCAGTTGAATGTTCCCTTGGAAATTTTCTGTCCAATAAATGAACGACCGGTACGACCGCGTGTCATTGATTTGTTTACAAATTTTGGTTCGCTTAACACAGGACCGTGTGAACATTAAAGATTCAAGATTCAAGATTCAAAATTTTTTATTTGTCACATACATATACATACTTTCATACATATATGCAGTGAAATGTAATGATAAAGCAACACTATGTAACTTTTTTACCTTAAAATAACAGCTTCATAATCTATTTGATGGTACACTATCTTGTCATATTGAAAATGGCACCTCTTTCATTCCCACCAACCCCTCGAACACCCGTTTTTCCACTATGTAACTTCTGTGTTTGGGTATGAAACCGCGGGAAAAGTGCGTTACGCTTTACGGCGCTACGTCAATTCCTTGATGTTTGGCTCCGGTAATTACAGTTTCTTTGCCTGGTAAAAAGTATTTAAAAATAAAATAACCTTGTCGGTCATAATCCGGATATAATGCTCATACAAAACGTAGCCACTCCACCTCCCCGACAGCGTGGACCAGTGGTGCGCCCAGTAGCCTCTTTCTGGGATCGGCTGGGATCCCACTCCTCCCCAGCTGGCGCACGGCGGCGGCCCTCACTTTCATT
Source organism: Zeus faber (assembly GCF_960531495.2). Lineage (NCBI taxonomy): Eukaryota > Metazoa > Chordata > Actinopteri > Zeiformes > Zeidae > Zeus > Zeus faber. Next base: position 15,578,071 of record NC_137208.1, on the reverse strand, counting down.
GCACCACGGGGGTTTGCTTCACCCTCCGACTCGCACGTGCGAGCCGATCTCCCAGGCCGAGCACATCCAGTACCTACACCGGTAGCAGGGGGCCGATCCCCACGGCCTCTCTACCAACGGCTCCGCGGAGTCAGTCGGCGGCTCCGAGAAGCGGTGAGGTCTGACCAAGAGGCGCTATAACCTAGGTGTACATTATATTTGCATTTGTAACATAGACTGTTATTGAAACGTGACCGATAAGGCTCAAATTTGTGCCGCAATATAAATTAAAATGTAATTATTATTAGTGGACGGAGTTTTACGACAGTGGCGTAAAAGTGCAATTGCACTCAAAAACCGTAGGGGCGCCAAATCTCAAATACCAATAGCTACATAGAGCTGCTTTAACCGGACCTCATGAAAAATGCAATAAAGTAGCAACTTGCTCGTGGATCAAACCAAAATCGAGCAATCTATATGTGTGAAAGCACACGTAAGTGCTGCATGTGGAGCAAAACGTGACCCATTTACAGAACATATCATATGTATGTACATTGCACTATTGCGCATCTTTACAAATATTTGGATTGGAAATATGAAAGATATGTTAGATCTGTAAAGAAACTGTATTAAATGCCTTATCTGAGCCGTAACTTACCACTGTACTAAGGCTGCACGATTATGTTCTTAAATGATAATCACAATTATTGAGTTGTTGCTTACCTGACTCCTGATCCTGTCCTCCTCATCCTCGGTCAACACCCCATCACTGATCATGTGATCCATCAGGTAAGGAGCCTTGATGTCCTGCTCGAGGACGGAGCGAGAGCGCAGCAGACAGCTCAGGGCCATTTCTTCCATCGCCATGGCAGCAACACACCCCGATCATGCAGCCTCTGGGGAGCGGGCGGTGGGTTGAATGCCTCCCAGGCGACCAAACACTGAAACAATGAAAATACAGGAAATTGTTTGAAGTGGTAATCCAAAAGATTTTAAAGATCGCCTTCGCTGTAAGACGGTCAAACACTTTTCTCGAAAGTATGACTCCTTCTGATCGATTGTTGTGTTTTCGTTTTTCTTGGTCCCTTGAGGGGATGGGGATTTGTTTTTCCACCCGAGGGTGCTGTTCTTTGTTGTGAATGGTCATCCACATTGACCACAAACAGACCCTGCCACCAACAATGGAAACAACTTACACTGGAGCACATTCATAACACAAATGTATTGAATGGTGGTTCCATAAAGAATGGCAACTTGGGAAGAAAAAAAAAAAGGATCAAACATGGGATTTTTTTGCAAAATAATCTCACGTATTACCGCTTTAAGCATGGTTTAAAATGTCTAATGTCATAAATGTACACGAACACGAAAGGGGATAGGGGGGTTACATTTTAAATTTCAGTTTCACCCAAGCTGGACGTTCGCGTTAACATTAACAAACTTCACATGTATTCTTCATATATATTTCTTCTTTCCATGTTTCCACTCCGTATATACCGTATATGTATTATCTATGTTTAAAATGGAGCCAGTCACCGACGCGCTGCTTAATACAACACCGTCACATTTCACAAGCAAAGTCCCATTCTGTCAAGCGGAAAACACCGACAACACGCTCCAAGGATACCCGCCTCCAAGCGAAACGAAGCGACTGACCACGGACACCCACGGATGTGTCGCTCCCGTCAGTCGTCCGGTACGCAGGCATGAAACGACGGCGGTCATTGAATCATTCTTCGGCGAGAACGAAACCGACTCGGCCTGACTCTTGTGACCACACGCCCAGTTCCGAGGCGGCGGCCGCCGCAGGGCGCTTCCGGGTTGGCGACAAAAACAACCGACCCGGCGTGACGGCGGGCCAATGGGGCGGCGACTTTGGAGTCACGTGATCCGACGGGCTCCGCTGCGCTTTCGCGCGTCAGCGAAAGGAAATAAGAGAAACATAAATCCATGATTACCATCGACTGCATCCTGACATGTTCCGATTAATCACGTTATCATTTATACGCATGTACATGTCTATTCGTCCCGCAGAAAATATCCATCTGTGTTTATATTCATTGACACCCACCGCCAACACTAGGGAGCATACTACTACCCTTGCATGAGCCTTTTAATTGATCACGGCTTATTCTATACTTATTGTTGTATATTTAGCTTTTCTTTATTATTTTGTGAGACTGTTGAGCTTTTTATGATAGTTGCCTGTACAACTAAAGAAAACGCAAAGGTATCACGACCGTAGTTAAAAATTCTGCGCACAGTAGGGTACGGTTGGCTCTGCTGTACATCGTCGCCCCCTAAACGGCACAGGGAAATTGTACAGCCCAGCTATATTGCAGCAGGCTCAATGTTTAAATCCAAAAATATTTTCCCTTTTGTGAAACATTCTAAAAAGGTAAATGCGGTATCTCAAATTTGATTTCTGCCCAGCCCTTTATTTCATTTAGCCGATTACAACACGTATATGGACGTTGGACTTATTCTCAATTTTTAACTTATTAACTTTCTCAGCTGAAAATAGCTGTTATGAATCACGACCTTTTGTAGAAAAGGTGTGGTGAGCGCGGCGCAAAGGCTTTTTATGAAACCAAACTTTTGTTTCCATTTATAGACCTTGTATAAATGAATGTTTATGAACGTGTGTAAAGATGCATTTTCATTATCTAAGTTTGGATCGATTTAATAACTGACAATTTTCAAGTTAGGTTGAATTTATTTATGGAACAAACAGAACAAAACATATAGGACGGAACAAAGAATATATAACAAAGTCATCCTCTACATGCATGTAGACCTAAATCATACGTCCATATGGCACCATATACCAGACCGCCAGTAATGTGCAAAGATCTCCTCGGTTTAACGTTCAGCACCCATTGGCATATGGCATTAAAATAACAAGTACCTTGAAAATAATTAAGCAAGCAATTAATAATACATAACTACTGAATCACATTTTTTTTACTGACAGGAAAGGAAAAAAACACTAAATAAGACAGGTAAAGAAAACGTAAAACACTCAAAAGCCCAAACAAGGAAAGGATTCTACTGGTAAAATGATAAAGAACATCTAAAAAAAAGCAACTATTATTATAATAATATTCATATTTGATATTTTATATTTTCAATTTGTAATATTTTTCCTTGTTCTTGGGTCCCTTTTTGGGTGTTCTGTAACACAGGGCCTTAGACGTGTTTACAAAATGTCGAGCACTGTGTGGTCAGCAAACACGGATGAACGCAGAGCCAGGGAAAATGCAATTCTATGAAGAAAAAGGCTTTTTCAGTGGCATTTACAAATGCTTCCACCCACGTCAAATACACTCGACTACCTAGTCTATGCCCCTACTCCCTTTCATGTTCAAGGCTCGAGTCGCCATTGAAAAGCAGCCAGTGGACGCAACTCCGCATTGGTCGTTCATAACGTAACAATCAATAATTCCTTGTTTTGTGTCTTAATTTACAAAAGAATTGTAGTCATCCACATGGTATTAAAAATTCAAGCCATGTATCTACATGGAAGTCCATCTGTGTATATGTACACACACACACACACACACACACACACACACACACACACACACACACACAGACATATATATATAAACGCACATAGAAATGTAATAAAGCATCTACCACAAAGAGAGGCAGGACCGTCCTGAACACTGTACTGTGAAATGTGTATTCCTGATTAGTTCCCTACAGTCAGGTTCTCCAAATGCTCTCAGGATAAATGAAGGGGAGACAACACCGGGAAGCAGTTTCGCGAATTGGCTCTGAGCTAGTGAGTACGTTCCAGGGATCAAACGACTGAGGAGGAAAGTTTTAACTGGAAGGAAGCGGGCACTGGGCGTCGTCCTGCGGAGACGCCGGCGTCGGCGGAGAGTCGCCGAACATGAGGTTCTTCAGGATGCCCGCGTAGAAGGGTCCGTAGACATTCCAGTTGAAGTCCATCAGGCCTCTGAGTTTGGCCCCCAGGGACATCAGCTCGGGCTTGATGGCCGCCAGGCCCGCGGGGACCTGTTCAAGTTTTGCCAGAGGCTGCTGTGCGGTGAGAAGCGCCAGGAAGTACTGCCGTACGCGCTCCTCTGCGGGGGGGAAATAATAGATAGATGGATGTGAAGCGAAAAGGAGGGATGGAAAAATAACCCATCAGAATTCACTGGGTGGCTATAGAGATAATTCCTCTAAAAGGCCATTACATTTCCCCCCCCCCCCCCACTTAATCCTCTTGGTTACTAGTCAGCACATTAAACAAATTATATATTTTGGAAAAATTTGATTGAGATTGATTGAAATGATCTCCAGGTTGTTAAGTTCAAAATGCAGAAGCACCATTGCTTTAACAAAAGAAAATACGGCTGAATTAAGTACCTTTCTGTTAGAATAGTCGTCAAACGTGACCGGGAGATCATTCTGAGGCCCATTTCTCACAATATTGTGCACATTTTCTAAAACCACAACCTTCACAGACTATTGTCTCATGTTTCAATAACTATGTGCAAATTGCAAAGTGCGCCACACTGTTTCACGGCAAAGCACAGGTGAGCGTCTGACCGACGAGGGTGCGGATGGGGTTATCCGTCTGGACGATGCTGCACATCTGCCCCGCCAGCGTGGCCTGCAGGGCGGGCGTCAGGGCGGGGTAGTTCCTCTCGGTCAGAGACTTGTTGAGCTCGCAGCAGATCTGTGCACCGGCACTCCGCAGCGCCTCCTCCAGGTCAAAATCACTAGTGAGCGAGAAGGGGGGAAAACCTTAGGTTTAAACATCCGGCGAGGCGTTGGGCACGCTCAAATTGTTAAATTGCATAACTGAATAATGGCCGCTGTCTGTTAACAATGAGGGTTGTCAAGGGCAACCACTTCTCCGTCTGGATTCACAAGTTCTTCACATGTTCTCGCTAATGCTGAAACTAGCTAGTGGCGCCATCTTGTGATGTTACATAGAAACTACAGCTGGAGACTTGAAGACTTGAACGTGGATGCGTCTGATATGACATTATTAACAGTAAACATGTTTGTCACATGTTTTGATTTGTAGGTTTATAAGGTTATAATAGTTGCCTATGTTGTTCCAGTGCGGGATATGCCGTTGTGGACAGTTTTTTGGAAGGAACACTTAGTTAAAGTAGGCATACAAGTTATAAAATCATTTAAAAATCAATGTTCCGTCTCATTGTATTATTTTATTTAGTGAGCAGCCTTGAAATAAATTGGCTGTAATTGAAGAGCGAAGTGAAACTAACGGGCTGTTGATCCCGTCCAGCAGGACACACGTCATCCTCTTGAGGCGCTCGGCGAGGGAGGCCAGGCCCTGGACGGGACCTCCGACGGTGGAGTAGACGATGAGCAGCACCGCGTTCACCGCCTGCAGCTGCCGAAGCCGCCACCGTATCTCCGTCAGACGCCGCTCGTCTGTCATCAGAGTCTGGGTTGGTTTGGAGGGGGGGGGGGATAATACGAAAAATGACCTTTGCTCGTGAATACTAAAGTGTCTGGATAGTTTAATATATAGTGGATTACAAGGTAAGGATAAAGTCGGAGAAAAGGGTCATTTGGTTCACCTGGTCCTGCCATGACTTTCCTCCTCCGGATGAGGAATTTCTCTTGGGTCCTCCGTTTAGATTTTGAGCAATTGACTTCATGTTTTAACCACCTAAGTAAGTAACTGTCCTAAAACTACAACTAAATGATCTGTCACATGGTCCAAACACACCTCGGGCGGTGGGCTCTTGGTGTGGTCCCAGGAGAGCACGTGGACAAAGGCGGTGCCGACAACCAGGAAGGGTCCAGGCAGAGCTTTCTGGCCCTTCCCCCGGCTGCCGGTCTGGTCCGTGTGCTGCATGGAGAGCTGCACCTCCTCCAGCGCCGCCTTGATCCAGGAGGTGGTGATGTCCAAAGCATCTGAGGGGGTCAAGCACCAAGTTTAGGTTGATTGAGTTATTTGGGCTTTAAAGCAAACTGTACGGCAATATACCAAGCCGATTCCTGCCGTACACGCTACACATTTCTACTGATTCATGGACTATACCGCCCCATGGATCCACAATGCTACTAGGGACAGTGTGGATTTTTTCAGAGCTGCCGTCGTTTTTTTATTTCCCTGAAAAATTACAATCATCCGTAATCTGTTTTTTTTTTTTCTTAAATATCCAGGTAAGAATGTTTTCTTGTACTTGGTTGTTGCCTGTCTGTGGTCTCACAGATAGGATTGCTGTCAAACTACCCCTGGAATGTTGGCCTGGAAAGCCTTTTGAGAATGTTACTGTGATGAAGAGCTATATATTTACATATACAGCAAATATACAGCAAATATTAGAAAATCTAAAAAAAAAAATAATAGAAATATAGTGAAACTAATATATAAAAACTAAAGTAGAAAAAACCTTTGATTCAAAATAGAAATAAATAAATATATAATGAAACAAGACATTTTTTCAATACAAAATTGAAAATATGGAAAAAATAAAAACAAATTCCAAACAAAATAAAAGTAGTTCCCCAATTTTTCCCCAAGTGTTGAAATGCTATTTATCCCCTCCACATTCCAAATACTTCCTATGCCCTATAAATGTATGAATTATTAAGTAAAATAGAGTAAAAATAGTTTGCTCAAATGCCGGGCAATGGACAATACCATAGTTCAATTTTGAAAATTGTTAGAAACAAGGCCCACAATAATTACAATGTTCAACATTTGTAAATAAATAAATCATATCTTAGAGCAAAAAAAAAAAAATCTCTCACTTAACCATCTCTACTAATAAAACCACAGAGCTCGCTTAAAGGATCTAATCTGGATCTGAATCCCATGTTCCTTCCTTGACTGGACACATTTTGATGAATGAAATGAATGATTTGAGCTAATTGACTCACTGGGTGTCTTGTCCAGAATGCTCTGGAACGTGGCTCTCTCGTATTTCACGGACTGCTTCCGCAGCTCTGGCCTCAGAATCTGGATGGTGACGTTGATCATGTCCATGTTCATCAGGTCCAGCACACGGAAAATCTCCCTAAAAAAGACGACACAAAATCAGTGATTTTATCGTCATTTCAGACTTCCCCACTTCCTTGCTTTGATCTTTTATTTTTATTTTTATTTCATTTCTAAATCTACACTGACCCGACTAAAACTGTTTGTTTACTGTAGATCGATTAAAGGGGTCAAAATGTTTTTTCAGGACCAAAACAAAAGCCATGAACTTACTTACCTAAACAGCGTGGGGACGTTGCCGGTGATCTCCCGCAACTTCATAATTTCCTTGTCCCTGTCCGGCGCACACAGCTTGCCCATGGTTGTGATGATGTAAGACACCATCCCCTGGATGTCCACTGCGTCATTGTCAGCCTGCAGACGAATCAGCTCCATGTCCAGCACCTCCGTGATCTGCGTCCGCATCCGATTGGCGCCCGGGTTAAGGAACGACAGTAAGATCTATTGAGACAGAAAAGGGAAGAAGAAAAAATGTTGATATGACGCCTGGATCGCGAGATAAGACGAGTAAAGTCTTATCCCATGATGATGCCGGGCGGCCGCACGGTGCTTGTTAGAAATTGTCCTGAAGGTACCCCTCTTATTTCCTCCAGTAGCTTGATGGCGTGCTCATATTTAGGTGGGTCGCCGTTCAGCTCCGACTCCAGGATCTCCCACGACGCCCTGTGGACGGCGTCGGCAACTCTCTTCGCTAAACTGAAAGAGAAGAGATGGCGAATGTATATACGTAAACATGTCCTCCCAAAAAGTTTTTTAATACATAATGTGAGGAGGGGGAAAAACCTCAGTTTGACTACAATATGCACCTGTTCTGGGCTAGTTTGGGCGGCTCCATGTGGAAGTCGTGGTTAACAATAATCTCATGGGCCAGGGAGAGATTGGACAGGTCCTTGGCCGACCCCATGATCTCATCCATGGTTAAGTTTATGGGTGGGCTGGCTGTGGAGGGGGAGGGGGCACAATATCAAGAACATGCACTACTTTCCCAGAAAACATAGGAAGAGGCTGCAAGCGCGACAGGGATGTCCAGGGTTTTGCTAGACAGACGTGGCCAAAAGTAATTTTGTTGTTCCATTTTTAGAGACGCGTCAAATCTGAACAATATCAATTATTTCACTATCAACAGCACATATCTGGTCAAAGGGATGGCTGAAAGGACAAAAATCATACACCAGCCTGAACATTCCATATCGACAAACCTGGAATTATAAAATATCAAGCAATATTTTTTCATTTGCAAATTAAGTGTGCTGACAGCGGAGCACACTTACTATGATTGCACATCTTATTATTATTATTATTATTATTATATCCAAATTTCACCACGCTACTCACACCACAGTTCTCGGGCCACATACATCAAAATGACAGGCTCGACCCTAAGAGGTATGCTATAACTTTGCGGAAGGTTTCAGCAAGCGGTTTAAAAAAAATCTAACAAATTTGGTCCCCGAATTTTGCCAAATAAGTTTTCTATGGGACACACGCACAGGGCCTGCACCCTTTTAAAATATTGCAAGGAAATGTCTTATTACTAATTGATATTCTGTCTTCTTTAGTTATTTATCAACCTAAGAATAATGAAATGATAATACTAAATATAGAAACATATGTCGCAGGCGACAAATTGATGACTAAAGCTGAGGAAACCAAAATCGGGCGATTGAGTGCGAGTGCGCGGTGACAGGCCAGGGCCTTAGAGGCTGGTTCTGCTGCCAGGAGATGTGTCGGGGAGGCGGTTCTGGTGCTCACATGAGGGCGTGCTGTTCTTGCTGGAGCCGTCGCTGGCGAAGCTCTTGCGGGAGCAGTCCGAGTCGCAGCGCTCCGTTGACGACTCCACGTCGCTGCCCTGGTCCTCGCCGCTGGATGTGGAGGTCGGCCGCTCATCGTTCAGAGGCATGGTGGCCCTTTCCGAGCAGAAGCACTCCCAGGAGTCTGGGAACAAGCATTAAAGTTCAACAAAACGTAATTAAATAACTGCTAAATTCAAGTGTTGACCTGGCCAGTGTTCCCCGGGTCGAGACCTTGATGAAACCATTTTGTTTCCTTCGTATCCATAATAAGTTGAATGTACCCCGGTGGAACTCTGTCAACCATGCAAGATGCTGCATGAGGACTTACTAAACGTAACCCCTTCTAACCGTACGCCTAAACCTAATGATTTGAACCCTATACTCAACCATCCTTAACCATATCCCAGCCAATAAATCAGTCGTATGCCAACTCATAGTACACTTGGTCAAAAATGAAAACATAAAGGTAGTTGATTGCAGCGTCCCATCACCAATAAGGTTGGTCTGAGTATTGCAATTGCTGATACCAAGCACAAATAGCGATCAGACAACGTACCCGCTTAGATTTCACTTGTAACATCATTATGAGACTCCTCCAATTTGGGAAAATTATCCGACGATCACGTCAGCAGAGGATGTCGATCAAGCATTTATGCTCTGGAGTAAGGAGTAAGGTGAACTGTCTTGTGTGTTTGTGGTGTGTATGAAACACATTGTATATTACCGTGGGACAGCACCTATTTCCCATAAAATTGATGGTAGAATTGAACAAAAGACGCCAAACCAACATCTCACGTCTAACCATCACCAAACCAGCCACATCAATAGTTTCCTGCTGGACAGGTCAACCTTTCACGACTATTTATTTAGATTACAAAGGAGAGGGCATCAAGCAAGTAAACTATTGACAAAGTAATGTTGTGTGTGCTCAAACAAACTACAGAAACACAAGCTTGCTTTCACAACAAGGTTAAACAAAAGCCAGTGGTCCTCCGACACACAAACAAATGCGATCGAGTGCGTCTCCAGGGCAACAGTGGACAACAGCAGCCTACTCAACTGTCAAGGGATCTGGTTACACCTCACAACAAAAGACGGAATCGTATCTATCTCCCTTGCCTTGGTAATAAAAACGAGGCGCTGCATTTGTGCCATTAATAAAACATAAAAAAAATATGCCTCTCAAGAGCTCTCCCTTCCCTCTGTGCTCCAAGTACAGATATAGGCCTCTGCTATTCTATCTTCTGGGGGGGGCGAGAAACCCTTGGGTGTTCCTGGCCTCACTTATCTGCGGCCAAAAATTAAAGCCCACTCCCTGGTAGCTTCCTCAGTCTAAAGATAGCAGACTGTGACCTACTGTAATGGGAGGACAGGGGTGTCTGCCTCTCCCCCTGTATCGCATGCGTGCACCCCGCCCCCACCCCGTTCATTAGATCACCCGCCAGACTTGACAGCTAGGTCCCAGCGAGGCCTGGGGCGAAGAACACTTGCAGGACAGCGCGGACTCCGTCGGCCACTACTCGGTTCGGACTCTATATACGCAAGGTGACATTCCCTGACTTTCCTCACGAGCAGTTCCCAGTCCCACATTAAAGGCATATTTAATCCTGTACTTTGTGGTCAGTTTACGTGAGATAAACAACTTCAATACATAGTTTCACTGTTGTCCTTTACCTATAGTACAGACAGGGATGTAAGTTTGGACTAAATAATACTTTAAAACAGAAACTCAGCTTGAGGTCCCAGAGGCAAAATCTTATCACGTAGGTTCCGTGGCCTAATGCGTATCAAATTGAGGGTCATCGATATGGAAAACAGGTTAGGAATAACCTATCTACTCTTTATCTTTTGCATAGTCCTTGACAATGACGCCTGATTCCCAGATGAGGGGTAGAAATGCACAAGGACAACGACCCATTGTCAAAATCGAGGGTAGAAATGCACAAGGACAACGACTCATTGTCAAAATCTATTTCGATGCCTCATCTGGCTGCGTTTATGGCTCGATGGTACCGTTTTGAGACCGTATCATGCGCATTTGATGACAGCCTTTCTTGCATTCAATATTTTCTCAAGATTTTATACTGTATGTTGATCCACAACTCGGTCTTATAGCCGGGTCTGTGCTGGAAAAAAAACAAACAAACAAACAAACAAACAACCAAACAAAAAAAAACTGAAAAGGGTCCCATGCACGAGGGGGCAGTTTGTTTAGGTGCTAAATCCACCCCTGGGGGCCGGACCGCCTGCGAAGCGGCCCCTGCTATTGGACGAGGACCCTGCAGATCAGCCGGTCCCGGGAAGGTCTTTGGTGACGTTGCAGTTGCACATGGATTCAACAAAAAAACACCCCCACACGCGTCACAGCAGAGTACACGTGATCTGAGCAGCAGAATCACAACACAAGCTCCACAGCAGTAGAAAGCAACGGATCACTACTACTACACTTATATATATATATATATATATATATATATATATATATATATATATATATATATATATATATATATATATATATATATACACACACACACACACAGATACATTTTACATTAATTGTCTTCAACATGACAGGCTTAAATCACACTACGTTATTAGTTAATATTGTTATCATAATATACATCATCGATAATACGATATAATATCAATGCAAAGCATCCCTCTTTATCATGTCACTGCACCGTTTGCGTGTCAAATGAAGAATCCGAAATAATCGTTTAATCCACGAAACTTGATTCACTCGAGGGAGTAGGAAAAGGGGGGAGAGGAGGAGAAAAAGAAAAAAAAAAAAACCCCATCATTGTCAGCGTGAAACCTTTTAGCCCGAAACTCCGAGCGCGTTCCGTTTCAGCGAAGAGGCTCGTCACACTTGTTGTTGAACGTTTCAACTTACGCGGATCGCGACGACAACAACGACGACGGGCAGCGCCACAGCAGAAAGGGGGTGCGAAGCGGGAGCCAATCCGGAGGCTTGTGTCCCGCACGGCGCCCCGCTGGGTTTAAATGCCCGAGCCCCGTGGGGAGCGGCACAAACCACTGTCCGCCCGGGGAGAGGTTGGAGCGGGTCTATACTTCCGTACTTGCTCGGAGCGTAATGGCTCGAAAGGTTGAACTCTTGGTTTGTATCGTCGTTTTTCGGAAATGGCGATACAGGGCGGGGTGGGGGGGGGGGGGGGATCGGTGTGCGCTGTTTTGTTTGAATTCCCCAACTTCCTAATTCTGTGGCGTACGAAACCCTTGGTCGTCTCGAATGGTACGGCCCACTGTTCTTCACGTGTACGGTCTTTGTTTACGTCGCTCGAGAGCTCGACGTAGCGCACACGTCACGCGTCTTGCGACGTCAAACGAAACAAAGAATAACAATAATCAACGAGGAAATGAGCCCATCGCCTTTTGGATTTATTATTATTATTATTATTTTTTTTTTATTTATTTTTTTTTTTTTTTCGTAAATCCACCTCAACATTTCATGTCAGAATGCGATGGCATATTTTGGGGACGATTTAAGAGTTGGCTTTGGTTCTACGTATGTTTTTTTTTATTTGTTCGTCCGCTTTCACCCCGTTCCGCCGGGTGACGTAAATATGGCAACACCTGGCATGTGAAAGGAAACGGAAGTGTGGGCGACGAACTGGCGTGTGGGAAACGGAAATGCTGCTACTTTTATTATTATTATTATTATTATTATTATTATTATTATTATTATTATTATATCTTTGAACAGTTTCTATTTCCAGACTTGGGAAGGGTTAGGGAGCTGAATGAAACCAAAATAAGAACAACAATGAAAAATGAAAATAGGAGTCAAACTAAATGGAAAAAAAAAAATACAAATCCATAGACAGCATTAAAAAGAAAATAATGTAATGATGTACGTACATACATGATTGTGTCCAAAAAATAACGTACACATATTGTAATTATGTTCATTGTGCGATGTTCGCGAACTGAGACTATGATAATAATAAATATCGAGGAATACAAATGTGTGCAAGTCTTACAGCAGTGAAGTGGACAGTATTTATGAGGTCAGGCTATTCGCAAGATTATTGGTCCCCAGTTGTCTAGCAACAACAAGTCTTCCTTGAGTTTAAGTAGCAAGGTTATTAATGCTGTTTTCATGGTAGGGACATACCCCCTAGACCCCCTTTCTGAAAACATTCTAAAAATGTTTATTTCATATAATAATTCCCCAACGTCATCCCAAAAGCACTTCAGAAATGTAGACGTCAAACCATCAATTCCTGGTGATTAACCATTTTTGCATTTGTTTTTATGCCATATCAATTTCCAATATAGTCAAATCCTCATCAGGTAAATCCTTTTCTCCTTATTCAGTTTTTTTATGTCATTTTTGATGCTTTCAAATAGAAGTTCACATTCATATATATGTATATATATATATGCACAGATTCCTTTTATAAACCAATTCCTTTTGTATTTGTTTCTTTACAAGTGATATTTGTTTACCTGTGTCAATGGCTTTGTTTGACCTAAAATTTAAACCATTCCCATTTATTCATATTAGACGTTTTTAACCTCCCGGAATCAGGTCTGTGAAAATCTCCCCATCCAAATGAATTGGTTTAGATTTCGTTATGTGCAGCACGAAAAACAAAGGCTCGTTCTCCGGGACACGACTCAACGTATTAATTTTCCTGACTATGGACTATAAGAACAGCATGTTTTTTTAATTGGAGATTAATTTACTGCAATTGAATGAAGCCAAAGAAAACAGAACATAAAAACGTAACCGTGAGTAACCAGCCCCACTTTGTCAGTCACGCCAACGGTGGGCCACTGGGAGAAACACTTCCCTTATTTTCAAATCCCGATGATGCATGTGTAATGTCTGCACGATATGGTTTGGAACAACAGCATCCCGACTAAAATAGCTAAAGAGGAAATCAATGAATGAAAAAAAAAAAAAAGATTCAAGCCGAGGCCTGTGAAGGAGAGAGCCTGCACCTCGGGCTCGATAAAAAATAACTCAGCCCGAGGTTTGGAAAAAAAAAAACTGGGTCATACTCTATTGGTCATACGTGGCTCCATCTGGTTTACAGAGTGTACTATTTATCAAAGGTATTGTTAAGGGATGGTTTTATATTACATTTGGTATTAAATGTGGTAGTTCTTGCATCGACTTTAGTATAACACATTGTAGGTTTTCACAAGGGGTGGCTAAATTTAACCACAACAGGTTACTAATTAAACCACAACATCTGTCTGTCTGTCTGTCTGTCTGTCTGTCTGTCTGTCCTTTGATTAGCTCGACAACTGTTAATCCGATCTACCTTACACTTGGCGGGTGTATTCCGGGAGACCTGATTTGTAAGCAATATGGGCATATATCATTAATTTGTCTGAAAATGAGATAATAGATAATAAAAATAATGAATAATTTTTTACTTTTACAAAGATTCAAGATTCAAGATGTTTATTTATCACATACTTACAGTGTACATACGGATCATACATATATGCAGTGAAATGTCTATGCAACGCATCCGGAGATTATGCGCAATAAGTGCTAATTAACAAACTGAACTTACTGCTTCCTAAAACGTATCTCAGTTAGTATTGTAATGCTGATCCCCGTGCTGCTTTTATGTGAGACTTGGACTTTGGAAGTGTTTGTCGTTTCCTTGGGCACACCTTCTCAGTTGGGGCTCTGTTGCAAAAGCCAGCCAAGGGGAAGTGCAATCACACAGCCGATGACGATATGTTGAGGCTTGGGGACAAACGAGGCCATGGCTTACCTAGAACAGAGAGCAGGTGAAACCATTACCATCAAGTCCCAATCCCACATGCACACATCACCAACGTCTGACCAGCGATGGACACCTAGTACCAGGTCCCCGGGCACGTCGACAAATGCTGCCCACTGCTCCGGGCTGCCCCCCTGGAGGAAGGACAAGCCAGCATGGGAGAAATGCAGAGGCCACATTTCACTGGCCACCACCCAAAAAGCATGTGCGTGCGTGTGTGTGTGTGTGTGTGTGTGTGTGTGTGTGTATATATATATATGCATGTGTTGTAGTGCGGTGTGTCATGTGACCAATAAAGATTCCTCCTCTTGTTAAACAAGAAACTACACTTTAAAGGATATGCACATTTAAAAAAATGATGTATTCAATGGTGGGCTTATTAGTTTTGAAATTACCAAAACAATATTACTGAAAAATATATTGCGTCTGCAATTGTTCAATTCTATTTGTGGCATAATCCCATGAAAATAATTTGATTTTATCGTGATTTACATGTAATTAACTTCACAACAAATTCCATTAATGCATATCTTGATGTATTTGTTTTTTTGTGTCCGCATCAATAATAATTCAAATAAACTTGATTTGAAGACGCATGTAAAATATCCAAAATCTCCATAAACTACACTCAATTTGAAATCACTTTCAAGTTGTAAAAAAGTCTGTCCTCACCGCCGGACATTTTTAACAAACGAACCAATTATGTCTTTCATCTTAATTGAGGAACCTGAGTGTGATGTGTGGCAGTCAGACCTGGATCTAGGTGACTGGGATCACAGTGGCTGCATACCTGTTTCTCGTTGGTTGGTCCAGCCAGCAACAGGTTAAAATCCCCATCCCCACACACACTCAGGATAGGAGCCCATGTCATGACACATATCTATCTGCTTCTTGGCAAATTCTAACTAGCCCTCTGTTTCTAATCACCAAGATGGTGCCTCGTACGGTCGCCTCGGTGTGTCGGTGTTGTTATGTGTCATGTGTTTGTTAAATTTGTTTTTTGTGACTATTCCGGGACCTCGCACACCAGAGAAAAGCTCATGAACATTAGGGCTACAACCCCTGTGGATTTATATCCCACTTTCATCGCCACAGCCATGGAATTACTGAACATTCTGGTCAAAGCTGCGCTCACCGTTGTGCACCGTTACCTGGAATATTTCCCTCTAACGTGCGTTCACTGGGAAACAAACTGGACGAACTTCCACGACTGTTGGGGAAGAACAGAGACTTTTCTTCATCTTCTGTACTGTGCTTCACGGAGATGTGGCTGAGTGGAACGATACCGGACTCTGGACTGCAGCTGGCAGGCTTCCAACTTCCGGGCGGATCGGGACACAGAACTCTCTAGAGGCAAAACAAAAGGTGGACAGAGGTTTGTGTTTTAACACTAACAGTAGCTGGTGTGATGACGTGACGGTGATCCTACAGCACTGTTCTTCTGAACTGGAATCTTTCTTCATTAACTGCAAACCCTTCTCTTCTCCCCGTGAGTTTGTTTCATTCATACTGGTCGGTGTTTACATACCACCGCAAGCCAAAGGGCAGGACGCACAGTGCATGCTCGCCGACCAGATACGGTGTGTGGAACGGACAAACCCAGACTCCCTAGTTATTGTCCTAGGCGACTTTAACAAAAGAAACCTCAGCCATGAACTCCCCAAATATAGACAGTTTATTAAATGCCCCACCAGAGAGGAGAATACTTTGGACCACTGTTACACCACAGTAAGAAATGCCTATCACGCCGTCCCCTGACCTGCACTGGGACACTCTGACCATGCCATGGTCCACCTGATCCCTGCATACAGGCAGAAATTAAAGCTGTGTAAACCTGTGGTGAAGACATCTTAGAACTGGACCAGTGAAGCCGTGGAGGATCTTCAGGCATGCAAGACTGCACCAACTGGGACGTTTTCACAGGCATGCAAGGACTGCACCAACTGGGACGTTTTCAGGACTGCTACCAATAGTCTGGATGAGTACACAGAGGCTGTGACATCATACATCAGCTTCTGTGAGGCGAGCTGTGTACCATCACGTATCAGGGTGAGTTATAACAACAACAAGCCCTGGTTCACAGCTAAACTCAGACAGCTAAGGTTAGAGAAGGAAGAGGCATTTAGAGGTGGGGACAGAGACATGTTTAAAGTGGCTAAGTACAGGTTTAGCAAAGAGGTGCGAGTTGCTAAACGACTCCAACACCAAAGAGACTCCAATACCAGTTTTCCGCCAATGACTCTGCCTCTGTCTGGAAAGGGTTCAGACAAATCACGAACCTCAAACCAAAAACACCTCTCTTCGAGAGGCAAAACCCCCGCACAGCAGCCGGACCAGACTCTGTCTCTCCATCAGTCCCAAAGAAGCCAAGGACCACAGGACTTAATGATTACAGACCTGCTGCCCTGACCTCTTTGATGAAGAATCTTTAATTGTCACACAGCACACTACACTACAACACATGCATGCTTTGGATGGTGGCCGGTGAAATGAGGCCTCTGCATCTAACCTATCCTTGGCTTGTCCTTCCTTCGGGGGCGCAGCCAGGAGCAGTGGGCAGCATTCGTGGACGTGCCCGGGGACAAGTGTCCATCGCTGGTCAGACGATGATGTGTGCATGTCCCCCTGCAGTTCACCTACACAGCCAACAGGTTTGTAGACGATGCAGTAAACTTGGCCCTAGACTTCCTAATCCAGCACCTGTACTCCTCAGGGACCTACGCCAGGATCCTGTTTGTGTATTTCAGCTCCGCCTTCAACACAATCATCCCGGCTCTTCTGTGAGACTAGTCCTCCCAGCTAAGTGTGCCTGACTCCACCTGCAGGTGGATCACAGACTTCCTGTCTGCCAGGAAGCAGCACCCGAAGCTGGGTAAACACTTCTCGGACTCCTGGACCATCAGCACCGGTTCCCCTCAAGGCTGCGTTCTCTCTCCTCTGCTCTTCTCTCTGTACACCAATAGCTGCACAGCCAGCCACCAGTCTGTCAAACTCCTGAAATTTGCGGACGACGCCACCCTCATTGGGCTCATCTCTGGTGAGGATGAGTCCACCTACAGGTGGGAGCTTGACCATCTGGTGACTTGGTGCAGCCAGAACAACCTGGAGTTCAACGCTGTAAAGACAGTGGAGACGGTTGTGGACTTCAGGAGGAACGCTGCCTCACTCACCCCTATCACCCTGTGTGACTCCCCAGTCGACTCTGTGGAGTCCTGCCGCTTCCTGGGAACCATCATCTCCCAGGACCTCAAGTGGGAGCTGAACATCAGCTCCATCATCAAGAAAGCCCAGCAGACGACGTACTCCCTGCGGCAGCTGAGGAAGTTAAACCTGCCAGAGACGATGATGGTGCACTTCTACACCTTCATCATTGTGTCGGTTCTCACCATTCACCATCTGGTACGCTGCTGCAACCACCAAGGACAAGGGTAGACTGCAGCGTGTCATTCGCTCTGCTGAGAAGGTGATTGGCTGAATTCTGCCATCTCTCCAGGACCTGTACGCCTCAAGGACCCTGAGGCGTGCAGGTAAGATTATGGCTGACCCCTTCCACCCCAGACACAAACTGTTGGAAACTCTTCACTCTGGCAGGGGGCTGCGGTCAAACAAGGCCAAAACTTCTCACCACAAGAATAGTTTCTTCCCCCTCTGCAACTGGCCTCATCAACAAGGCCCAACCCCACCCCCACTACGCCTTAAACTGAATGAGTATGTCTATGCGTTACATTAACGCACATTCCTCATTCTCTGGACTTTATCTGTGAACATTGCACATACTGTTACACTTTATACTGAACATTTGCACAGTCCTGCACATGTGTACAGCTTTATTTAAAAAAATAAACAGTGTTATTTTACATATGCTTATATATTTGGGATGGGTCAAAAGCAGAGGAGCCATTTCACCGGCCACCATCAAGCATGTGCATGTGTGTGTGTGTGCAAGCATGTGTTGTGGAGTGTCGTGTGACAATTAAAGACTGTTTCTTTCTTTCTTCTTTCTTTCATATTTCACTAAAATTTTACTTGTTTTACATTTAAATTTCATGTTTGCACCAAACACCAAGACAAATTCCTTGTTCGTGTAAACTTACTTGGCAATAGAGACTATTCTGATACTGATTCTTCTGATTCTCTCCAATAAACTGGTGTCTACAACCCCCTTCTTCTGTGTCTCTGTGCCGGAGGTCCCTGAACACGCCACTTGGGTGGCGGGTGGTAGAGGGGCCGTCCGAAGACGCCCTCGAGCCACTAGCGGCCCCAGGACAAACCGTCTCCCGACTGAGAGCAGCAGCACCCGGGGTGGTGGAGGACCAGGGGAGAAGCAGCCGCAGAAACCCCCACGGCTAACCGCCTGCAGCTAGCTCCTCCGCCCAACAGCTAGCTCTTCCGACAGCAGCCACCGCCGGGACCATCCAGCAGCCCAGCAGCCCGGCCACCCCACCAAGCAGCCCACACAGCAAAGTCCGGCCACGTCTTCACCAGCCAGCACAGCAGCCTTAGGCCCCACGCAGTGGAAGGGAGGAGGGGGCAGTCTGTCGTCGCCTTGGGGGAAGGAGGCCGGTTGACCATGCTGCTCCGGGGAAGCAGGTCCTCTGGAAGGGGTCCAGTTCATCTTTTATGCACATTTGTTGGTTGAAGGTTGAAGGAACCCTGTGCCAGAGTCTGTCGTTTTATGTATAGAAACCCTGTTTCAGAGTTTGTTATAGGTATTTTTTTTCATTTTTGTTCTCTGTTTGGTGGTGGGGGAGGGAGTAGGCTTCGGCCAAGAATTCTCCCTGGCCTCAGTTTGGTGTCGGGGGTATGTGGTGTGGGGATGGGCTGGTTTGAGCAGCCACACCTGGACTTAGGTAATTGGGATCAGAGTGGCTGCATACCTGTTGTTGTTGGTTGGTCTAACGAGCAACAGGTAAAAGCTCCATTCCCACACACACTCAGGATAGGTGCCCTGTCTCATGACATGTTTCTATCTGCTCCTGGGCTAATTCCAGCTGGCCCACTCTCTACAAATAACTGGTGTCTACAACCCTGTCTTCTGTGTCTCTGTGCCAGAGGCCCCCTGAACACGCCTCTTGGGTGGTGGTTGGTAGGTGAAACTGCCACAGTGAGTAAGGAAAATAGATATTTTTACAAAATAAAAAACTATAAATGCATGTAGGTCAATTGTTATTCTTTCACTCTCTTTTAAAAACCTTCATTTTTGACAGAGGTGAATTGTTCAGCAATTTCGACATGCATACCCGGCGGTAGCCTGAAAGGATTGCGGAATAAATACCAGAAACAGACTTTAATGATTCACTCCCATTTGTCAAACACACATACTGAATATCACATTGCCAATTTCAGCGCCTCCTGACCGGCGGTAACCATGTCTGTCAATGTGGATTAGGATGTTCATGATACAATGCACTCCTTAACTGAGAGCACATTTTCATATGGCAACAGTCATGTCAAATCAATAGTTCCAAGCTATTCACAGTAAGCACAAACACGCTGTATGATCTGCGATGCAATTACCCCGCTCAGATTTATTGTGGCTGTGATCTCATATTATCTTCTTCTTCTTCTTCTTCTTACAATCTCATATTATGATTTTCGAAAAACAAAAATCTCAAAGTTACCTGGTAGAAGTTAACGTATCCTCTCTCTTTGCTGCTGTGTTGCGTCAGAAAGGCTTATTCCTGTCCCCGCTGTTCAGATCATTTTGCAAATCTACATAGAACAAATGATTTGTGGCGAGAACCGGTTTTCCAGCAGGGTGACTGTCAGAGTTTTGTTTGCAGTGAGGACAGTCTGATAATTATCACCAATTATCTTTGCATGTCTCTTTGGGACACTACAAGAAATGTAAACGTTATACTGTAGTGCTTTTTATCCAGAAAAACTGCATCTCCCCTGTTAACTTGTATTTGTTTACAGGGCTTGCCCGGTCCAATTTGGCGGCGACGTTGACGTACGATCCAAAGGCCAATGCGGTGTCTATGTATATATGTCTGTGTGGGAAACTGAAATAACTGAAATCCGGGACCTTGATAACATAGCAACAGGCCGCAGTGCACTCGTGACAACTGTTGTGACCACGGCTATAGGGACTCAAACGCACGGCACAGAGACTCCTAGCAGACGGGGTTCAACAATGGAAACAATGGAATTTTATTCAGAGACACTGGGCGTGATGGAGACCCGGTCGGGCGGGATCGGGCGGACGGGTCCTAGAAGGTGGGACTACCGAACGGGACGAGGCCAGACAGGACAGGGACAGCGTGGACGAGGAAGAGGGATCCAGGTTCCAGACGGATGGACAGGAGGCCAGGCTCGACGAGGCAGGGCGGGAACGGCTTGGACGTGGAAGGCGGAAAGGCTGGTTAACACCATGACTTTCAGACACAATTCTCCGATCTAAGGAGGAGCCACGAGCGGTACTAACTGAGTGAGAAAAGCTGACGATCTGGCGATGTAGTGGATGGAAGGCGTCTGTCTGTCTGTGTGTCTGTGTGTCTGTGTGTCTGTCTGTCTGTCTGTCTGTCTGTCTGTGTGTCTGTGTGTCTGTGTGTCTGTCTGTCTGTCTGTCCCTTGATTTTCTCGGCAACCGTTAATCCGATCTACTTTCCACTTGGCAGGTGTATTCCAGGAGACCAAATTTGTAAGCAATATGGGCATATATAATTGATTTATCTGAAATAGAGATTAAATAATGAAAATAAACATTTCTTTTTTTTTTCACTTTTCCAAAGATTCAAGATTCAAGATTCAAGATGTTTATTTATCATATATATTTACATAAGATCATACATATATGCAGTGAAATGTTGTTGCAACACACCCAGAGATTATGCACAATAAGTACGAAGACACAATAACTAAGTAATTAACAAACGAACTAACTGAACTAACTGAACTTACTGATTCCTAAAACGTAATTCAGTTTGTAAATCAAATAAAATAAGAGTAAAAAGGTAATATACTGAGTTGGATATTACCTTTTTACACTTGTTTTATTATATTTACTAAATTAATTTACTGAATTACAAACTGAATATACGTTTTAGGTGTGCACTTTTTAACCCCAGTACCATTTGTCAAGGCCTTTAAACGCTTGGTAGTTTCTGTGTCTTTGTACGTAGACACATGTTTCACAAGCAGCATAATGACCAAATTCTATACGCTTGACCTCAAAGTTCTGTCTCCAGTCAAAGTAACGCATATACTCCGAGTGGTTCTGGTCCAGGAAGTGCAGTCTATCAGCCAGCTCCTTTGGAGTCTCAAAATCCTCCACGTGGATGAACGAATCACCCGGGACGTGGGCCTCATAGTTTTTTCTCGGAGGGCCCAGAACAACGGGCACAGTCCCAACTACCATGGGATTAGCTAACTTCTCTGTGATGTAGTCTGTGTAGATCGAGTTTTCAAAAGAGAGGTAGAATTTACAGCTGGGTAATATCGCCAGGAATTCTTCATCATTTATATGGCGGTCAAAGGCCCCGCCATAGGGCTCTATATTGATATGCTTTTTCAGCTCAGTGTAGAACTGCACTCGTTTAGCCGCCGGGTTCCAGTTACTTACAATCCAGCAGACCAGCTTGTCCTTAGCTGGTATTTTGAAAGTCCTATCCACACGGGTCACTGGAACTACGGCCAGGTAGGGCACTGGAATGGTCGAATCAAGACGATAATTGCTTGTCAAGTTGAACAAGTCATTGAGCTGCGGGATACGACCCAAATTGGCCGGCGATTCCATATTAAACCACACCCATTTCTGAAACCATGGACGTGGCTCCTTTGGCATGTTGCTAAGATCCCCGTGGATATCCCTGTGATGGAAGATGACCACGTGGGCATTGGCATAAAGAGCCTTGTCATCCGTCAGGTGGCATCCCTGGATATTCAATTCACGGCAACTGAGCTCAAACTGGAAGCCGAAGGGCCACATCCAGATCAGAACGATGATGTCGTTTTTACCAACATCTGCATCTTGGATAATGTTGTTATTATTGTAATGTTGATCCCCGTGCTGCTTTGATACCAGAGTCGGACTTTGGGACTGCGTGTCGTTGCCTTGGACACACTGGACCATCTCGGTTGGGGCTCTGTTGCAAAAGCCAGCCAAGGGGAAGTCAATGTCAGGTTTGTAGTAGATGAAGAAAACACACAGTGAGGACAGCGCAATCACACAGCCGATGACGATGTGTTGAGGCTTGAGGACAAACGAGGCCATGGCTTACCTAGTGGTAGAACAGAGAGAAACCATTACCATCGAGTCCCAGTCCCAGACACAAACAAGAAACTACACTTTAAAGGATATACACATTTTAAAAATTATGAATTTCATGGTTGGCTGATTGATTTTGAAAAAATGAAAACAATATTGATAAAAATATATATTGCGTCTGCAATTGTTCAAATCCTGTTGCTGCATAATAATTTGATTTTTTGGTGTTTTACATTTAATTAACTTCACATGAAATAACATTATTGTGTATCTTGATATTTATGAATTTTGTGTCCGCCTCGGTTTTCATTCAAATAAACCTGATATGAAGAGGCATGTAAAATAAAATGAAACAAAAGACCTATTATGCAAAACAAACTTTTTTTTCCCAGTGCTCCAATGGAACTACTAACCAACCAACTGTGAAATAAGAATCTTGAATGTTGAATCAGTCAGTTTATTGTGAGCTGTCTATTTCAGAAAACATGTCCTACAACAAGCCATTCGGCTTCGTGTCTTCGTACGACGAAGACACATTCGAATTAGAACCGCCCTCCACCCGAGTAACTCCACCCACGGTGCTGGAGCGCTAAAATCCGGCGTTTAACATCATTGGGAAACACGTGGAAAGTATACCACCCGGTAATTTTGGTGTAAAAACAGTATAACAGAACTAGGCTGTTCATTTACAATTAAAGCTACACAAACAGAAAATAAACATTTCGGAACACTATGGTATACTGTAGAAGCATGTTAGAATGGTTGGAATGCATAATCTGAGTGGCATTTTCAGCAGAAAGACTTCAAAAACATGTTTCAGGGACCTCAGGAGACTTATATTTACTTGTGTAAAAAGGAGCATAATAGGTCCCCTTTAACGAATGAACAAATGATGTCAATAATCAAACAAACTCAGTCTTCTAACTTTACTTAATTGACGTGCTTGAATAAATATAATACCTATTTGTTTTTTACAAAATAAAGAACTATAAATGCATGCATGACAATAATTGTTATTCTTTCACTCTCGTTTAAAAACCTTAATTTGTTGGCAAAGGTAAATTGTTCTGCAATTCTGGCGTACATACCCAACAGTTACCCGGAAGGATTGTGGAGGAATAAACACCAGAATTAGACTATATGGATTCACACCCATTTGTCAAACATGCATATTGAATATCCGGTTTTCAATTTCAGCGCCCCCCCTGTTGGCTGTTACCATTGTCCAACATAATGTAAATTGGAATGTTCATGAAACAATGTCAATGTCAAGAGTCAAATAAGATAAAATCTAGCTATTCACACACTGTCAGATCTGCGACGCAATTATCCCACTCAGATTAATCGTGGCTACGATCCCATAAATAAAATAAAAAAATCTCAACGTTACCTGATAGAAGTTTTGCTGAAGGGAAGAAAGCATATTGTATTCCTGAACCTGCTATTGAGATGACAATCTAGTGGCCTGACTTGTTTCGTTCCAATGGAGCTGGATTTTCCGGCTGGGTGAGTTTAAGTGTACTGTAAAGAGTACTGTTTGATGGTAATCAGCCATCATCTTTGCATGCTTCTTTGGGACACGACAAAAGTCAATGCTCATTTGCTATTTGAAAATAAAAACATTTGATTATATTCATATATTAAAGCCTTTAGCACCCCGGGGAAGGCTATATAAGGACAACAGAAGCCAGCGTTCGCCTTCTTTAATAATGGGTTCAGGAACAGGTAAGTGTGGTGGGGTGTGTCAAGCAGCTTGGGGGCCGGCAGATAGCAGACACAATGTTTGTGAGCTCAGGTGAGCAGCTGTTATTCCGGAAGGCCAACTTGCAGTTTAACCAGAAATCAATTGGCTCAGTCATGTTATAAAAACGCTGTTGAATCGTGGATTTGGGTTTTTATTTTTAATCGATTTTCATTTTATCAGAGCTTCCAGCCGTTAACCGGTGGACGCATGGTGCAAAGCCTGAGTGGGAGTTAAGAGTGTAAGTTTGGTACACAAATATGTGTGTAACCTTGATTACATGAACTTGTCAAACAATGTTATCAGCAGTGTGAACCTTTACACCCTTTGAGGTTTTCCACGTTTGCAGTGTTGCATCTTTGATTATATTGGAAGCCTAATTTCTTCTTGTTTATTGCTGCTGTTTAACACCAGCGGTATCACCAGTACCTGATTTATTTAACACTTTTAATACTGCTACTGTGTGGCATAGACCCATTTGATTACCCTTCTTCGGGTTTTTGTTTTCTATTTGTTGAGAATTAACGTTGTACCTTTTAAGCCACCGTCCTCCCGTGCTGTTCATCCGGACATTTACCTGTCTTTGTAGTGAATCAAATTAAGAAGAAAATAATATATTTTATATAACATTGGTACTGTACTTAACACCGACCACTACATTACATTCAACTCTATATTAGATATTCAAATATATAGTTGTATCTGAATATCAAATATGCATGACGCTTAGGTATTGCTCATTAATTTTGCAATGGATTTAGCATTGAGAACCTTGTTGCCCTAAAACAAATCCAAATAATAATCATGATGAAAAGCTCTAAGAACACAAGTGCTTGATTGAAATTGTATTAAGTCGACTCTTCTACTTTGAAGACATAAATATATCAAGGCTGTATTACATGTTATATTTGAAAGCGAATAAATAGTTAAGGACAGAAAACACCACAACAGGGTCGGTGTCATCTTTTCTGGGCAGGGCATACGATCCTACTAGCAAATAGGTGTAAGGTTATCAAAGGACGCTTTGTTTCCTGTATCGCTACATTAACCACAAGACCAAAAAGACAAAATAGTATTTCCCCTGGGAATCGATCCTGAATCTAAAAAGAGATATAACCTGTTTGTATTGCAATGGCTCGAGGAACTCATAATCCACTTCCACTTCTGCACCTTCTTCTTTTTGCACATTTTAACTGCACATTTTACACTTTACCATGTGTATATAGATATGTTTATATATATATATTTATATATAAATATGTTTCTTAATAATTATTATATGTTGTATGTAAATATGTTGTATGTAGATTTGTAGCTGTTACAAAAGTAATTTCCCCCTGGGATTATTCAAGTATTTCTGATTCTGATTCTGATTCTGAATCCAAAGAAATATAATTATGTCTCTCTCTCTCTCTCTCTCTCTCTCTCTCTCTCTCTCTCTCTCTCTCTATATATATATATATATATATATATATATATATACTGTATATAACCGGCCGGCGGAATTGTATAGTATATTGCCCCTTCCACTTGGAACTCCCTACGGACGACTTGCAATTGACAGATTTTATTTCTTATAGTCAATTTGTGTCAATTAAAGGACTTGGAATTTATTGGTATCGGTCAGTGTCTTTGTACATAACTTTAACTTGGCCAGATTCTGTATCTGTATCTGAGTGTTCATTGTCCTTTTTATCCATTGTCCTTGTTTGTAACCGTGCGGTATCTTGTTTTATGCAGCCTTCCTGAATAAAAAAATTAAAAATAAAAAAATCCTCTGAAGGCGAGAGGAACTCAACACTCAAAGACTTGCAAGGAAATACAGCATGAAAAACAGGATATGACATATTTGACTTCTGGTGATTTGATTCATAACCAAATACAAAGCCATTTTCATGCAGAAGTCAATAGACATTATAGTATTACAGTTATACTGTATTTTATAGTATATAGATCAGAAGCTACCACAATTTATGTGCACCTTAAGTGGTTTAATAGTTGTGGCATTTGAATTTTGGCAGCATTCAGAGGGCAATTTGAAGTCCCAAAATTACAAACAGTGGAAAGAACGAAGGCAGTTCAAGGACAAAATTATAAACTATATAATAGTAATGCTAATTATTCTAGCAATGCTGATAATCCTAATCATAATGACCTTTATTTGTATAGCACCTTTCATAAACAATGTGCAACAGGCTTTACATGGGAAGTCAATCAAATCAAAGAAAAGCCGCAAAATGCACGTCTGAATAATATATATACTAAATTTCAGCTTTCGGTCATCGAGGATCACAATCATTCCTCAGTGAATGGATTTCAATCATTATTTCTCTCGAATTAATTGTCTTGCTCTACTCCAAGGAATTCTCAATGAAATTAAACTGAAATCAAACCAAACTTTCAAGAAGAAGAATCTTTAATTATCACGCAACACACCAACACATGCACATGCACATGCTTTGGATGGTGGCCGGTGAAATGAGGCCTCTGCATTTAACCCATCCTGGCTTGTCCTTCCTCCGGGGCGGCAGCGGGCAGCATTCCCCCTCAGGGGAGGGGGGGCTTCGGGACCCTTTCCACTGCTTGGAGGCGCCACAACATAATACCGACCTTATACACCAGAACCAACGAGGATAAGTCATGTACACTCACTGGTGGACACCTTACACACACACGCGCACGCACGCACGCACGCACGCACGCACACACACACACACACACACACATGCGGTGCCATCACACTCACATGCACACACCACCACATCTGCTTGAAGTGCACCCCAGCACCCTCCTGGTTGCAATCTTCTCCTTCCTCCCTCATTTACTGCCATGGCTATGACTCTGAAGAGGCCATGTGACCAATTGTAGTTTTCCTGGATCTAATTAACTGTTTTTTATGTTGTCGTCCAATGTTTATATTTTCCTGTAAATGTTGTTTGGTTCTGCGTTTAATTGTCTCACCCGTGGTGAATCTCCCCCTCTAGTGATCAGTTGTTTATAGACCCAAACATGATGAATAGTTCTCCAAAGAGGGGGGGGGGGGGTGGATGGTGGTACTGTATAACCAAAAAACTGTGCTCTTGTCACCCTACAGGTCGTCCACAGGACAGAGTTATCGCCGCAGTTCTTGGTGATTTAAGAATGAGTAAAGGGTTGCATTGCAGGTTGAGAACTTGAACTCCACTTGCAGACTAACTCTGTCCTGGGTGCAATGACATACTGTAGGAATACTACGTGTCGTATGCCCAGCATGCTGACAGCACAGGATAAAAAAAATAATCAATAAACAAACAAAGCAAAACAAAACAAAACAAAACAAAAAACAAACAAACCAAAAAAATCTGTAAAGTTCGTATATTATTTACATCGATTCATTACAACAGGTACAGCGATGGTGCACTCTGGTCTGATACCAAGGTATGAGCCGTGACATGCGGTCCTGTCTCATCTTTATAGGGAGGGAATTAGGGGTGCAGGAGTTCACATTCGAAGGATTGCTGAGCATGGTTGAGAGAGTACAGGTCAGGGTACCGGTGGCTTCCTTCTGGGAATACGGGGCTTCATTATAGCACATGATGGAAAGCCAGGGATAGGGTGTTAGGCTGGCTGACATGGATTGGGATTTTAGTTTTAGGTGTGTGAGGGTTTTTTTTTTTTTTGTTTTTTTTTGAACGTCTGCACCAATTAACTGGATGCCACCTGCAGTGAAACAAGAAGAAGAAGAAGAAGAAGAAGAAGAAGAAGAAGAAGAAGAAGAAGAAGAAGAAGAAGCAGGAGAAGAAGAAGAAGAAAAAGAAGAAGAAGCAGGAGAAGAAGAGAAGAAGAAGAAGCAGGAGAAGAAGAAGAAGAAGAAGAAGAAGAAGAAGAAGAAGAAGAAGAAGAAGAAGAAGAAGCAGGAGAAGAAGAAGAAGAAGAAAAAGAAGAAGAAGAAGAAGAAGAAGAAGAAGCAGGAGAAGAAGAAGAAGAAAAAGAAGAAGAAGCAGGAGAAGAAGAAGGAGAAGAAGAGGCAGGAGAAGCAGGAGGAGAAGAAGAAGAAGAAGAAGCAGGAGATGGAGAAGAAGAAGAAGCAGAAGAAGAAGAAGAGGAAGAGGAAGCAGGAGATGGAGAAGAAGAAGAAGAAGAAGAAGAGGAAGAGGAAGCAGGAGATGGAGAAGAAGAAGAAGCAGAAGAAGAAGAAGAGGAGGAAGAGGAAGCGGGAGATGGAGAGGCGGGGGAGGGGAAGGATTTCCGAGTTTGACGTGAACGCAGCAACACACGGCCCTGTTACATCCGGTCCAGCAGGGGGCGCTGGTGACGACGGCAACACGAACGACCAGAGGAGACGGAGAGGGCGCAGCGATGGCGGTAGATTTGACTCCCCGCTTCAGAAGACTCAACAGCCAAACGAGCAGTTTTCGTGAAACGAGTCAACCTGGTCAGTGTTACACATTTCAAACTTTAAACCAATACATCGAATTACAAAATGTATGTGTGGTTCGATAAATCTGGGTAAGAGTGGCGACGCGTCTCCGGCAACCAGCACTGACGACTCCGTCTTGTCCCATGTGAACGAACGCCCTTGGGACCTGTTAACCAGTAAATAATAATAATAATAATAATAACAACAACGATCAATATAAATCATATGGTATTACAATAATAAGTAATTATATGTAATTAATAACGCAATATATTAAATAGACTTGGCGTTGACACGGCCGATAACTTCGCATTCTATAGCAATTTCTCTTTGCTTCGTTTCGTTTTGTACTGGAAATACTGATTTAGAGTTTAGAATCGCTCTCTCTATTTTTAATATCTCCGATCTTTCTTCTATTTTTAGTTCACTGACACTATAGTTGTACTACTTGGGTGTCAAATGGGATATAAATATAAATAAGATGTTTCCATACTACTGATTCTCAACCTTTTTCACATCAAGGATACACATTTGGCCTGGGCCCCAAATCAGCGAATATTTCTTCTGTTAGATATGAGTGAGTCCAAGCGTCCATACCGAATCTATACCGTAGTTCGAGGATAACAATGAAACTCTGATCAAAACAGTCGTTATTCTACGTGCTGTGATGGTGCCGCAGTCCTGTAAACTGTAATAATGGGAAAGTTTTACTAACGGTGCTCCTGCTTCACCCTGTGGAACCTCCTGCAGGACCCCTAAGGGGTCCCCGGAGCCCACCGTGAGAATTACTGTTCTAGACTGTTGATCCAATTTGGTCAAAATCATAAGCCATTTTTTTTTGTTGTTTTTTTTTTAATTGAACGCTCGTTTATTTGTATGGTATGTTTGGACCCATTAAAAATGAAGATATTTGCTAATATTGAACATCTGTTCTAAACCAGCAACCATCTGTCATTCATACTCATGGCACGGAACCCTCATTTTTATTTATTTTTTTTACTTATCATCAGGATTGTCTGGACCCTTCCGTGCCACACACCTATGGCGTAACATCATCCAGGCCCTCCGGGCTCAAGTGGAGGTGCGCCGGCGCCGGAGGCACCTACGCGTTCACGCCGACTGCTTCACCGGTTCGGATGCGGTGGACGCTGTGCTCAGTTATTTGATGCAAAATGTCGTGTTTTGCACCAGCGAAGTCTCTCGACTCAAAGCCACGCGGCTCTGCCAGGCACTGATGGAGGCAAAAGTGTTCGAGCCGGTGGGCACTAAACTTTTCCGCGGCGACAAAGAGGTGACCTTTGAGGATAGCAGCTGCGGTCTGTACAGGTTCCTAGAGTGCAAACATTTGGCCCTCTCTGCTGCAAAGCACTGCAGCCTTGACACCGAAAACGTGCCTCCAGAAGAGCTTGAGACAAAAAGGAGGAAGGGCTCCAGGTTGGTATTTTTACGATGCCCGTTTCCTTTGTCATGTCCAAGGTGGTGTGAAGGACGTAGGCCTGAGTGTATTTTGCCCGTTTGTGAAGACTGTTGCTTCATTGTCCTCAGGCTGAGTGAGCTGAGGACCATTTCCAACCCCCTGGCAGTAGGATCATCAGACAGGAGAGTGGAAAGGCTGCTGAGGACCGTTAATCTGCGTCCCTCGCTCTCTACAGCTCTAGACACCCCCCACTCCTCTTCCTCTTTCCTCTCCAAAGCAGGTCAGACTGACTATATATGTCATTTATATATCAAATGAATATTCTACGTTGGATGGCAAAGAAACTAATTTGTGACCCACTGTAGCAAAACCTGCATTGTCGCATATTTATATGAAGCAGCCAAATAAGTAGTGTTCTAGATTCGTGTTCCTTTATGGTTTTATTTTATCGCTCAACGAATTTTCAAAGCAGAGTTTGACTTATAAATAGCAGATGAATGTTAAATCGTGGAGTTAAATATTCTCGTTAGGTTGCATGGGAAAACACAGTTCACTTGCCGAGATGCAAAAGCCGATCGATGGTTTCCTTTAAAGCGACCGTCCAGGTGGAGATCATTCCTCCATAATCCATGTGATGTGAAGTCACAATGTGACACTGTTTTGATAGAGTTCAAATTTTAAATCGTACTACTTTTACACACACACACACACACACACACACACACACACACACACACACACACAGAGACATCATTGTGGAGGGGGCGTATACCACTGAAGAAGTCACTTCCGTAACTTAACACACTTAACTAACTAGATAAATAAAGTGAAATAAAATAAATAAATGAATCATAATTATAACAAGATTTATAATTACAGTAGTCATTATGACAGGTATAGCAGTAAAAACAGGAATAGTACAGGAGATAGACATACTAACAGGGTAATGCAAGCACAATATTATTCCTTTACATATTGTTACAGTGCACTCAGCCTTTCTGGTGGTTTACCTACACCATTAGTGGTTTATAGATACACACAGAAGCTCTACACACCCACCAGGGCCAGCGAACACAGCCAACAGCGCCAGGGAGCACCCAAGACCCCCACAGAACATAGCAGCTTCAAGCCTGATCAGCATTTATCAAAACGTAGTATTTATTTTCCTGAGATTAAACATAATCTTTTCTGAGGGTAAGTATGATGAAAGCTCTCTAAGCCACAAAGATACATCAGGAGGTTCCCCACTTTTCCAGCGAATGGCTCTACATTTATTTGCTGCAATTAGGGCTAGCCTGATAAAGCGAACATTGCACCTCATATTGACTGGTAAAACTGAGATGTCGCCCAGAAGTGCCAGTCTCTGGTTAGTTGGGATCGCCACCCCCATAATTATTTTTATGGTATCCAAGATAGACCTCCAGTATTGCTCCAGACATCTACACGTCCAGAACATAAGAAAAAGAGTCCCTGTTTCAGACCTACATCTAGGACAATATTCTGAGTAACTGCTACTAATCTTATGGGGGCGTTGAGGTGTTTGTGTCGACTGTTATAGGAGAATGATTGAGTTGTCACAAATCTGCTTCCATTCAGAGTCCCCGAAAGCATAGCCAATGACCATTTCCCATTTAGCCTTTACATTAAGAACTTTACTTTCTGTAAGGCTCATGAGTCTGTTAAAGGCAAAGGATAGAAAACTTTTAGAGTTATGTTTTTCCTGCATTATGATATCCATCTGGAGTTCCTCTAACGGGACAAGTTTCCCACCCTGCTGCACTCTAATATAATCTCAGAGACTGTTCAATTTGTTTCCACGCTGGAGGGTGTTCCAAGTCTTTAATCCATGTCCAAATAGCTCTGTATTGAGCAGCCAGATAGAATAAATGAAAGGCAGGTAGGTTTAGCCCTCCTGGCTCAGTGGGACAACATAGGGTTTAAAGCTTGACTCTAGGAACTTAATCCTCCACAGGCATCTTGAAATCGGTCTATCCAATTTTTTTAAGGAAGGCTTTCGGGATTCGTGTTGGGAGTGCTTGAAAAAGATAAAGGAATTTGGGTAGGCTATTCATTTTTATACAAATTATTCGTCCGATTAGGGATAAAGGTAAAGACTTCCACCTTTCCAGATCTACTTCCACTTTTTTAAACAGGGGGTCATAGTTGAGGAAGAAGATTTGGTCTGGCTTATAGGATTAACAATGGAAGGGATGTTTTCCCTTGGTAATACTCTGATTTGAGAGGCATTATTACATTTTTTTTTTGTGTTTACTTTGTCTCCTGAGATACAGCTATATTCATCCAATAGGGAGCACAGGGCAGGGAGAAATGACACCACATTGGTCAAGTACAACATAATATCATCAGCATATAGCGAGATGACGTGCTTTTCCTGTTTCACCATAACACCCTCTATAAAACGGTGTGTTCATTAGCAATGGTGAGAGGTTCAATTGCCAATGAGAAGAGAAGCGGAGACAAGGGACCACCCCACTGTGTATCACGTGACAATGGGAAAAGAGAAGAGATATTGGCATTTGTTCGAATTATAGCTGTTGGATTGAGATAGAGCATCTGTATCATTCGTATTAAATTTGTAAATTTTTGTAAAACGGCAAAAAGAAAGGACCATTCTAAACGATCAAATGCCTTTTCAGCATCCAGTGAAAGGGCCATAACAGTGGTATTGATTTTTTTGGCACAGTGAATATATGTTGAGGAGTGCATGCTCTCAAGTGCATGCTTAAACGTATCCATCAGTGGTGTAATCAGATTTGATGCAAATGCTTTGTAGAAGTCCATAGGAAACCCATCTGGCCCTGGCGATTTTCCTCCCTAAAGCTTTCCTATTGCACCTAGAACTTCCTGTTTAGTAATGTCAGCCTCTAGACTGTCCCGTGCCTCCGCAGTCAACTCCGGCGTGGTGAGTCCCGCCAAGAAGTTATTCATTTTATGAGTATCTACACCCTGAGAGGAGTAAGTTTAGGATTATGAACTACAGTGACACCATCTTTGATCTGAACTGAGGGGATACATCTTGAGCTGTCCTCATTTTGGATCTGCCAGGCTAGTAATTTACCACTTTTATCCCCGTGTTCATAATACTTTTGTTTAGTTCTGGCCATTGCATTTTCAATCACTCGAGTGGTTAGCACGTCATACTCAATCCTGTTGTCGTTTAGCAAGTCAAATGTCGTCTCGTTTTGCGTTTGAAAATGCTCCTTTTCAAGATTCTTAATCTCTGATTCAAGTGTTTTGGCCTTTAACAAATATTGCTTTTTTTCCCATGATGCATAACTTATAGTCTCACCACTTGAAAAAGCCCTTAAGGATTCCCACACAGCAGTTGGTGAGGCAGTCCCTTCCTTAATGCCAAGAAAACTGTCAATGTTGTTTTTTGATAACTTTAACATAATCTGTGTCATTGAGCAGGTGCATGGGGAATCGCCATAGCCTGACTACTAGCGATGTTCTTCTGAGCCATCAACAGCATAAGAGGAGCATGGTCTGAATGAGTTATAGGTAGATATTCACATGAGGATATGAGGTGGACTATTTCAGCGTGAGCAAGAAATATATCAATTCTGGAATAGCTTTTATGACCATGTGAGTAAAAAGAATACTCGCGCAACAATTTATGTCTTTCCCTCCAGGCATCTACAAGTTTGAAATGAAACATTTCTTTATGGAGTGCCTCAGCCGCTTGGGTTAGGATTCTGGGATTAGAAGATGACCGATATCTCCCTATAATAAGCTTATTAGAAGGACACGCAAGTGTGAAAAACAGACTTTGGAAAAATTCAGGGCAGTCATAATTCGGGCCATAAATATTAACTAGTGTAGTAGATTCACCTGCTATGGCACCTTTAAGGGTCAAGTATTTCCCCTGTTTGTCTTTAAAGTTATCCACATGCAAAGGGACATTTTTACTTATTTATGTGGCAACTCCCCTAGATTGGGATGTAAACGATGAATAGAAGATCTGCCCCTGCCATTGACGTGTCAGTTTGGCATGTTCAGCATCTGTTAGATGTGTCTCCTGTAGTAGAGCTATGTCTATTTGATGATTTTTCAGAAAGTTAAGTACCTTTTTAGGTTTGGACAGATTGTTGAAGCCATTAGTGTTCCATGTCAAATACCTAAGCGCTACAGTTGTCATTTCCTGTAACTATTTTTCCCATGAGGTAATATAAGATCCAATAAAACCAGTCAGGATATCTAGCCCAGGCCACTGCTTTATCTAAGCCATTCATTTCTATGTCCTGTACCATTGTTGTAGGCAAATATAAAAGTAGAAGGAAAATAAATAAGGAACAAACAAAAAAAAAAAAAAAAAAAAAAAAAAGTCTAACCAAACCCTGCATGCCCCCCTTTTTACTCCACATCCTCCCCAACTGGGGAAGTGCCAAAACCTTAGTCTTATTGACGCTTTTTTAAATGCAACTGTAACCCAACCTGCTACATTATTAAATGGTCCCAGTCCTCCTTAAAAACTGAAATAGTCTATTAGCCTCATCCACTTGTCATTTAGCCAAGTTTATAATAAAAATGTACACTCAGTTGAAGCGAAAACACAATTTAAATGTTTTATGAAGTAGGACAATTCCCTAAAATAACATCTAGGGAGGATATTCCGGCTACTCTCCTGGTGTGAGAAACCTGGAACATCAAACACACACAAACAGAATAGATAAGGGAACCACCTCAGGATATTTTCAATTCTTATTAGTGCTATATGTAGGTTATATCAGACATATACTGTTAACAACCAACCAACCAGTTTACAATTACGTTAAATAACTGGATACTACTCTACTCTGCAACAAGGCAACCCTTTACTATATCAAGCTGTTGATTATAGTTTATCAGACTGTCTTTGTCTAAATATTTGCATCTAGACAGGTTAACTGAACTATTTAGCAGCCTGCATATATCAATGAACGATCCCTCTAAGTGCAGTATTACTAAGCTGTGTGCACGGGGCACCCCTTGTGTGTATCAAGGGCACCTCAGCAACATTTTCTTTTCCAGTGTTGCTCAACTAGGTAGCAATGAAAGATGGTTGGAAACCATGTTGATCTAAAGAGATAACCAGAGAAAGGAAAATATATACCAACTTGGATATACCAACTTAGAGTAAACTGGTGCCTGCGCACGGTAACCATTTTGTTCTACCACAGAAGATTATTTTGCAGCATATGGTAAGAGTCTATATGTATGTTATAGCTCCTAAGCATCCCTCCAAACACATATTTGTAAACACCCGCCAGTAGACTACTTACATTAGGGATCCACGATGTAAATAATGAACAGTTCCAAACAGTGTCCAAGAAAAGAAGA
The DNA here is from genome assembly GCF_960531495.2 of Zeus faber. Lineage (NCBI taxonomy): Eukaryota > Metazoa > Chordata > Actinopteri > Zeiformes > Zeidae > Zeus > Zeus faber. The sequence continues at coordinate 15,542,425 of NC_137208.1, read as the reverse complement.
AGCGGTCGACCAGGCTCGTCTAAACCGACATGAGAATGAAACTAAAACGGAATACAAAACAGTGCTCCTTCTTGCAAGACAACAGGGATCCCATTTGAAGAGTTAAGTTAACACACACACACAAAAATCCTCGGGCGATAAAAAATGTTTAAACAGCAAAACCGTGCTATTTGGCTTGTTAGTCTTGCAGCACGTTCGGGTGATATTTCTTCAGGTAGTTTTCAGCAGCTTGTGGTGTTGTAACGGTGCACCTTCCTCCCTCTAAATCCGTAGTAAAGGTGGTCGGATGCAGCAATCTGAAAGTAATGTCCTTTTCTTTGAGTTTCCTTTTCATTGGAGCAAAGGCTTTCCTCTTTTTGTACAGGGTTGTAGACATGACTCTGAAACTCATGATAGTGAAATTGCCATATTGAAGTGAGCTTTTGTTCCGGGCTGCATCGATGATCTTGAGGGTGTCGGGGGCACTGAGGAGCCGGATCACAATGGCACGGGGCCCGGAGCCGTCTGCTGGGCGCTGCGTCAGCGACCTGTGCGCCTGTTCCACTTCGAAAGTTTCCCCTTCTAAATCGAGTATCTTAGGTAGCCATTCCTGTATGAATGCCACTGTATTCTTCCCCTCCACTCCTTCTGGAAAGCCAACGAGCCTCAGATTTTGTCCACGGGCTCTGTTCTCTTGGTCGTCCGGTTGTTCTTTCAGCTCTCTAATTTCGCCCTCTGCAGTTTTTTTTGTCGTCGTCAAACTCCTGCTGCATGGCGGCTTAGGAGTCGTCAAACTCACGCTGTTTCCCCTCGATGCACTTGACTCGGTGACCAATTGCTTTGTTGTCCCTGGCGAAATTCTCAATCGTTTCAGACAATTTAGATGAACGTCCCTCAGTCGTGGTCCCAATCCTCTGTATTCCTTTCTCCATCTCAGATACGAACCATTGTGGAGGTTTCTCACTGGATTCGCCGCCATTGTGGCTAGTTTTAGCATTTGACGGGGGTACTTGCCCACTTTTCTCGTTCTTAGTTGTTGCATCTTCATTCTTAATAATAATAATCCCGTTTTCAGTGTTATCACTTAGTGAGGCAAGGGTGGCATAAAATGATTTCAGTTAAGAATCAGTAAAAGGCTTATTTTAGCGAGCTATTGAGGGGAGGTTGGCGCCACACATCCATTCTCTATGACTCCATAACTGGAAGTCTCAAAGTAAAAATTAAATTCAGTCAATACCCTAAAAGTATTGAATTACTATGATGGTATATTCTAAGTTTTAACCCCTCAGTTTATCCCTTTCTTCCCATGTACGCCCCACGCCTGTCCCCCCTCAGTGGTGGACGCTGTGTGGAAGCAGCAAACTCTGCTCCAGCTGCTGCAGATCGTGGATATTCCCGTCCTGGACTGCATCCTAACCTCCCCAGCCAGAGCCCCGCCCCAGGCCAGCAGCGTCCCCCTGGGCGCCCACCACCAGGATCTGGTCTTCTCCAACACCTGCCTGGACCGAGAGCTGCACCAGACCCTCAACCTCCCCCAGTACATCCTCTGCCTGACACGTCTCACTTTTGAAATGTGTTTGAATGTATTTAAATTGCAGTTAAAATGCTTTGGGTCATGACACGCAGCTACTGTTGACTTTTGACAACAGCTCCCACACAAATCAAACACCGTCATCAAGACTCTGTGCCGGTCTAGGTGAAACCTCTGTGTTTTTGGCAGAGTTTTTCTTCCCTTTTAACTTTGAGGCTGTTAGACCTTCAATTCTGTCTGTCTGTACAAGTACTGCAGTAAGGGTCTTTGTAACATTCAATCCGCATCACTTCCTGCAGTATGATTATTCTGCCAGTGTACTATCCAGTTTGCATTGTTTAATCGCTTTTACGCTCAAGAACGAACCCCGGTGTATCACATTCCCTTCCTCCTCAGGCTGGACGATTGGCTGTCGGCTGCAGCGGACTGCCTGGAGCTGTTCCCAGACCAGCTGATTGTGGCTGCAGGAGAGCAGCTGGGCCAGCAGGGTGCTTTGGAAGAGGGGCAGGCTGAGGGCGTGGCCACCCAAAAGAGGCTGCTGTTTGACATCTTGGCCAAGCACTATGCCATACAGGAGAAGGCTCCACTGCTTTCGGGACGCTACTTGGACATACATGCTGCAATAATGGATCTACTGGGTGAGGCTCGCCGCCATGAACGGGTCTTGACTGGAGATGCACCAGTCGACCGGCCATCAATCTGTTTGGTTTTTTTTTCCTCCATCAGTCAAGTTTATTTACATAGCCCTTAATCATAATACAGTCTCAAAGGGCTTCACAAACCTGAGAAGCGAACACAAACAAGTATTTAAAAAAATTATATTCGAGCAGAATCGAAAGCTAATGTAAATTGAACAAACTTTTTAAGCTACGATTTGAAATTGTAAGTGAATGTAATGCAGTTTAAGCCATACAACTTCAAGCCATACAAGTCCACTCAGCGCTACGGAACGCAGCACGTGTCGTTGCCCGCCAGCAACGTCACTGGGGGGGGTGCTGAGGCAGACACCGTAGAGCGGCGGACAATGCTCATTCACTTGCCTGCACAAAGAGGATGTATTTGGACGTATGTGTGCAACATTTTTATACTGCACACTGCATACTAACACTGCACAAAAGTCATTTTAGTGTCACTGTGCTGTCATCCAGTACTGTCCGCACCCCCAACACCCCTCTAGTGACCTTACAGCGCTCCATGCACACAAGCTGCATTGGAATCATTTCTCAAAACAAGTCAGACCATCGTGTTTTTTGCTTTAAATCTTGAAATTGTACAATACACTAGGATTGGTAAATTCAGAGAACTAATTTCTCCCAGAGGGATTAATAAAGTATACAAAAATTGAACGCAAAAACAGCTGCAGATGCTAAATGTATGTAGCATCTTTGTTTTGCTCGTTGTGCTTAATATGCAGTTGTTGCATCTAATTTCACATGGCTACATGTGAAATTAAGTTGAAGTTCAGTTGGGCCTGTCATGTAGTCATTCATGCATTCTTTTTTTTTTTGTCTGTTGATTAAAAAAAAAAAAGAAAAAAGAAAATGGGTATTGGAATCGGTCGATTTTCTAAAAAATATAATAATAATGGGAATCGGGCATGACAAATCATGATTGGTGCATCCATAGTCTTGATATTAATGGTTGCCTCCAGCAACCAGATTTGGCCCATTGCCGACCATCTTAGGCAGCCTGGATGCCCTCGTCATCAACTACGTTTCATGTGTAAAAACGATATACCTTTCTGTCTGTTTAGAAACTGAGAATGCCATAATCAGACTTATATATATTTTAACGTAGTGGCAATTTTGCCTACCACACGCCACCCAAGTGGCGTTTCAGGGACATCCGGCAGAGAGACACAGACGAAGGGGTAGAAAACACACAAGTTCATTCGCAAGGTGTGAATACCTGTGTCCACCTGCTCTGGGGCTTGATAGAACAAGCGCCAGAGCAGATGGACACGGGTAATGACAGGGCTCCTCTCCCCTGCGTGTGTGTGGGGATGGGGGTTTTACTTGTTGCTTGTTAGACCAACCGACGAGGAACAGGTATGCAGCCACTCTAATCCTGGGTCCCCATTGACCTAGATCCAGGTCAGGTAAGCATACCATCCCCGCACCACAGTAGTTTTACTAAGTTCGAACTGTATAACAATTTAAAAAAAATTCTGTTAATTAATACGTTTTTCCCTTTTGTGATTTCACTCTCTTGGTATTGACATCTAACTATAAAGGAAGGAATGTCTGTCCGTCTGTATGTCCTTTGATTATCTCGACAACCATTTATCCGATCTACTTCAGACTTGCCGGGTGTATCGCTGGGAACCCAAGGATGTTCAGTGTCGAATTTGCAATTTGGATACGCGACACTTGCAATATTAATATACTTGAAATAAATAGCGAACAACGAGCAATCGAGGGGTGGGGCTTCAGCGCTCAGAGTCACAAAGATTGTGTCTGACTGCAGCCAGCATCTCATCTTCCATTGTGTAAAACAGGACTGACACTTTGTTTGACCGTGCCACTATAAAGTTAGGAATCTCTGTTCTCTCTCTGAATGTGCTTCGATTATCTCGACAACCGTTTATCCGCTCTACTTCACACTTGGCGGGTGTATTGCTGGGGACCCAAGGACGTGCAGTGTCGAATTTGGTGCAATTTGGACACGTGTAATATTAGACTTTGAATAAACAAGTGAACAGCAAGCCGCTCGGCGGGGGCTTCAGGGCTCTGCTGCTCAGCTCTGTGCTACAGCGGCATGGGGCTTCAGGGTGGCAATTGAGTCACTTATGTCCTCAGTGCAGCCCCAATATGTAGTCAGAGCCAAAAGCACGACTTGGGTGTGTTTTTTTTGTTTTGTTTTTTTTGTGGAAACTTTACATACGCGTGAACTCAGACAAACCTGCGGAGGGGGGAGACGTTGGGGGAATAATAATGAAATGTGTATAGTTATGTAATTAGATGTATTGTGTGATGGAAAGTCATTTTTAAAGTTTTGCTCCTAAACTCCCACTCACTTGTCTTTTCAGATGCAGGGAAGGTGGAGGAGGCAATGAGGGCATCTCAGCTTTGTCTCCGCCTGCTGGAGACGAGTGTCAGGGACGAGCTCCGCAGACTCTTGGCCTTCATGGCGACGGCAGCTCAGCCAAGTGCCTGCCGTCTGCACAAACAGGTAGCTGACAATTGGAACCAGCAGGCAACCATACCTTGTACCACAAGCCCTCTTACAGTGTAAGACTGGTCTAGTTTGTTTGATGGATACATGAGCTCTCTGTTTTGGACGGCGAGAGAAAATGCAGATGATCAAGGCTTTGAATGATGTGTGTTATATAAGACAATAGCCTTTTTGTATCTTACGTAGCTTTTTAAAATACATTGTCTTGGGTTTTAATGACTCATTTAAAGCTCAAAATGAAGAGACTGCTCTTTAACTGTAATACTGTATCGTCAACAAGACCAGAGTATTGTGGTGTGCATTATAGCACTGTAACATTTTATCTGTAACGGGAGTGTGTCTGTTAAATCATTGTATGAGGGAAACGCCAGGGGATATGATTGGGGGGCATTATCCTGTGAATGACACCTAACCAATGGCAGACAACCTCTCATCGGTATAAAACCCTCTTCAGCAGAAGCAAGGACAGGCTGATCAGCATCACAGTTTTGAAGTGCGTTTCTGCAGAATAAATATCTTTAATACTCTCAGTTTGTTTTCTTGTAGCGAACAGGTTAACCTCACCGACCACGCAGTGAGCATTCTCCAACGGGACCGATTGGTGTGCTTTTTCACAGATCGATAACAGGGTCTTGGTCATCCGGACCTTTCAGAAGGCCATTGTCCAGAACCACGAACTTACCCGATCCCAGAGCGAGGCCCTGGTGCTGTTCCTCATGGATCACCACACTCAGCTCTTCAAGGTGCAGCACTTCTGTTTTTCTATCAATGGTTTGTTCTTGTGAAATTTGCGTTTCACAAAGACGTACTTTGGTTTGACTGGTATGTTTGCCCACTTTTAGAAAGCCGTACCATGTGTTAATAACTCAGTCGAAGCAGACAGCAGAGTGAGCTGTCTAAACTTCCTGTTACATGTATTATGTTGTATGCAACTGAGAATTTACAAAGTTTGTTTAGTACAGGCTGTGGAAAGCCCAATGTTCTCTTGTACACACTTGTTCGCAGACTCCCGCTTCCCTGATCGAAGTTGTAAGGAAGACTCTGAGGAATATGCAGCAGGGCAAAGACCCCGACACCATTACCAGTAAGTCAGCGGCGACATCATCAGAACAACACACAGAATGACTCAACCTTTCCCACTCCAGCACTGAATCTTGTGACGTGTGTAATGAATCATACAAGACATGCAACCAACGCACCCACCCCCCTTTATCCCTGTGCTGTGTCCTGCAGCGTTCACCTTCTGCCAGCAGGTGACAGCACAGCAGTATGAGGACCAGCGGGACGCCAGCACCCTGGAGAGCCTCAAGCAGCTGCTCCAGCATATCTCGCTCGGCGACAGGCTGCCCGCCAAGGAGCGTAGGCGGCTGCTCAAGGAGTTCCAGAAGCACCATCCCATGGTCTTCCTCCAGCACTTCTCCAGCACTTTTTAAGAGAACACCACACATATAAGATAAGACAACACTTTACATATCCCGGAAATATCCAGTGGTTTGAATGCGTGAGGGCAATTGAACCCAAGCCTGGTGCTTGTTTTTCCAATTTGAATACAAAGTCATTGTTTCACATTATTGAAAGCATGACGGGCGCTTTGAAGCTCATTTGAAATGGTACATTTATTTTCTTATCCTTTTATTCTTCCAGTCTGGACTAGATCAATTGAGAAATTAATTCAGTTTTATATCCAGCAATGTTTGCATGGTGCTGTTTGCTAAAATGTTTTAATTGATAAATATGATCTGATGGTGAATATAGAATATATTTTTATGCTGGTTTAAATATGGTCACCTGCTGTAGGTACATGAGTGATGAACACTTCTATCGGGTCTTTATTGTGTATAATTCGTAGCTGAGAACGTTGGTTCAGCGAATACATATCGATGTCATATCATCATATCAATCCACACATTTGGAATGTTGGGTATATGTGTTTGTATCAAAGATTATTATTTTCCTGTTTCCAACAAATGTCATTTTTGTGGTTCTGACCTAGAGAGGGCAAGAATTTGCACACTAGTCTGAAAATGTGGCATTAACTGGACATTGGAACATTGGAAGTTCTGGAAATATTCTCTTGCTCTTATAGGTCGTTGAATTTAAACTGCTCAGCTTTTGTAAACTACTAATTGGTTTCAGAATTTGATGTTGTTTACTTGTCAGATAAAATAGTAACTGTATATGAAACGAATTATATGAAAACACTGGACTATTTTTAACACTTACCATATGGGGATATCTTATTTTTAAATCGAGCACTGCTGTTTGAACTATTAAAATTAATCTTGATTTGAGATGGGGAATTAAGTATTTAATTTTTTAAGGCTAAACTTTGCTGGATTTGACCTATATGTAATTTAATTGTCTGCATTTATTGTATTTCAAATGACTGTTTAACACCATAGGTTTGGTGAAATGTTTTATTTTCTTATTCTAATTGATGTGACCTAGGAATTTAAGGATTAACGCTTGAAAATAATGGTTTCTAAAAGTAATTCAGGTTATGTTTATCACCATTTTAGTTTAAATGTGTGCTTTGCTGTGGAACTGCAAAAAAGGTTAATTTGCTTCTTTTTTTTTTTTTTTTTGTTTGTTTTATCGCTTTTTATTTCTTAATTTCACCCCTCGGCCTGACGCTAATATCCCGCCTTGGTTTTCGTTTCACTTTTTTTCTTTTATCGCTCTGAATAGTTGTGTTAGGATGCACTTTATGATCGTTGTACCAGCCATGACAAACTCAAATTCAAAACCACTAAATAAAAGCCTCTGTATTCAATTTGTATTTTTTTTTTATTGCATTTTGCGCTTGTTGTACAATTTTAGTTAGGATCGGTTATCAAGTAATTACAATAATGATTATTTATATAGTTGAAATATAATAATGAATAATGCTCAGTATATATTTTCAATTGAAATAACCTGCAGTGGATATTGTTTTAGGGAGCGCGTACGCGGTCTCGTTGGATGAAACGTCGTCACTGACTCACGTGACTCGCGTGGTTTAGAACACAAAACAAAAACCCACCCCGGAAGTAAGTCCGCTTCCTAATGCTAAGCTGCTAAGCTAACGTGCGCTGGTAGACATGGAGGCTGTTTTCCACAGCCGCCGCTGACAGCTGGATCACCTGAAAGTCTGCTTGGAGCCGGAGCAACACCGAGATCACAGTTGATACGAAGGTAAGGCGGCGGCGGCGGGGGTTGAGAGAGTGTCCGCTTTGACAACGCTGCTGGCGAAAGCAAAGCGCGTCGCTTGATCAGACGTTGGTGCCGTTAGCTTGTTAGCTTAGCACACCTGGCTAACGGTTAGCGGACGTGCTTGCGTTGTGGGTCCGGACGATTGGCGCAGCAGCAGCAGCAGCGTCGGCGGCGCCCGGTAAATGGATCGTTCACAGGTGCGAAGTGTTCTGCGGTCAGTTCGAAGTGTTGTAAAAAATAAAATAAAAAAATAAAGCCAACTGTGTTAGCAGACTCCGCTGCGGTCACAGGTGGATTTGAAACGAACAGTAGTTGAGCTGAGGTTTAGCTGTTTAAACGCAGGGATTGCGGGTGTTTTTACAACTCATGCCGTCCTACGCACTTCCCTACGTGGTGTTATAGAATTAACAGCTAACAATGATCAATACTTAATCTGAATAGTATTTTATTTGTAGCTTTATTGTATGTTGGCTTTTTTTTTTAAAAATTCTTACCAATATGCTCTGCCACTGCGATTTCTCTCCGGGGATTAAAATATCGATCTATCTATCTATCCCTCTATCTATCTATCTATCCCTCTATCTATCTATCATCCCTCTATCTATCCCTCTATCTATCAATCCCTCTATCTATCTATCCCTCTATCTATCTATCTATCAATCTATCTATCATCCCTCTATCTATCCTCTATCTATCTATCCCTCTATCTATCTATCCCTCTATCTATCTATCCCTCTATCTATCTATCTATCCCTCTATCTATCCCTCTATCTATCCATCCATCTATCTATCTATCTCTCTATCTATATATCTATCTATCTAGCAGGTTAAAAAGAAGCACGTAGGAGGTAATTGAGGGAGGGAAAGATGCAAACCTCCATGAAGTTGTCATCGCACTTTCGGGACCAGATAAACGGGCAGACCATGGCGTGGTGTCAAAGCAGGATCAGAGAGTTCCCCGTTTGATGTGGCTGACGCTGATTCATGCGGGCGACTTGCGCTCGAGTGACGGAAGTTTTGTGCTTTAACAACCCGTGGCTGTCTGTCTTCATGGCAGGCTCCTGTAAGCGCGCGCGGCGTTCGCCTAAAACAAGGTGAACGATTCGATGTTTTCCCAAGAACCATGGCTCAGTCGCTCCTGACGTGTGTGAAGTGAACGTGGCGTCTGCATTTGATGTGCATATTTCATTCTGTCGCTCGGTTCTCCGGCGTAGTACTCCGCTTTGGCTGATTTTAGGTTGGTTTCTCGTGGAGACTAGAGAATACTGGCAGATGTATCGATTTGTGCAGTTTTTCTTCTTTGTAGATTAGCGAGCTGACGGAGGCAGGCACTGTACATTTTTATTGGACGCTTGCTTGTCAAGCTAGAAAGTTGCAGGATGCCCCCTACCATAAGCTCTTTACTGGGCTTATGGAAACATGCACGGTTATATTCCTTGGTCTCAATGTATACGTTTCTTTGTCTCTCCCGCGCTCTCTCACTCTCAGCAGCTGCCGGTTCAGCCCCCATTATGGAGTCCATGCTGAACAAGCTCAAAAGTACCGTCACCAAGGTGACCGCCGATGTCACCAGTGCTGTCATGGGCAACCCGGTGACTCGGGAGTTCGAGGTGGGCCGACACATAGCGAGTGGTGGGCCTGGCATGTGCTGGAGGATCTACAATGGCACCAAGAAGTCCACTAAACAGGTGTGTGTGTGTGTGTTAGACTAGTGAGCAGCAAGGTTTTTAACCTGCTTTTAAAAGTGTTGAGTGTGGGGGCCTCTCTCAGGTTCTCGGGCAGGGTGTTTTCATTTACTTGGGGCATAGATACAGAAGGCAGCCTCCCCTGCTTTAGAGTTGGTACGAGGGATGGTTAAAAGACCACTGCCTGTGGGCCTGAGAGTTCTTGCTGGTTCGTGTGTAATGAGCATTTATTTTACATACTGCGGTGCAAGGCCATTAAATCAAACATTATACCTTCCTTGTCGCTGGCACATCATTGTTTCACTACAGAGAGGGAGGGGCTAAGGTGTTTTTAAAGCGTCTCAGAGCAATCAGGGAGGTGTGGCCAGAATCCTGGGTAGGGCTAGTATATTGGCTAACCGTACGGGGGCAACACTCACAATATTTTACATCAGAAATCTTAGTTAATGTCGCTTTAGAGAGCTATTGCATTGACTATGCATGTGCTGCTTATAAGTTCACTAAAACATCCATGTGTTGACTATCTACAATTTATTATATAAAAAAAAAATAAAAAATGCAAATTCTGGTGCTTTGGCCCTTCTATTCCCAGGAGGTCGCAGTGTTTGTGTTCGATAAGAAGATGATCGACAAGTACCAGAAGTTTGACAAGGACCAGATCATCGACTCACTGAAAAAGGGGGTGCAGCAGCTCACCAGACTGCGGCATCCCCGCTTGCTGACTGTGCAGCATCCCCTCGAAGAGTCACGGTTAGTGGAAGTGCTAAGGCGCGCGCGGCAATTTTCATGTGCGAGTGCATGCCGAACCCAATCAGGATCAAAGCACACTGGCCACTGAATAAATTATAGTCCTTGGATTCTCGCCTGCTCTCGCCCCCTCCCTTGGCTCATGTCGACTTTCTCTCTCTCTCTCTTTCTCTCTTCTGATGCTTTACTCACATTTTCCCTCCGGTCTGTCCTCAACATCACAGAGCAGTTGGTTCAAATTGAACTAATGTATTATTTGCACGTTCTCCCCTCAGGGACTGCCTCGCGTTCTGCACAGAGCCGGTGTTTGCCAGTTTATCCAACGTGCTGGGCCAGTGGGACAACCTTCCCAGCCCCGTGCCCACGGACATAAAGGAATACAAGCTGTACGACGTGGAGACCAAGTACGGCCTGCTGCAGGTGAGGGTTTAGGCCACAAGACGCATGGTGACGTGGCCAATCAAAGTGGCCCCCGCTCAACACAACACAGGATCAACGCGTGTTTTCTTGCTTCTGATTTGATCGATATTCTCCATCTTCAATCCCCCCCCTCCCCCGTCTCTCCCCCCTAACCTTAGATCTCAGAGGGCCTGTCCTTCCTCCACAGTGGAGTGAAAATGGTCCATGGCAACCTGTGCACAGCGAACATCATTCTCAATAAGAGCGGCGCGTGGAAGATCATGGGGTTCGACTTCAGCATCTCCTCCCTCAACCCCTCGGATGCGCAGGTAACGCTTTTTCCAGCAGGCCGTCCATGAAGATCGTTGGTGAAGTCAAAAGGAATGGCAAACTCTCTGGTCATATGCAATGCATCCAAAATGCTTTTATAATTTTATATATTAACCGGGGATATAATAAAATGATCGAAATGTTAAAACTTAAAGTGTGAATTTAAAAAAGTTGTTCTAATGTAGTAGTTATTAGCTTTTTTTCTTGTAGTTATGAGGTACCGATATCTAGTTGTGTACTCGTTGTGATTCTTTCATCATGGGTAGTAGTTTAAAAAATATCCCTTTTTTTTTTTTTGCCAATTCCCACATTTTTTCCCTGTAGGTTTTGAGGAAAGTCGCTGCAAAATCAAGCATTTTTGGTCGCCACAATCACAAAAAACAGCTGAAATCTTGGAGGGACTGATCAATTATCATTAGAGAACAGTCATGTATTTGAGTTTACAGCTCAAAAATCATGTTCTACTTCACTGTACCTCTTTTTAATATCACCTCTGCAGCGTTTGGATATTGCCGGCATCGGTTCTCCAGTCTGTGTCCGTAACCTGGCCCCTCTTTGTCTTCCCTCCCCCTCTTCAGCCCAAGTACACGTGTAAGGAGTGGGAGCCCAACCTCCCCCCGCTGTGCCTGCCCAACCCCGAGTACCTGGCCCCCGAATACATTCTGTCCGTCAGCTGCGACTCCGCCTCCGACATGTACTCGCTGGGCGTGGTCATGCACGCCGTCTTCAACGAGGGAAAGTCTGTGTTCCAGGTCAACAAGCACGACATCTTCAAGAGCTTCAGCCGGCAGCTGGACCAGGTGAGCGAGGGGGTGAGCGAGGGAGGCTTTCGGGTGGCGGGGTGGCTTGTCCTTTTTTTTTTTTTTGCAGGGTATCTCCAGGAATGTCTTAAATTCAGCTTTATAAATATTAGGCCTCAAAAGGCATTTGATAGTCTTCAATTTTGATTTATGAGGTTAACTTCAACAAACATTTCATGTGATTTTATTTATCCGTATCTTTCTTTTTTGTCAAACTTGGTCAAGTTCCTCTGCATCAAAGTCAACATTTCTGATGTTCTAAATCCTAATTCTTAACACAGTCCTACTTTCCTTCGTACTTGTCTTCGAGCTTATCTCCTCGAGATGAACCCAACTCACTTTCTACCTACCTGTCTTACTTATCTGAGAGGAAAAAGTGCGGATTTATCCCAGTTCCTTTACCTCTTACCCCGTGATCTGACCTAAAGGGAACTGTTCTAATATGTTTCATCATGGATTCATCGAATTCATAACCTACCCTATTTCTGTTTAATGCTCATCCGGTACCCTGTACCAAATATACAGTTACTTACCTGCAGTAATTTATTGAATCGGTCTTACATTTAGTTTAAATTTGTCCCAAGAAGTTGTCGAGAAGTAGCCAACGTCACTTTTCACTCTGCAGTTAAGCAACATCAGTCCCGCGCTGTTGAACAAGATCCCGGAGGAGGTGCGCGACCACGTCAAGATGCTGCTCAGCATCACCCCCAATGTCCGGCCCGACGCCGACCAGATGACCAAGGTCTGCACTCCGCGCTCCTCCGATGACGCGCCACGTCATCGTTATGTCACGCGCTCGCAACCCCGGGACTCAACCCGTCTTGCTGGTTCTTTTTGCGTTCTTTTTGATCCAGATCCCTTTCTTTGACGATGTGGGCGCTGTCACCCTGCAATACTTTGACTCGCTGTTCCAGAGGGACAACCTGCAGAAATCCCAGTTCTATAAAGGCCTGCCCAAAGTCCTGCCCAAGCTGCCCAAGGTAACTGCCTCCATTTGGCCCGAGACCAGGGCTCGATCCATAATACAATAGCGATAAACTGGTTGGGAATGATGCAGTCACCAATACTTTTAGTTCAATATCTTTTAAGCAAAAAGAACAATACATATATGAAACAGTCATATGCATATAAAATGGCTATGACAAAATGAGGTGTTTAAAAAAATATAAGTAAAGACCATTAACTGCTGTGGGAACAGATGTAGAAAGAAAAAAATTGAACATATTTCATATTAAAAAAAAAACAACTCTCAACTGCAAACAAAAAATGGTAATGCCACTCAACATAACTCTGAGGCCATTTTTCCAAAATGTTATTCATTTTTTCATAACTTGTGGTGAAATTGAGAAATTCAAAGAGAACTCCTCAGTGCTTTATTGAACAGAATTTCTCCAATCTACCAACTACCAATATCCAAACTGCTTACGTAACTGACACCTTGGGCCAAAATGAGTTTTATAGTCAGTATATTTTACAACTTTCTTTATTTGTAAGCGAAAACGTTAATGAGTTTGGCGCAAAAAGGTGCAAGTGCACAGAGCTGGGGTGCTCATGCCCTCCCTGCTCCTCTTTCCAGAGAGTGGTGGTCTATCGCATCCTACCTGCACTGATGTCGGAGTTCGTCAACCCCGACATGGTGCCCTTCGTGCTTCCCAACGTGCTGCTGATCGCGGAGGAGTGCACCAAGGAGGAGTACGTGCGCCTCATCCTGCCCGACCTCACGCCCGTCTTTAAGCAGCAGGAGCCCGTACAGGTAGCCACAAACACACACACACACCTGAGACCTGCTTTTCCCTGATGAGGCGTTGAATGCCTCATCAGGGCTTGCTAGTACAGCACAAAGCAGCATTACAGTTTTAGGATCAAGGTGACAATGGTGTGGGGGTTGTCGCGGCAACCCTGATCCTTGGCTCAGGGGACAGGGGGGGTGGTCTTGTCAGATGGACGGCGTGCTTGCAAGAATCTGCTGTGTCAAATAACCATGAGCAAGACACGGAAGTCAATCTACACTGGTTAATGTGGTGTGTTTTCTGGCAGATGGCCGCCGGAAAAAAATTAAATACTCAAAAAGCTGCATTTGTTAATTTCTGATGTAAAACGGCATTCCTTGCTCCTCTCTGGTTCTCTCTATCACACATATTTTCATCGCACGAGCAAAACAAATCAATCATCCAGGTTTAACGAGCGCGACACACTTTTCCAGATGCAGCGGAGGATTTATTTGAGATAAGTTGCACTTCTCCACAGCAGGGACTGAAAGACGACCCTTGACAAACAATCATGGATTAATGCACAACATAAAAGCTAACAACGTCACCAGGGGTTGGCGCCGTGGCGCGTGGGGACCTACGCAAAGTCACGCACCTCTGAGATTTTGGGACTCAATATTTATGAAATATTCATGACAATATTTATTTATGCGCAATATTTTAACTTTTTCCCGTCCTCTGTGACGGAATGAGCCGGGTGTTACGGAGCAGCTCAAGTCTGGTGCAGATATGTACAATGACACGCATGTGAAATGACTAAATAATACTAAAATTCTTATATCTAACAACCGACACAAAATTATTAAGTTTGATATATTTTATTGGCGTCATCACTTTAGCAACATACCAGCTGTTTCATTTTGCCTTACCTCTTTCTCACTCCGTTTTTTTTTTTTTTCCCCTCCCCCCCCGCGCCGATATCCGTTCTCGTCCACCGTTGTTCATCTGAACGCAGCGTTAGTTATTGAGCGTCAATAAACATTTAGTTTCCGTCTCGGCATCAAGAACCTCCCGTTTTCTACGCGCGGCCATGTTTGTTTTGTCGTTCTTCCGGAAGCCTCCGTCTTCTTCTGCTACTACTTCCTACTCCTCTGGGCATTTTTTTCTGGACTGCCCCCCCATCGTTCCGGTGAGTACTACTACTTCCTGGCTGGGTATTCTTTTTTTTTTTTTTCCCCGAAAGGCCCAGCGCCCCGCAAAGACGCCTGTTGATACTATAACAAGACCACCGATTGTTCAGTTCGTATCGATGAGACAAAATCTTAATCGATTCAATTCGCAGTTAATCGATAGTCGATTAATGGACTAATTTTTCTTTCTATTTTCCTCCTCTGCCTCCTCAGGCTAGCAATATGGTGAGTGGTCTCTGCTGAGAGTGTCTACTAAATTATTTTTGTTTGTATTATTTTGTACAAGTTAGAACACCAGATATATAAACCCTGTGTAATCCAAGCCTCCCTCCACGTATTCACTAGTGCACTGTTAATTAGTCCTGTGTGTTGTGTTTCCTGCCTGCGTCACCCCTGGCCGTGCAGATCCTGCTGATCTTCCTGCAGAAGATGGACCTGCTGCTGACCAAGACGCCAGCAGAAGACATCAAGAACTCCGTTCTGCCGATGGTCTACCGGTCCCTGGAGGCCCCCTCCATACAGATCCAGGTACTGGGTGCAGAACCCGGGGAATTGCATTTATTTAGGCCCCAGGAACTTATTGAGGCGTGCTGTGCCGTGACAAATGTAGTTATTTTTTTAACCTTAACTTTGCGGGTAGGAGAATGACAAAATGAAGTGCAGACCACAGCGTAATAAAATGGGGAAAAAACCTTTAATGTTAATGACACTGTCTATTGTATTGCCTGTCGTTTTGAAATAGTTGTGTAAATACTTCATGTCTCACGTTTAATAATCTTGTTATCTCTGCCCTGCCAGGAGCTTTGCCTGAACATCATCCCAACATTTGCCAACCTGATCGACTACCCCTCCATGAAGAACTCCCTCATCCCCCGCATCAAATCAGCCTGCCTACAGACCTCCTCACTGGCAGTCAGTTACCCATTTGACTCTGACTCATTTGTCACATTTCCCGCCTCTCTACCCTTATACAAACTCCCCTTACATCTGCAGTGGATCTTTGTTTTTGTGTCATTCATGAACCTACATTCCCATTTAAATGATTATTTTTATGGGAAACCTTTACTACCAGTCTGCCTTTAGTCTCATTCTCAAGATTGTCGTGTGCCTGCAAACGGTGCCACTATGGTGTTCAGCTTGACTTGTCTTCACGCCGGCCTGTGTTGTTGTTCAGGTGCGGGTGAACTCACTGGTGTGTCTTGGGAAGATTCTGGAATACCTCGACAAGTGGTTCGTCATCGACGACGTCCTGCCCTTCCTGCAGCAGATCCCCTCTAGAGAACCGGCCGTACTCATGGGCATTCTGGGTAAGCAACGGGCAAACTGCCGTTCCCCAACCTCAGCCGTTGATGTGATCACGTGATCAATAGCTTTTTGCCCTCTCCCCCCTCCCCAGGAATCTACAAGTGCACCTTCTCCCATAAGAAACTGGGCATCCCCAAAGAACACCTCGCCACCAAGATCCTCCCGCACCTCGTCTCCGTGAGCATAGACAACAACCTCAATCTCAACCAGGTACGCCCCGGCGCGACCAACCTCCGCGCTCCTCGTCTCGGCGTCTACTCTCCTCCCGTTGACCGGTTCTATGTTCTCTGCGGCAGTTCAACTCCTTCATGGCGGTGATCCGTGAGATGCTGAGTCGCATGGAGGCGGAGCACAAGACCAAGTTGGAGCAGCTGCACGTCATGCAGGAGCAACAGAGGTGACGGGTCGAATTAAATTCACTGCGTACTGAAACGGGCGCGATTTTGGGTAATGACAGCGGTGTGTTGAACCGGGGTTCCTATCCATTCACTGATTTCTGTCCACGCTTTGCCGACAGGAGCTTGAACATCTCCGGCCACGGCAACCATTCGGAGGAGAGCAAGAGCACACCCGGCTCTGGCAACCAGGTAAAGTCGTGAATTCGGCAGCAACCGGGAGCAAAGTGTAGAACTCGTGGCAAGAGTTTGGTTTTTACTCTTCAGCTGGTGAGTGCCGATCGGTGTTAGTTGATGTCTCCCGCTCATGTTTGCGTTTTCCGCTTTCAGATCGATGACATCTTCGGTGGCACGGGGGTAAATGGGAAAGAAAACGGACCTTCGGCGCAAGCTCCCCAACCCAACAGAGTACGGCGTAATCCGCACACGTTAAACCGGTTTTCTAAATGTCTGAAGGTGTTGGGTTTACTTTAGTTCGGTTGATTGTTTAGTTATTGGTTGAGTTTGCTTTTCCTTATGCAGATGTCACTGACGCTGGAGGAGAAGCAGCGTTTGGCTAAGGAGCAGGAGCAGGCGGCCAAACTGAGGAACCAGCAGCCCTTAGCCCCGCAGAGTGTCAAACCAGCCCCAGCCAGCAAGCAGGTGAGACACGCGTATACACACACACACACACACACACACACACACACACACACACTTCCTCATCACCTATAGTTCTTAATTTCTCCTTCTTCTTTGTGGCAGGCAAAGGATCTGACCAGCTGCCTTCTCAACAACATGACCTCTCTGAACAGCCTGTCTCTGGCCAACTCACCCCGGCCGGGCCCCGTCCACGGCTCCACCATCTCTGCCTTCCCCTCCCCCGCGCCCAGCCCCATGATGGGCTCCATGGGCGCCACCGTCTCCAACGGCTTCAGCCCCGCCATGGGTTACCAGGCGGCCGGGCTGGGGATGAGGCCTCCAGGCCCCGGCCTCTACGGGGGCATGGCGACCACCACCAGCACCCCGAACTTCGGCGCCCTCGCCCAAAGCCAAGGACCCCGCGGGCAAGCCGGCAAGGCTCCTGACTTGTCGGCCCTGGACAATCTCTTCACCTCCAACAAGCCCAAAGTCTCGCTTAACCAAATGGGTCCCGTCCCTGGAACCAACACCCCCTGGCTGAACCAGTTTAGTTCAGCTCAGACCACTCAGACTGCCCAGGGTGTGCCACTGGGCATGGGAGGGGCCCCCAGTGGGTTTGGGATGCAGGCCAACCCTTTTTTCAGCCCACAGAACTTTTCTCAGCCCTCCCCGGCCCCTAATATGAACCAAACTGGTCTTAAACAGAGCGCCTCTGTCAACAATGATCTCAAAGACTTATTTGGATAGATCCAAACGACAAGACGCTGGATATCAGCCTTGAATTCCGACAGTGAAGGACCATGTGTTTGAATGTGATAATTATTCATTCTGTTTGAGGGTGCTGGATTTTTTTATTTTTTATTTTTATTTTTTTCCCGAACCTGATTTGAATCGCTGTTCTCACACTCATCCTGTTGAACTGGCTCTTTGGCCTCACTTATTACCTTTGAAAAGTAATTCCACAACAATTTAACTGGATGGAAAAGGGTTGTGTTGGATTAGTCTAATTCTGTATTTGTGTTCTTAACAACACTGGGATTTTCCTACTGTTTTGTACTCGAGTGTTACTGTTGACATTCATTCAATTTGCCCACAAGGTTATGTGTTGAAATGCATGATCAGAAATATACTCGCCCGTCTTGGACTTTCTGGGTCGGGATTGGCGCTTGATTGTTACAGACATTTGTGTATATCAGTTAAATTGCTTCATTTTAATTTGAATACTTTTCTGGGTGAGTCACCTGATAAGTTAAGATACGCCATACGTCTAAAATGCTGAGAGCATTGGCTGACAAACGAAGCATCCATTGCGTTGTTGGAGCAGGAAGTGTAGCCCTGGCGACTCTCAACTCACTCGTTCACGGTCTGAACGGCGGCGGATGTAAGCCCCGTTGAGCGCCGTTTCCACGGAGACACATTTTGCCACCACAGCTCTGTTAGTGGAATCCGATTGGACTGATAATCACACTTGCACTTCGTACCACATCATCTCTTATCCATTCACATGCAGGTTAACAAGGGGTGGTCTTAAGGGTTCTGCTGGTTTTTTGTTTTTTTTTGAGGGGGGCGGTTGTTTTTTTTTTTTTTGTTTTTTTGTTTTTTAAATGCGGTTGTATACGTACAGTGTAGCTGTGTCCTCATGAAGTTTTGAGCTAGACACGTATCACTTGGTTAGGCTTGTGTGCCTTACACGGGTGCATCATTTTACGCCGAAGCAGAGTTCTGTAGATGAAACTGGAGTTCAATTTTTCTTTATTTCTGATTTGTATATCTGATTTGTCTGTCTGTCCTATCGCCATGGAAATCTGTTGTTTTGTCGCCGCGTGTTACTGAACTGACCAAAAACACAAGGAATTATGACTTTTTTTTTTTTTTTTTTAAGCTTCTTTATCACAGTGATTCCCGATAACATCCGGTGACCAATGTTACTTTGAATTCCAAGACACCAGACAATTGATCTATTAAGTTGAGCACTTTTCAGCTTGAGGTGGGGACCTTTGCTGTTGATATTGTGAAAAATAATATAAAGTAATTTAGCTGTGGACCACTCTGCGAGGGTGTTCTTATGTTTTAACAATTGAGGGGCCTTAGGTGTGATGTGCAATAATCTTCGTGATGAAGCCGGTGCAGAGACACGACGCGATTTTAAGGGAATCGAGTGGCCTTCCGTTGGTTCTCCCCTTCTTTGCACTGACCTACTATACCTGCCTGAGGTCTGTGAGATTTACAAAAGAAACAAATTTGAACTCTTTCTCATTCTGAACTTTTTAATGCGGATTCTGCTGTTTTTGGGGTTTTTGAGATATGCCATGAATGATGTCCAAGATACCACTGTAGAACTATTGATTACATAATGGAGTTTCATTCACTACAATGGATGTTATTTACCAAGTGTTGTGATTTTACCAGTACGAGGTGAGCTTTCAATTCACACACAGCGAGGCGTCATTGGCCTGTGCAGCAGGACGACCCTTTTCTCTCTCCCCTCGGACCCCATCTCACTTCACCATGTCTTCAATTGGCCGAATGCTTTTCTCGCCTCCATGGAAGCCCCAAGAAGACAATTTCCATTTTAATAGTAGCTTGCAGAATAGAAACGAGCTTTCGGGGCTGGGAAAGCTGGCCGACCCCGAAGCAGAAAGCAAAAGCATATTCTTCTACGAGAATTGAGATCCTTTGTATACTACTGCTGTTCTATAAGTTATGTGGCCTCGACGAACCTTGTCTTGTGTGTTAAGGTGTGTTATCCGAGGTGGATCAATGGAAATCTGTACATATATATACGAAAATACACAATCTAATATTCTCAAGGTGTGATCCTTTTTTTTTTTTTTCGATTTTGTATTTTTCATGGTCCGTGCACAGTCTAGTGATTATAGAAATGGTCAGTATACCATTTCTATTGTAATTATATCTATTACATGTATATTTATCTGTTGCAGGGGTGTCTGATTCTTGTTTTGATCAAATAGTTCACAGAAGCAACAAATGTGAATAGAAGTGACTCAAGCGTGGCAAATATTCTCTTTTAAAAAAATACCTTAAAATAAGTCAATTTATTTATCCCGCATTTTCAAATGCGAAGTCCGTCCCTCGTGACCCTTCACCAGAAACCACCCATTTATATTTGAGGGATGTCTGTGTCCTCCTGTCCTCGAGGGGGCAGTAGTCAGACCGTGGAAGCAGGAGGCGCTCGGTTAGGTTCCCTTGGAAGGGAGAACGGGAGGGATCGAGGTGCACTTCATCAGGATTAAACAAAACCGTTAAAATAATAAAAATAAATATAAGGGGGAGAAAGATGGAAAACACGGACCACGTGTACACCACTATGAACAATAATACTCACAACCCTCTATCTACATTTACATTTAGTCATTTAGCAGATGCTTTTATCCAAAGCGACTTACAAGGGAGAATAACATTCAAGCTACATTGCAACAGAAACATTAGTGTAACAATAACTAAATACTGCTAAGTAATTTTAAGTTAGGAGAGGAGGTGCTCTCTGAAGAGCTGGGTCTTCAAGTGCTTCTTAAAGACAGAGAGGGAGGCCCCTGCTCTGGTGGTTTTTGGCAGCTCGTTCCACCAACGTGGAACTACAAATGAGAACAGCCTGGATTGCCGTGGAACCTTCAAATAATAAAGGAACCTTAAAAGTCAAAAGGCTCTCTCTCTCTCTCTGTGACTCTTTGAAAAAGCAATATGTGGTCGTTTTGCCTGGCAGGGCCAGAACCTCAAGAAGAAATACAAGGTGCTCCATTTACTTGGACTTTATTTCATCACGATATAACATCGGATTTACTGATATAATATGAGATTATCCTCCCTTCTCTCTCCCTCTCCTAAATGGTTTTCAGGAGCTGAAGAACCCTCCAGCGGGGGCGTGGATGTGCCCCGAGGCTGGGCGGTGCTACCAGCTGCTGGACGACGCGGTGGAGCGTCGGCTGGCCGGCAGCGCGCCCATCCTCAAGGTCTCCCCCAGGGACGGCGGAGAACATTACCTCGCCGCGCCCAAACCCCAAAAGCGCCGGCTCTCCGGGACGGCGCCAGGTTCGGAGATCGAGGTTTCCCTGAGCGGCGAAGACGCGCCGGGCCGAGAAGAGGAGGCGCCGCGGGGAAGCAGGGAGGTTCGCCATGCAAGACGCGGAGAACGAGCGGCCCTCGCTGGAGAGCGAGCGGGCCGCCGTGGAGCGCGAGAGGCGGCTGGCGGGGTCGGAGAGGCCGGTGCTGCAGCGGGAGAAGGCGGCGGTGGGGAGGCAGGCGGCCGCGCTGGAGCGGGACCGGGCCTCCCTGGAGCGGGAGAGGGCCGCCGTGGAACGGGAGAAGGTGGTGATGGAGAGGGAGAAGGCCAGAGCGGACGCCGCCAGGGGCCGCCTGGCACTGGACGTGCGCCGAGCCAGGCTGGAGAGGGTCGCGGCCGACGGAGAAAGGACGGAGAGCGGCGCGGCGAAAAGCAGAGACTGCGGCGGCACAAAGGACCCTGAGGCCGTGAGCCGGCTGGAGCGTTTCCTCAATGCGTTTGAAAAGCTTGTGGAAAGTATTTTTGACGGAAACAAGAAGGGAGCGCCATCGCTTGCCGTGCCAATGTGCTGTCAGGCAACTTGCAGAGAAATGATTGGTTTGATATGTGACCACACGCCTTTTTAAGCGACTTTCAATATCGTTATAGCTATCGTCCAACTGTCTGAGTAGGTCAAAACTGGAAGGGCCGCTCTCCAGATTTACTCCCACGTTGTTGCGGAGGTGTACACTGTTGGGCCTCTCACATTATATTAAGTCGTCCCTTGAACCATGAGTCGATAAGTCGTCAATGAAAACGTTAAGCCACCCCAGGTGTGGAGAGGTCATCAAAACAACTTTATTCAAATGTGGTTATTCCATACAGAGCACACAATAGCGAGCTATTATTGTTTTTTATTACCCCATTCACAATCAACAACCCCCCCCAATCCCCACTCCAAATCCAACAATAATAGACTCTACATTAGAGTGTTATTTATAGGCTATTGTGCATGGTTAAAACATTTTGAAATGAAATATACCAAATATTGCAATTTGTGTAAAAAAAAAAAAAAAAAAAAAAAAAAAGTTTTTTTTTCGGAATATATATTTTTATATTACAGTACAGACTTTACAACAAATGATTGTGTTTAAATGCTTATTTTATTGCATTAAAATACTCAATTTACCTTTCATTAAGCTCCAGCTTCAATACGGTTATGCTAGACTAATGCACATGTATCTCAAAAGTGTTAAATTGGGCATTAATATTAATATTAGAATTTCTTTACAAAACAAACATATTTAAACATTTCTGGATGTCATTTCCAGTCTCGGAACATACACAAAACCGAAACATGCTGGCTGTCTGGAGGGTTTCATACATTTTTCTGAATGTCTATTGTCTATTGTTTGCTCTTTTCAATCTTGCAAAAAAAAAATGCAGAACAGTTTGGATTCTGAAAAGAGGTTGTGTGTCCTAAACAACAATGAAGGATGACAGTGTGTGTGTGTGTGTGTGTGTGTGTTGATCCGAAGGTGTGTGTCCGGCTGTTAATCCGGCTGACAGTGTATGTCGAGTGTGTTATTTTTTTTTTAAATACAGTTAACGCATGTACAGTTGCACTAAGCTGTACTTTGCACATGTGTCAGGAGGCTGGTGGTAACCATCTGTGTTTGACCATATCGCTAATCTGTAATTCAATAATTAGGCTTGTGTGTGGTCTAGTATGTGCAAAGAGCCGGGTCTGTGTTTGATAATGTGCAACAGGTTGTTTATATAGCATCTCTGTGTTTAGATTAAATCCCCGATGGGTATGCGGGGCAGGCAGATGTAAGCCTGTGGGGTCCGGCTGAGGTTGATGGGGTTGCCGTCCAAGCGGATGTCCTCCAGCGCGTTCCTGATGTAGTTGAAATCTCTCAGGTTGCAGAACGTGTCGGCGTGCATCATTTGGATGTTGTTTCGCTGGATGGGGAGAAACAAAGGAATGTGTGAGCAGCCGTCTCCGTGGCTGCTGAGGTAGTCTAAGAATAACGACGGTCAGGTGTTTCCCCGGAGCAGAGGCTCGCAGGTTAAAAAGCCTGCGAGCCTCTGCTCCACTCCGCTCATGGCAGATGGTTGAGGCCTTGTACGGTGCATGTTTGTTTGACTGCACAGCTGTGACTTTCCCCTTGGTCTCTGTGATGAACAATAGTTCCCGACTCCAATGGTTAATAATAATGATATTAGCTGCTACATTTGCGACCAGAAACGCGGTACCTGTAGATGCAGAGATCGCAGGTTGTCTGGTAGAGGCACAGGAATATAATCAAGGTGGTTGTCTGTTAGGTACAAGTACAGGAGGCTGGCCATGTCCTGGATAACAACAAGAAAACATGATCCACATTATATATATAAGAGCAAATGTAACAAGGTTGTAAAAAAAACAACAGCATCATTTATAAACATTGCAATAAAAAGCGGCAAAATAATTGACTCAGTTTCCCCTTAAGGCCTCCACCCACCTGGCCTTCATTCCCTTTATTAATATGTCAGATTGTGCAGTGGGAAAATCCTCATCAGCCTTAACCTGTGGGTCTTGAAGCTACTCCGCTGTGATATTGGGATTAGTTGAAAGACAAGGCTGCGTCCCACATAAACTGACCCTGCTGTATATGATGCTGAACCAAGGCATCCTGGCACATTAATGAATGGTGTAAGGGAAACTGGCACACTAGCATGTCATTGTTTCATACCAGGCTCCTATTGGTGATTCACCAGCATTTGCGGCATTGTAGCACCAGCCCCACTGGAAGATTATGGCCAAATTTTTTGAAACTGAACTTTATCGGAGCCCAAGACTCAAGTTCAAGTTCAAGTTCAAGTTCAAGTTCAAGAGACTCAGCAGGTAGCAGGCAATCGGCCGTCCCTGACATTGCCATATTGAACGACCCAAGACAGTGGACCATCAGTCACGACTATTTTGTCCAGTACATCGATTTTTCGTCCGTCTAAATACGCCACAATAGCACATTGTGTGGAGAACTTTGTCCTGGGATCATGGACAGTATACAGGAAGTCCCTGCAATCACGGACGATGCGGCATCAACTGCAAACGACTGGAATGTTACATTGCACATCTTGCAGCTTTGCCTACCTTGAATGCCTCTTTGTGAATTCCCCTGGCGCCGATGTTGTTGTGGCTGGCGTCAATCAGAGTCATGGTGACCGGCAGGGCGGGCAGCTGCGAGATGTGGTTCTCCCGAATCACCAGCTCCTCCAACGCGGGCAGAGCCGAGAAAGCGTTGTCGTCAGTGGACATGATCTCGTTGGCGGTCACGTCGATCTTCTTCAGTTTGTCTGGTGGGCAGATTGAAAGAAGGGGGCAACACACTCTGAGACAAATGACTCCAAAATCAACAAGGGATGAAACAGTGCTCACCTTTTTAATTTTGCCTGTGGCCGATCAAGTCTCGGACATTCAAATGAACTTACTCATGGAGGCAAAGTCCGATTTGTTGATCTTGGTGATTCTGTTGTAGCGAGCGTAGAAGTGAGTGGTCTCTTTGGGGAGAGGTGGCACACTGTCCAGCTTCAAGTCGTCACAGTAGACGGAACTGCCAAGGCACGTGCATAGCAGGCATGTCGGCATACCTGAGGCACAGGATCAAATATAATGAAGGACAGAGAGAGGGAGAAAGAGAAGGTATTAAAAGAGAAGAAATACATTTGAGCTGAGCATTGGTTGACCAGATGCGATGAAGACATGAATCCAAAATAGCCATCAGTGACCTTCACCACAGGGCTGGGATAATCCAAGTTATGGACCAGGACTTTGGATGGGATGAAAACCCACAATCCTGAGCACGGATCACTACATTTTACAGGTGCCTGACCACCCTTCGGGTTCCGAAAAGAGCGAGAGCAAGGTTCTTCATTACTGACCTCGCCTGTCAACTTCAGGCTCGTCAGGCTCATCAGGCTCATCTGGCTTCTCAGGCTCCTCGGGCTCTGGTAACCCGGAGCCCACTGACCCCTCTGTACCCCCAGTACCCTCCTGAGGGGTTGTTGGTGTAGTTGGAAGCAGCTCCTCCTCTTGTTAGAGACAAGATTAGGTGTTACAGAGATGGGTTAGACCAGCGGGGACATGGATGAATCTGACAAACAGAAGCCCGCTGTTTGTCTCAGTGATAAGTTACATGAATGAGCGTCATTAGTCACTGTTTCCAACAAGACATTTAACTACAGAGTGTAAGTTAAATCGGAAAATGGGTTTGCAGTGTTAATCAAATGAAGTATGCCATCTTCAGTTGTTGTTATATGCAATGTGCTTGTTCGCAAAACCACCTAGAACCTAGTCGTTACCAGCGGTGTCTTGATTTTGATACTGGGTAAAATATTGTCCAACTTTGCGGGGCATTCGTCAAATTTTTCCCACGCAACTTAGCAAAATTGTATTTGTGACGACCGTACATCCTGTGCTCTTCTGACTTGGATACTGACCTTCATCAATGTCAGGGATCAGTACGACCTCAGGCTCCTCTGTGTCTCCAGAGCCAGAGGCCCCTGAGTCTCCAGAGGCTCCTGAAGCCCCGGAGGCCCCAGAGGCTCCGGACTCTCCAAAATCTCCGGAGTCCCCTGAGGCTCCTGAGGATCCCGAGATCTCCCCGGATGTACCTGATGCCTCTTGGGGTATAGTGACGGGAATGAGGGGCAGCTCCTCCGCTTCTTAAAGCCGAGGTGGGGGGTTAGGGAACGAGTTAGGAGAAGGGCACGATGAACATCATATGAAGCCACCAATCACACTCACAGATGAGATGAGATTAGACACATGGTTAGGCAGACAATGGGAACGAGAAACAGAAAAGACAATGACAAAATAGAAGATTTGCGTAAAAATGGTATTACCAGACAGAATGGATTATCAACATTTAACCACATTTAATTAGAAAGTAGTTAAATGGACAAGAAATAACAGAATGACTGTAAATTGATCAAGTCAGGTTATTTTTGTTATTTAAAGACTCGCGTTTAAAATTACCTCTAACTGAAAAACTGTTTTTATTTTCCTGTTCCTGAAATAACAAGCATCCTTAAACACTCTACTCTTCTACTCTGTATAAGTTTAGGTACTAACCTCCAGGTATCAATGTTATCCCCAGGTCCCCGGACTCGCCAGAGTCCCCAGAAACCCCGGTGATTCCAGAGCCCCCTGAGCCCTGAGCATCCCCAGAGATTCCAGAACCAACGAGGTCCCCAGAGCCCCCAGAGCCCCCAGAGCCCAAAGGAAGATCCCCAGAGCTCGGGAAGATTTCTCCAGAGCTCCCAGAGCCCACAAGGAGATCCCCAGAGCCCAAGAGAAGGTCCCCAGAGCCTAGGAGGAGGTCCCCAGAGCTCCCAGAACCAAGGTCCCCAGAGGCTCCCGGACTCCCAGACCCCGGGAATCCCCCGGAGCCTGGGGAATCTCCAGATCCTGATAGATCCCCTGATCCCCCAGAACTGAGGAATTCCCCAGAACCCCCGGAGCCTGGTAAGAGGTCACTTGAACCCTCCAAGCCACCGGAGGCCATCGGGTCTCCTGAACTCTCGGACCCAGAAGCCCCAGAAGCGCCTGAAACACCGGAGCCCTTGGAGTCCCCGAAATCCCCGGAGACATGAAGGATGTCAATGGGCGTCAGACGCAGCTCCTCCTCTTGTTAGAGACAAGATTAGGTGTTAATAAACAGACAGATTAGACCACAATGGACCAACATGGAAGCAGTAAGTTGATGACGACAATGATGATTAGATGACGTATTACTGTAGGTGTTGAATGGACACAATGAATAAATATGACACATTTAACCAATGACAGCTAGTTAAATGGAACACATGCACAGGAAAACGGCAATGATTGACGGAGGGGCGTTTCCTTTCCCAGGGCCGTGGTGTAGAGGACAGTAGTTTCACCCTCCCGTGGATAAAGTAAGAATCACAACAGCGTGAAAAAAGGTCGCTGTGTGTGCTTATTCAGACCTTTCTGTGTGTTTGGGCCCATAAGGACCCCAGAGTCTCCGGAACCCTGGGGGCTGAGCTGTGGTTTCAGGGGTAACTCTTCCTCCTGCTCTTCCTCCAGTGAGGCCTCGGGTACAGGGTAGCTATAATCTGGTGGGGGCAGTGTTCCAATTTCTATCTGAGGGCACAAGGACAGAGGAGCCAATCTATGTATCAATCAATCAAATTTGTCACAGACGGCTAGTGAATTGAACAGGAAAGCAAAAATGCCATTATATTACGTTTTGTCGTCATGATTTGTTTTGCGTAACAACAAACAAAATTCACCCTGTTCGTCTGTGTTACTTTGAATGCACTTTGATTTGCATGCAAACAGGATACACAAACAGGAAAATCAAGACTGGAGTGATTATATGCAACATGATGAATCCAACAGATGAGACACAAATCATTCACACAGTTGGCTATCATTATTATAAAAAAATATTGAGAAACACGAGTGTAAAAGATCCACATTTCCACTTTGGGTACGTAGCCTAATATTTCCAACAAGCACTATTGGGCACTGACAAGACAAACAATAATATGGGTATCATACTGAATTTTGTGTTTTTTTTTGTTTTTTTTTTGATCCTCCATGTGAGGAAGATTCTGTGAAATTTCACCCGTCCTGTTTTATTTTATTTTTAATTTTTTTAGACCAAAATATAATATTCTGACCAATAAAATTAACATTCCTTACAGTCTGACTGAGACACGTTACTGACAAACAGCTGCTAAAGAATCACGATACGTGGAAACGATCATTTGATGTTGAATTAGAAAACAATAATGAATTAGTGATCATGTGATAGCATATACACCAATCCATCACAACATTAAAACCAATGACAGGTGAAGTGAATGACATCGCTCATCCTGTTACAATGGCACCTGTCAAGGGGTGGGATATATTAGGCTATAAGTGAACAGTCAGTTCTTGAAGTTGATGTGTTGGAAGCAGGAAAAATGGACAAGTGTAAGGATCTGAGAGACTTTGACACGGGCCAAATTGTGATGGCTGGACGACTGGGTCAGAGGATCTCCAAAACGACAGGTCTTGTGGGGTGTTCCCGGTGTGCAGTGGTCAGTACCTACCAAAAGGAAGGACAACCGGTGAACCGGCGACAGGGTCATGGCCTCATGGGCTCATTGATGCACGCGGGGAGCAAAGCCTAGCTCGTTTGGTCCGATCTCACAGAAGAGCTGCTGTAGCACAAATTGCTGCAAAAGTTTATGCTGCTATGATAGAAAGGTGTCAGAACACACAGCGCATCACAGCTTGCTGCGTATGTGGCTGCGTAGCTGCAGACCGGTTAGAGTGCCCATGCTGACCCCTGTCCACCGCCGAAAGTGCCTACAATGGGCAGGTGAGCATCAGAACAGGACCATGGAGCAATGTTAGAAGGTGACCTGTTCTGATGAATCACGTTTTCTTCTACATCATGTGGATGGGTGGGGTTAGGGTCTGATGGAGCATCTGTGGGATGTGCTGGAACAACAAGCCTGATCCATGGAGGCCCCACCTCACGACTTCCAGGACTTAAAGCATCTGCTGCTACTGTCTTGGTGCCAGATACCACAGGACACCTTCAGAGGTCTGGTGGAGTCCATGCCTATATATAACATCCACTTAATTTAATGGAAAACAAACTTATGTCAGGATTAATTGGGAAAGGTACATTAGAGTTACAAATAATTGTTCGATTTGTGGTATCGTCCAAAACGTCAATTTTGCATCCTGGAAGGGGATGTGGTTGTTCCTTACCTGGGAATACAATATGTTCATATATTTTTTGAAATCCATATCTGGGATAACTGCAACTTATTTATTGATTGTAGTGCAAGCAGAGGCTTCTGTGAAATCTCTTCACCTTCAATCAGAGGGTCAAGGCAATACAATCAAGGTTTGGTGGTTTCAGGTGGATATTATTGTTATTACCCTTCAAAGATCTTAAAGTATGAGTAAAACTCCTTGGGTCAATGGAAAAATACATTAATATATACCAATGCTAGATGTGCATCATGTCAATAACTCATTTCTGGCTTTTTATTGAGAAAGTCCAATGTTGAAATTGAATGTGCTTACAGGCAGATGAAATACTGCCTCCTACTGATAAGAAAGAGGAATTTCAACACCGGACTCACTTTAACAATGGCAAATATTAGCCATGCAGGCTTTAATTTTAGCAGATGTTCTCTTCCTCTCCGAAATGCAGTCATATGGTACTGTGTGCTGCGGTAAAGGTCATACCGATGGTGAATTTGAGACAAACTGCAAACGCGCTTCAGGACCTGGGGCACGATGAGCTTCCAAGTCGGGTAATTGCAATGAACGCCAATCGAGCAGCGTCACATCGGTTTGTGAGGAAAATAACAAGATTCAAGTATAAGCAAAGTGCTGAAAACGTGTGAACTCAAAGTGCTCAGGCTTCTCCTTCTCATTTTCCATGGCTGCCACTTGGGTGAGTCACTCCGATGAGCCTTGCCCCAAATGCAGCGCTCTAACGGAAGTTTTATCAGCGTCCACTAGAGGGCGACGGACACCCACAGACAGGCCCAGGTAATACCTGGCACCGAGCTCAACAAGGCTGAGTCAACCATCCTGAGAGGGAATGGTCCTTGTGGAACCAAGACACACATGGTAGCAGCGAGAATCCATACTTCACCGCTGCACTTTCAACCACGGCGTTCAGCTTTCCACAAGTTCACCGAGAGGCACCGGAAAGCGGCGAACGGCGATCGATACGGTTCATTGGCAGCACACGGAACGCAGGACACGCCAAACAAACAAATGAAAAAACAAAACAAAAAAACAACAAAAAAAAAACCAAACACAAATCTGCCTTGTTTTTTTTTACCGTCGGTATTTCTTCAATGAGGCATAAAGCAGATATCTGGAAGCGATCGTCGCTCTGGCCATCTTGGCAAGAGACGGTTTGGGGTATAACAAGGTGGGCCTTTGAAACGTCTCGCACAAGGTTCGCTCCTTGCAGCTCGGCGCTGCCTTTCCCTCCTCCCCAAAGCAAACACACCAGTCCCGCGGGGGGAAGGCGAGGTGAATGCCTGGCCGCCCGAAATACGGAGGAAACAACTTTCTGAGAAACAAACACCAGCTTGGAGGACGCACGGGGTTAATTTTGCAAGACACCACGTTTGGGTTGCAAAATATGAAGCGGCAGCGAATATCTGGAAGACGAGAGCCGTGAACTGGCCTTGATGGGCCTATTCTGAGCCGTAACCCCCGCCCGAGAATGGATCATTTTGTCACCTAGAATTGAAGAATCGACATAAATGATTCCCCCCCGCCGCGCGCAAATGGATGAAACTCACCAAATATTCGTTTTCAAACATTCAACACAACGCCACGCCGTCCCACGCGGCACGTCGTGATTCCCGGGCCGATGAATCTCTGGAGCTTGACCCCCAGAGCGTTAAAAACGATTAAAGGGATTAAAACCCCAACACCCGGATTCACCCCCTGCTCCGGCTGGCGACCGACCACAAAAAGAAAGTCGCACGAGGTTGCACATGCGACTTCCCCCGAGGAGAACCGTGAAAGAAACGATGAAGACTGCTGAGAGTTAATTAGAACCAGTTGGAGTCGCGAAAAAGCGCTCCGGCTCCTTCCGGCCTCACGAGACCCGTGAGACCCTCAACAAAAGACCGACATTCGGTCCCGTGCAACTAAGTAAGCAAGACTTTTTTTTAATTTTTTTTTAACTGCTGCGGGACCTGCTTGGAGAACGGCTGGGATAGGAGGCGGCGGCGGCGGCGGCGGCAGCTCTCTGTCGGAACACACTCGATCCCCCCGAGGAGAAAGCAGAACCCGTGGGAGAGATCTGGACGTGGAAAGCGGAGACTCAGCATTCCTCGTCATCATCATCATGGCTTCGTTTCTCTCCTGACTCACGGCATGTGTGTGTGTGTGTGTGTGTGTGTGCGTGTGTGTGCGCGCGCGCGCGCTTGTGTGTTTAATCGTTTCAATCCGCACCCTAATTAAGCCCCCCGCCCCCCAACTCTCTTTGACAGCCCCACTATCTGGAGATCTACTCTCTGACCTTTCAAGGAGACACCGTGACACATCCTTATGCAATACAATATCAATCAACACCGCGGCGATGGCGGTTCCCGCTTTGAGCATTTCCCACCGTCCACCGCTGTAGGGGGGGAGGGAGAAGGACGCTGAGGTTTGAACCCGGCCGATTATTTCCCTGCTCCCCCAGCCCGAATTACCACAAAATCTTATGTAACGTTTTGCGTGGAACCAATGGCATCCAATGGTAAACCATGACAGCAGCACACATTCCCATGCAGAGCTGCTTCTCGCATCAAGTTCCTCCAGCCTCGCAACGCGTCGCCCGCTTTGTTTCTCAGAATGTGAGAGTATAACGCGAGACAGCAGCAGGCCCTACGTGAGCCAGGTCTTCTGGGTGGGGAGTGAGCTGAAGGGAGCGAGGTGCGAGTGCATTCCAGATCAGGTTAAGCCTGAGAGGGCGGCCCCTTCCCGGGAAAGAAATCTGCCCCATCACGGTCCGCCCTCACGCCATCCTGACGGCGCTCTGGCCGGAGCGATAAAAAGAAATCAAACTTGGAACACGGAACTTGGCTCAGGCCGGGCCTTCCAAACGCCGCGGCGCATGCCTGGCGCCGTCCGACACGCCACATCTCGGTCCGGCCCGAGGGAGCGGCCGCTGGCGTCCGTTCTCCCTGGATGCGGCCTCACCCGCCGCCGCAACCCGTTCCTCACTTCGTCGCTCAGGTTGCAGCGCGGAGCCGGTGCGCTCCAGCCTCTGACGTGAGCCGAGGCTCCGATCCGTCCGCCAGGCGGTGAACCGCTTGTCCAGCAGAAAACAGCTGAGGTTCTATTACTAATACTCAATTCTGATTGGTCGACAGCTGCATCAGCTATCTCTGAACAACGACCGCTGTTTTGCGATAGCGACCGGCTGGCCCGCGCATTATCTCTGGAGGCCTTGAGACTGTGTGATAATGAACATTTATGCATTGATGGTGACTTCCAACTGTGTGATGTATTTCCTCTTCCTATAAACACTATCAAGTTGGCTGTGAGGAAGTGTGGCGGAAGAGGACCTCCATAGGGTTCCATACATGTGAATCAAAAGCTTTTACACAAAATCCTCTCCTGGCGCTTGTGGCGCATCTCTTTTTTGGAAACTCGTGAAAATTAAATCAATATTTTTGTGACGCCTCGTTGAAAAGGAGCTTTATCGCCACGCTGAAACACGGTGCCGAGCCAAGTCCCACCGAGGTCTACTCGCTGTGTGGGCTTTGGCCGATTTTTCCCAAAACAGCCGTAACCTACACAGGAATGTATAATGCAAATTCTACAATGCCTCATCTGATTCTGTCTAGTTCCACCCTCTCATTCTGTCTGAATGAATAAATGATGCATCTCCGGCCGGTGGCGGAAAAATAGTCCAATAATCCAAACTTATCACGCTATCATGATATGAATTATTCACATTCACCTTATTGCTGTGTTATTCCCCCCCAAAAAATAGGACTCTGCAGGCATTTGTGTGAGATAAAATCATCAATCAATCTTCCGTCTGCCTTGATATGAGGTGTTAAAAAAACGATCAACCCTCAGAGATTTATTTGAGCAGATAAATCAGCCGAGGAACCTCCCCCAGGGCCCAGAAACGGCTCGACTCTGCATGTAGAACGGATCCAGCCAAAAACGGGGTTTTGAACGGCACACACAGCGTGAGCAGACAGGGGATGGCACCGCAATGGGAGTGGGTTTGAATGATGGACGGAGCTGTAGATCGGGAGCCGGAACGGCTCTCTACTCCCTGAACTCGTTGAACCAGCGTCTGACCGGAGAATTCGATTCCTTCGGTCAGAGGACGCGACAGAAGTGGCGCGTCAACCCGATTCAAATAAAACGGATTGCGGGAATGTGGTATGCGTGTTTGGGGGGATACGTCACTTCCTGTGACTGGAGCAGTTGTACCCACGGCATCACTAAATGAAAGGGCCAAGATCAAGACATTGGTTCATTTCTAACAGTTCCAGTTCCTCTGAGTCAGACGTCACTTCAACCGCTAAAGAGGTGGAAAAGGAACATTGAGTGTAGGAGGGACGCCGATTCTCGAACGTTCTCAACAGATCCCAGCGTGTACCCGGGAAAATGAAATTAAACGACTCAAAGATTCAGATTCCACCGCCAAAGGTCATTTATTTCACTTGGAAATATGAATAAAGCCCAAAACGTAGGGCGCAAATTAATTGCACTGGCGGGAAAGGCTCGGGGGCCGCCTCGTCTCTTGGTTCTTACCTGGGGGTCGTCGATCAGGCTGTCCTCGTAGTCGTAGATGTCCTGGTTCTCTAGATCCGCATCGTAGTTGGTGCCGTAGTACGACTCGGATCCCGCTTGCCGGGAGAATCGGGGCGAGGCCACCGCCACCTTGAGGACGAGGAGTCCCAACAGCAACCGCACCAGCATTCTCATAGTCCACCTGGGGAGGGACGGGGGGGAAATGGGCGGTCAGTGGAGAACCCGGGACAACCCAGCGGAGTGGACTTCACTGTGACGTTGGTAAATCTGCGCCATGAGATCAGGAAATCAACATGAAGAGCTGAGGCGTCCAATCCGACCCACGGGATGATTTGGGAGGAAGCAAGATGAATAAAAATATATATTTTTTTATAATAATATGAATAATATTTAATGTTAACCATTAAATATTATTCATATTATGACAAAAAAAAAAATTGTATTTATTTTTATTTTATATATTTTTATTCCCCGTAAACCTTCAAAATGAATAACATGAAAGACTCAATATGAATGGCTCTGTCTCATGTTCTCATAAGAAGCGTACATTTTAGTAAATATTGACTCTTCTCCTTCAGTCCTCTCCTTCTTCAGGAAACAAAAATGAAGTTCAACTCGACTTTGCTAAATTAGGTTCCTTCACTTGGCGAAATTCCTTTTGTTTTTTTGTTCTTTTTTTTTTCAAATTTCAAGGTAAAACATCTGAAGGTCCCTGTGAGCTGCAGACAATCTGAGCAAAGTAATAAAAACAATTTAAATAAAATGTCATATCCAAGCCCAAAAGTGTTTTTTCGGGCACCGAGTACAAGTAATGTATTTGTTTGTGTTGTAAGCATCGGATGAGACCAACGTTACCATGGCGACAGGAGGCTATGCCGACGTCGTGTACGTTTTCGAGGAAGAGGGTACCCAAAAAAGGGAACGTACCGACGCGAACGGAATTAACTCGCAAATCAGACTTCATGTCCGGTCGCCTGACACCGGGGTGGACAAGGGCAGAAGTTTGTTTGTTTGTTGACTTGCTTGGATGGGATGGATCAGGCAGGATCAGCTCGTTTGGGGCAGGTAGGGTTAGGGTACGTCCATTTGAAGCAGTCTGGTTTGAAATGTATTGTCCACCGCACCGGGGAGCCTGGGCTACTAACCCTAACCCTAACCCCAGGACGAGGGACTCCTCAGCTCATTAGCCAGGTGCGGACAGTCGGCCGGGAGGGAAAATGAACGGCCGTCTCCCTCACCGTTCAGCGGCGGCAGCCATGTTTAGATCGACGGCATGTTCAGGGGTCAGAGGTCAGGGACGGTCAGTTAACGCGCCATGAGAATACTGCCGATCGGACCGGAGCAGGGGTTCTTTGGGGGGAAGATCTGGCCGATCTGGATTTGATTTACATCCTCGAAACCAGCTCAGTTTAGCGCACGCAGATGAGATCATGTGGTTTGAAAACCCGGTGGAGGGTATGGAATTGGGGTAGCGTGTTTTGACAATGGCACCTGACTGCACCTCTGTGCCGAAGGGAACTTGTGGTCATTTGTTTTTTGTTTTTTTTCCTTCCCCTGTGCAGGTGTAGCAACAGCTGAGGCCGAGGCAATAAATTGATCGTGTGGATCTCGGGTCCAGGAGGAGGGAGAGAGAGAGAGAGAGAGAGAGAGAGAAAAAAAAGCAGAGACGCTTACATTTCGAGTCCTCTGGGCTGGGGCAGAGAAGTGGAGAGCGAGGGAGGGAAAGAGAGAGGGAGAGGGAGAGGGAAGAAAAAAAAGAGACGGCAGCGAGATGGAGAGAGAGGGAGACGTGGACAAGGCGTTGGCCCTCAGGGTTAGATGGAGAGAGCTAGACTGGGAGACAGCGATAGAAAGAAAGGGGAGGGGAGAGAGGGAGGAGGGGGGGAGAGAGAGAGAGAGAGAGAGAGAGATGTTTCTCGCTTGACTCGACCCCTCGCCCCTTCACAGAGGCCCTTTATGAGCGCCGGGTCCCTGCCTGTCTCAGCACTCAAGCTCAAAATTCCACCGAGGTTTGTGGACAGGATGGCAGTGAGTTACGGCTACAAGGAAAAGCTCCATTCAGCACCCAAGGTGCTCAAACACACACACACACACATACATACATACATACACGGACACACACACACACACACACGTGCACACACGGACAGACACACACGCGCGCACACACACACGCGCAGACACACACACACACACACACACACACACACACACACACACACACACACACACACACACACCCACACACACACACACACATGCACACTTGCAAAGTCAAACAGTTGGACACTCTCCTCCAACACACCTATCTTTCAGAGAGACCTCTGCTCCGCTGCTATTTTTGGGATGCAGACAGATAAAACACAAGCCATGAATCGTGAATCGGATATTGTGTCGATATGCGACGCTCGCAGTAATCCCAGATGAACGGCGCAGAAACAGATCTTTTTTTTTTTTTTTTTTTGGTCCGGGTGACTGGTGGGCATTTTTGCCCCAAATGGATTTTCTGTCACTCTTCATAACATCGTGAAGCTATGAGGTCCAAGCTGAAAGAAGGACTATGCTTAAGACAGAGGTGTGCCTTTATGTGGGCCATCATAGCGTACAGTGTGTGGAAACTGTGTGTGTGTGTCTGTGTGTGTGTGTGTGTGTGTGTGTGTGTGTGCGTGTGTGAGTGCGAGCGTGTGTGAGTGTGTGAGTGTGTGCGTGTGTGAGGGTGTGCGAGTGTGTAGTCTACAAACTGCCTCTGTGTTATGTTTGGCTTTGCATTGGGCATTCCTGATATCCAGTGATTCTTCCCCCTTTTCCCTTTAAAGCCACAAACAAACTCGACTGACTTCCCTTCTTTACTGTACCAGTCGAGACGCAAATTGGTGCATCGGTAAAAAAAAAAAAAAAAAAAAAAAAATCCCAAAACGGTGATGGGGGTGGGGGGTAGGGGGGGGGTAGGGTCATCAATTCTATTATCATAAGGTTAGGAGAAGAAAAAAAGCCAAACCGCCAAAACAAGACAAGATGGAACTATAGCACATCTCTATTTGCAGCTATGGCAAATTGAGCACAAAGGCAAAGTTAAAAGGCGCATTTCAGGTAGAATTGTCCAGAGCGGCGCATCTGATTAGGAAAAGTTCAACCTGCTTGACGACGGACAGGACAGGAGAGTCATGCAGCCGACGTGAAAAAATAAACAATCAAACTGCAAGACATGGCACAGGATAGATGCAAGAAAAACGAAAGACGTGTGTCAGTTTTCCAATGTGTCACCTGCTCAACACCTAAACTGCCTTGTCACAAAACAGCAGGCCATCACGATAATGACTGCCACGCAAGGAAAACAACGTGCTCCAGACGGATACAGAAGTCCATGAAATTTATTACCAACAGTCACCGCTATTCACCCGTTAGCCTAGGCAGCTTTGGTCGCAGCCATCCTACAGCAAAGCCCCCTTCAGGAGGGTCTCAGGTGGGTCTTTCCGCCGCCACCAAAGCCCCGTGGAGCCCGCGTGAAGATAGCGTTGGGAACACTTACCTCTGTCTCCTGCTTTCCCGAATGGTCCCTTCAGCCGAGATGGAGATGCTGAGGGCTCGGGGACCTGGCCAATGGTGAGGGGTCGCGCAGGGTGCCCTGAAGAAGGGGAGGAGGGCGTGTGTGTGCTTTAGGTGCGAGAGCGGGGGCCTGCCGTCTGTGTGTGTGTGTGTGTGTGTGTGTGTGTGTGTGTGTGTGTGTGTGTGTGTGTGTGTGTTGGTGTGTGTGTGTGTGTGTGTGTGTGTGTGTGTTGGTGTGTGTGTGTGTGTGTGTGGGTGTGTATGTATGTGGAAGGTCTGTGCTCTTCAGCAGACCTGAGTGCCCTGGCGCTTATGTGTGAAGGTAGGCACTGAGACCGGTCAGAGAGCAGCGCATTGCTTTTGGTCACCGCAAGTGCACCCACCCCGTCGCATTTCCCACACACCCACATGCACGGATCTCTCCAACTAACACACACTCACACACATGCACTTGCCGACGCATGCATACGCTAACCTCGGACAGAGTGTGAGTGTTGGAAGACCCCGCTCTCCTCCCCCACCAAACTCAACATTCTATTTCATCCCCTATCAACAGTACCCTTTATTTTTCTACAGAAGAGCCCAATCAAAGCAAAGTATTTGTCTGCCTTATCCTGAGGTGAAACTCTGGCGTGTGCTTCTTTCATGTATTGGGGGCGGGGGGTAGTCCACAGGGCCCGGCACACAATGGGGCCTCTGTGAGGAGCCCCTGTTCGCATGGTGCTGAGAGGAAGTCCCTGCGTGGAGGAAGGCCCCTGCTCCCGGCCGCGCCGCGCTCTCTTCATGCGCGTCACCGACGGAAAAGAAAGGACGATGGATCGCGGCCTGATCCGGGATTCGGTGTCGAACCGCCTTCCGCCTTTCGGGCGAAACACCAATCGCAGATCGGGGATCGGTCGGCTCGATCCATCGGTCGGAGGCGGCGGGTGCTGCGCGAAAAGGGGGAAAATAAAAAGGCGCCACCTGGAATCTCCTCCCGAAGAGACGGTCTCTTAAAATACCACTTACACGCGCGCGGACAAAGAATCCTTCTGTCTTCAGAACGTACGGGGAGCTGTTTCGCGTGTCGTCCACGTTGGCCTCAATTCCATTTAATCTCCTGGCTGTTCGTTTTCTGTCACTGCCTCTTTGTCTGTCGGTCAAACTGTCTTTGTGTCTGGGCTCCCTCTCTTTTTTTTTCCACGGGGGTATTTGGGTAATATTAGAGTTTGTGATGAATGAGGGAAAAGGGACCCAGCTGGAATGTCGGAAATCGTTCTGCACCTGCTGTAGGCCGCAACCTGTGTTCAAGTTACTTTCGCTACAGATCCTTGCGCCGGATTGGCGCACGAATGAGCCAGTACGGCGTAAAAACATGCACGTATGAATGCTACGCAAAGGGGCCCTCGAAAAACATTCAGGTTTCAAACTCTAAAATAGACACGATAGAGCTGGGAAATGGAATACCGTCAATCTCGTTGTTTTGTTCCTTCCTCTATAAAATCCCCCGACGAAAAACAGAAAATCGGGATTTGGGATCAGGTGTGCATAGAAAACTGCATTAAAACCAATGATCAGCCAGCCATCCTATAATCTATATATATAAATAAAAAAGAAATCATGAACAAGTTGATGAGCTACAGTGTATGTGTTAATTGACATAAACACCAATCCTTTCAAACTACTTTAATATCTTCAATCTGCGATGGGTGTTTATGGTCCTGAGCAAAAACGGGAGGGATGTGTGTGAGTAATTCCCCAAATGTATGATTTATGTATTCCACTGAGAGCGAAAGTGTTGCCGCTGCAGTGTGCCGGCAATATTAAAGAAATAAATAAACATCGGTTCAGTACCTATTTATATATATTCATATACATATTTGTTTTATTCAAATCAATGACGTTACAGTGACATTTCTAAAAACCAAAACAATAATC
Organism: Zeus faber; assembly: GCF_960531495.2. NCBI lineage: Eukaryota > Metazoa > Chordata > Actinopteri > Zeiformes > Zeidae > Zeus > Zeus faber. The sequence goes on along the minus strand of NC_137208.1, from coordinate 15,503,589 downwards.
AAAAGCATTGTTGGCATTTTAACAAATTGTTGACACATTTTTATAGTGAGTATGCTAATGAAGAACAAATGATTAGTCTTTGAGTTCCCATTATTTAAAATTAAATAAATTACTTTACTTTGTACTTGTTTTCAAAAGATAGCCTATTCTTCTTCAAACGAACCCGTCTAAAGTAATGACAAGTTATACAAATAAATACTTAACTAGGAACGATAGAAAAAGCTGAAAGGTGATGCATTGGGTATTCTCTGACAAGCGTTGTCCCGGTAAAACAAAGACAAGGACAAAGAGTCAATGTGCTTTCAATACGTGCGCTCACTTCCATTTAACGTCATGCATTCAGTCCAGGCACAATTAGAGCTCAACAGAGTATTTTGTCACTTTTTCTTCATGCATTTTGACAACCTGACTAATGAGGCAAAGTAGCAAAATAGACTTGAAGCGTGAAAAAAGCATAAAAAAAAATAATTTCCTTTTATTTTCAAAATTCTGCGACACTGATGCAAAATTTAAGTGAACCGCATTTGTTTTCTCGCATGCAAATATTGCCGATCGTTGTCCAGGGTCTTTCGGACAAGTATCCGATGGGTAAAACCTATCGCCACTGGGAATGAGTGTGGTTCCCTCTCAGATGACGATGGAGGTCAGTAGACGGAAGCACAGGATGACGTCGCTGGGGATCGGTGGCTTGATGTCGTTGCCGTCTAGCCGCAGGTAGCGCAGTTGAGGAGCGCTCGAATCAACCGCGGCACCCAGTGACACCGGGCAGATATCGGAGCCGTTCACACCTGCAGAGGTGACGCAAAAATAGGGAACTGGTGAGATTTCTTAAATGAATCTGTCGTAATCCTTTCGAGTGTGTCTAATAGATGCATGAAAGCAATGTCTACACTTAATAGCAACGTCAAAAAGCTATCTAGATTTCCTGCCGTTAAAATCTCAACCATCCAGACTTAAAACCAAAGCAAGACCCTAACCTTACACAGTCAGGTTGTTACTACGCTCTCAACCAATGGTTATACTGTATATACTGCATTGGAGACAGATAAATGTGCCAATGTCATGGTTCTCTTGCTTTTGAAAATACAATCTTGCCAAATGTGGACTGAAAGGGCCATAAAGGGTTTGCATTTTTCATTGATTATATCCAATCACTGCCACTGAAATTATTTCAAAGATTCAAATCTTTAAATTTAGACCATACAGTATAAGTGTGAGAGCGCGGTTGACCTGGACGAAGGAGAGATACTAAGTTGTGTCATTGGCATTTGAGGCCGTATGAGGCGGTGTGAGCTTAAATAATCACAGACTTACTCTTAATCTTGTTGTGGTCGAGATGTAGATGTTCAAGGCCTTTGGGAATAGTGGGAACCTCAGTCAGCTGGTTGTGGGACAGCTGCAGGTCCAAAATGCTCGAGATGTTGAACACATTCCGGGAAATCCCGCCGTCGCCGAGCTTGTTGCGGTTGAGCCTGACGAACGCCATCTTGGGCAAAGACTTAAAGTACTCGGATGGGATCCTCTCAATGTTGTTGCCGTCCAGGTAAAGCTGGGTGGTGGAGGGTGGGAGGCCCAGGGGCATGTTGTTCAGCTGGTTCTTAGCGAGGTTGATCTGCACCAGGCTCTTCAGACCCTTCAGGCTCACCCCGGTCACGCCATCGTCCATCAGCTTGTTCCCCTGGAGGTCCAGGAGGTTGAGCCTTTCCAGGCTGGAGAAGACTCCCGGAGGGATCTTGGAAATGCGGTTACGAGAGAGTCTCAGCTGCTCAAGGCTGGACGGGAGGCCAGATGGAACAGATGTCAGGAGGTTGTCATCCATGTAGAGGTGCGCCAGATGAGACATTTCCTTGAGGGCACCTTCCTCTACCCCATCATTGGTGATTTTGTTGCGGTTGATGTTAAGCCAGCGCAGCTCTGTGGCATTGCGAAGGGCATCTTCAGACAGAACTTCAATGAGGTTGTTCTGCAGGTATAGGTACTGCGTGTGTGGGGGGATGTTGGGGATGTGCTTGAGGGCTCGATTGTCACAGTAGACAGCACTAGGAAAGTTAGGCGGGCAGCGACATTGCTGGGGGCAGGCCTGGATTTGGGCCAAAAAGTCCTCATAAGGCATGTCTTGAGCCAGCACTGGTCCGAAGAGAAAGAAGACAGAGAAAAGGCTCAGGAGAGGGGCCATTTTGATGCTCAACCTATGGAGGAATAAGAAAAAAAGTTAAGTAATAGACAACTCACTTTATTACCTCAATGACCACACAAGGGATATAGTACATCCCTGCATGCTCCAGATATCTAAAATAAAGAGGAGCCGATCGTTATAGAAAATGCACAACATTTCAGACTTTGTGGGAATAGGATCACACCATAGCTAATGACTTACACTCCATTTGTACTATAAATAATGCCTGTTTACCTTTTGCTGCAGGGTGTACACATGCAATGACGTCCTATTTTACAGGCAGTGTGCACAGTATGTGTAAAATTACATATATTTATAATGCAAAAAATCTGTTCAGCAAGTACATTATTGATTACCGTGAACACAGTGACGACGGAAAGATTTTCAAGAATTCTACTTAGTCTGTGAATGATGGATAAACCACTTTGAGACTGGATACAGTGCCAGGCCAACTTTAATTGGATTAGTACTTGGCTGGACAGCATTGTGGCTGTGCATCAAGGTAGTACACTCCATGTGGCCGGCCATTTAAGGCAAAAGGGCAATTTACCGTACATCATGAATTGGGGCCTAGCCTGTTTAAGCCAAGCATTGAATTAAATGAGGGGCCTGGTAAAGCCTTTTTTAATATAAGGGTGAAGCCAATGCACAAAAGACAGATCCCAAGAAATTGGCATATGTGCCTAAACACACATGCATACACAAATTGCAGTCAACCATGGAATAATGGACAAATTCATGGATACAAATGAAGTTATTTTTACTACAGGCATTACAAGTCCAAAGTGCACCAGTCAGCCAGGTAAGGTGGAGAAGAAGTACTGAGGAAGTCAATAAATAGAAAGTAGGCAATTTAGTGAGATTGACACTGCTTGGGAGGCCTCTTGAACAGAGAAAACACTGAACCAAGTCAACTTTGCTATCTCTCCCTCCTGCTATGCCCCATAATTCTGTAATGGATTATTCTCAGCTGTCATCTGGAATTGGTTTAAATTCTTGGCACTTGCTCCGTTTTTGTCTGGAAGTCATTTCGGAAAGGGCCAGCCTTTCCATGGATGGGCCTACATCAAAGACGGGGTCTGCACACCTGCTTTTAGGGAGCTACCCCTGCCATCTTGTTCCTAACTGTACCGGGTTCAGAGGTGAGCAACCCTGCTTCACCTTGGAGCGGGGTTGCGGGTGTGGCCAGAGGAAAAATAGTCCACACGCAACCGGACCGCTCTGCATTTACTCAAATAGGGCCTCGCCTCTGTATAAATGTTATCAACACGTACATCATACCAGGACCTGTACGAAATTGAACACATCTTGCTCCCTGCAAGATAAACTTGTTAACAATTCTTAAATAAAGTCACAGGACAAAAGCAGAAAAAAAAAAGAAATCGATGTTCCCTTGGGATGCAAACATTCTCTTAGCCCTAAGACAGTCTCACCTACCTTAAATGTTGCGTGTTTCTCGTATGTCGCCTGTGTCCTCACTCAGCAAGATGGCAAGAGTAGTCCCAAAATGCTGAACACCACTCCCTGACCGGTATTTGTACCCCCGCCGGCTTCATTCAACATGCGCCAGTCCCCCCCGTTGATGACAGACAAATCTCAACTCGTCCAATCAGACAACTCAGATCCGAGGTCACGATCTGGTGGTTGGACACTACACTAAGCCATCTTAGCTTCAAACATGGCCTAGTTCGAAACAGGCTCAGGCTCACATACAGTATGTGCTGTTTGATGGCTAACCTGCACACATCTCTCCCTCCTTCACTTGGCACCGTTCTCTGTTTGTAAGTCTCCATCACAAATCCCCTGGAATCCTTTGCTGCCCTCGGTGCTAATTTTGTGCTGCAGCTGTGGCGGTGAGTTTCAGGTCAAATAAAGACCGTTAGATATAAACTCAGGTGTATACATCAGTACGTTTTTGTTAATGATACATTACAATACATACATAACGTTGTTGGCAGCTATCGCTTCAGTGTCCCAGCATGTGGAATCTTTAAGAGCGTTCTTGTTTCGAATAGCGATGGCAAAGGCCAGAGGATTATCCCGACTGATTGGTTACGTGAGGATGGGAGCATTAAAAGCCACGCAAGGCGACCGTAGAACATTGTCTTATGTCCTGAGAGGCGTAGTTGTGATCAGCGGTTGATCCAAAAGAATGACTTAATAAAGTACGGGACACGGCTGTAATCCGCTGGCTTCAGCCAGATATCCAGTCGTGGCTCCTCAGAACATCTTTAGAGACGGTACAGTACATTTAAGACGTGCACACGGCATGCGAGTGGAGAGAGTTCTGCGACATTCACTGTGGGCAACCGACATCAAATACCAACCTTTAGTGACATCATATCAAACGGTAGCCTCCTTGTTGTTCAATATAGTGGATATTAAAAGGCTTTGTCTCAATCAGGGCTATTAAGTTGCTATGGACGAATCCGGCAAGCAATTTATGCCCTTCAATATTTAGCGACGTGCCAAGACATAGAGTTAATCAGTGTACTGAATGGAGAAGTGGATTGTCAAAGTTTCATAGCAGCCTCCACTGACAGATCGAAGTAGCCTACGTGGATGGTATTTAATAAAAAGAATACTGGCTTATGACATCGGCCTTTGGAAAAGACACCACTAAGAAACAAGTTTCAGTAGTAGCCCTAGACATCCTAAAACGACTTTGGTAGAAAATCATTATCAATAGGTTGGATTCGATCATTTCTTGTGTCTAAACCGTACACATTATGAAAGTGATTAAAAATGTTAAATATTCAATGAAATATTAAGAATTATATACAATTAAAAATATACTATATATCTACAGGCAGCAATAAACAGGGTCCAGTTTAATCATGTTTGGTAGATAGTACCGGTTTCCCAGGTCTGGTTAAACACATTGTATTGCACTTACGTGACTGAATGTTCCTCTCGTGTTGTTCGGTTTAAATAGGCGTTTTCGCACCACAGGAATTTTTTCATAGTTCTAAGAATTTTTGGAGGGACCGTCCCTTTTTTTGTGTCCCCACTGCAGGAACGAGGAAGTAGTTCTTAGAACTCTGTTTGGAGGAACTTTTTTAGCTCCTACCCCAGGGCAGGGACTGACCGGGACAAGAGGAACCGTCGGTGTCGTAAGTGCCGGTGATGGGTCTGGAAGTAGGTCCACGGTCCCTCGCCCCTGAGGACAGTCCACCTGGTCGAGTCACATTGCTCTGGGTGCGGAGCAGCCTACATACTGTACACTGAGCGGTTATAAAAAATAACCAATAAAAATAGAAACAAGAAAGGTGTTTTAACAATTACGATCATTACTGGATCACGCTATGCGGACACTAAGGAAAGGTTCATAGAACTTCCTGCAAAAGCGCCTTCTGTGACCGATTACGCTTTATCGGGGTTTTGTTAAACGTGGTTTGAGTGACAGTTTTCCGAGTTTTCACTCAGCGCAGCATCGGCTCCAGCTGTCTGTCTACGCGTCTACGTGGCTGTGAACGCTATGCTGCCCACAGAGTGCAAGTCACCGGATGCGAATGACTTCCGGGAGACGAAGCTTGGAGTTATATGACTTTCAGATGATGATGTCACAGAGCACCCCTCTCCTGAAACCGATCAAATTGCGTCAGTGTTCTTCAACTTCTGGTAAATTTACAACAGTTTTTTTTTTACTTATTTCTGCTCCAAATGTACATCCATATTGATCAAACTTGAACAACAGACCTCAAACATGTCCGTGTGTACTGGGGTTGCCGTGTTTCAGATACTTTTAGCCCGAAAAACAGCAAGAATGTAATAAATAATAATAGGGTTCCAGTAATGGAATCCATGGTGTTTTGTTGGTGGCCAAGATTATTTTCTAAATCATCTGTTATTGGGAACAAAGCTCTATCTGATTATGATTTTGATGTTGTGGATTTTGCGTTTGTTTTTTGTTTTTCCATATATATTTGTTACTACAGATCAATCGGGAACAGCAGCAGAGACAGTTCTGCAGGACACCATGGCCTCCTGCCAGAGTGTGGTGTGGGTCATATTACATCCGGCTTCAGAAGTCCCCTAGCTGCCTCGGATAAATGCATGTATGCATTTCAAATATTGGAATTTCCTTTCAAGAATTTTGAATAAATGTATTAGAGAATTCAAGGACTCAATGTGGGCACTATTCCACATCTGTCTTGTTTTTATAAGGACTTTTCACATCAACACATGCTGGATGCAAGAGATGTGCATTAAAATCAACACTCAAATCAACACTGAATAAAATGGCGAGAATGAAATCAGAGTCATTCCACTGTGGTTTATGCTGGTCTTGCATTATTATTTTTTGGTTCAAACACTAATCATAAGCAGTGATTGCAGTTACTAGGTAGCTTAACATTTGCAAAGGAATAGCAAAAATCTATGAAAAATATTCAGACTGCAGAGAATAATGACTCGACTCTTTGCAAGTAATGAATGGAGAAAGGAACACATTTCAATAAATGATGACTCGGATCTTTTGCAGCACAGAGGACATTTTACTGAAGGAAAATGTTGGCTTCAGCCTACTTGACGGACTAAGGAGAAACACATGTATAAAGAAAAATAACGCTTCTTTCCTGGTTTCAGGGGACTTGGTGTCTAAGTCAACTACGTAAATGACACCAGCACATTTATCTTCTTTTCAGGTCAGTTCTGATTGACGTTTTTTACAGAAATCCAGTCTTCTAAACTAAAGCACTTGGATGTTGGAGCAATTACTTTAATCATTCATCAATCAATTTTCTTCAAAGAGAATCAGGCAAAAACCACATTTCATTATGATAGATTATTTGGAATCCCTTTCCAAATGCTGTTTGTGATTTCCTGAAACGTTATGTATGTGAATGATCAGAAACCGTACTTATTGACTTTTTGGAATGTTTATAGGCGGCACCACTGTGAATTACACAGTACACGTTACATTTGAGATAGAATACAAAAAACAACAATCCCAGCAGATGTCATCTGAAACAATCTGCCCGACCAAAGCATATCAGACTCAAATACTGTAGAGGATTAACCAAAAAAGAAACCTGTAACCGTTACCTGGTGTGCATGGGTCGCATGGAGCCAGTGGATCTTTGGCCAAACCTCAAGGTAGCCTGGTCCTTGTATGACGCCTATCAGCGATTATCTGCTGTCTCACCGGTCTTCCTACGACTGTTACCTGGCCTTATTTGACTTGAATAGTTGTTGGTATGTTGGTCCCCCCCCCAAAAAAGGAAAAAAGGCTGCGCCTTGGGCATGCACTAGTCGAAAAGAACCAAACAGATTGTGCGCTGTCAGGGAAAGTCGACCGGGGTTTGAGTTGGGATGTCCTTGTGGAGGTTGCACAGGCTACTTTTTTGGCTGCCCGGCACCCCCACCACATGCTTTGGTCTCCCTTTTTTGTGTGTAAAAGTGAAGTCATTGGCGTGGCAGTGGTGTAAAACTGCAGATGGTGGTGGTGGTGGTGGTGGTTGTGGGGGGATAAAAAGTGCAGCCTTCCCTCGCAGATGGACAGCAGCACTCAAGTCCTCGGCTGGTAAACGAAGGGTGGGCTGACTTCATGGGGGTGGTGCCCCTGACCTTTTAATGGCTCATTTGAGCACCTGGGCCTCAACCTGTATTTGCTGACTGTCAGGTGAAGCTATAGGTTGGAGCTGATGGGTGGGGGTTCACTCCGGCATTTGCAATACAGCCACCTTTTTGGAAATAGACAACCCATTCACTTTTGCCACTGTGTTGATCCAGCAGTCGCGGCCAAGGCACTGAGCAGCTTAAAGACAAGGCCCTGCTTCTAATTTAGTTGCTTCAGATTTGATTGGATTTTTTTCAAATAGCAGTTTCTTCCCCCTCTTTTATCATTCCCCTGTCATCCCCTTTCCCCTAGCATTCCCCACTTTGAGTTTAAGTGTGTGTGAAAGGCCAAGATGGCCCATCTGGATCCCACATCTGAGACGGGAGCGCCACAAAAAAGACAGTCGATCGAAAGATACTGTAGGTGCAACGTTGGGGAAGCGAGAAGTTGGAGAGAAAGACGAAAGAAACCGAGACTGAGAACTGGTATGGTTCGGTGATTCCAGAGTGTGGTTAAGAAACAGATATGGGTCCAAAAGGGATGGAGGGAGGGTGAGAACAGCTGGAGAGGGACCGTACTGTGTCCTGGTCCTTGGCGTTGGATCGCAAGGCCATAGCAGCTGATTATACTTTCAGGATGTGAGCCCAAAGGTTTTATAAAGGACTTTATTGTCTGACAGGGCAGCAGGAGCTGCTCATATAAGGGGATAGCCAGACGGAAGAGGAGGAAATTGTCCTAAAGCTAGGATTGGCACAAGTGAGCATGTACTGTAAAAACATGTCAAATGCAAACACAGATGTAAAAAAACACATATAACATGGTGTAACAGTGATAGGCATTGGGGCGATTGGTAGTTTTGCACCATTTCACAGCGAGCAATGTAACTGAAGCAGATATTTTAAGGGCACATTTGAGTGTAATGGTATCGTAGTTGTGGATTCCTGAAACTATTTTTTCAGCGAACGTTGAAAGACTCCCACTGTGTTGCATTTCCACTAGTGGGTCAAATTTGAAATATAATTGGCCTTAACAGCCTGTTCTAATTAGAAGAATGGCGTGGAACATCTGGCAGCACTTAAAATGAGAGCTATTAATGCTGTTTAGATAATCAGCTACTCACCCTAGCCTGAAAATACTGTCTGTTCTAATGGGAGACGTGTGACTCGTCAGTGGAAACCCGGGTCCCGGCACATATGGTACATATCAACCAGGCAAAGCCGCTTTGCAACAGGCCGTTCAGCGCTCTGCAACTGCCACATTTACAGAGCATTAAGCATTGACATGTGATCGGAAATCATTAAGGCCCGACTGATGTGCATTTTATTTTATTTTATTTATTTATTTTCACCGATACCGGGACCGAGTTTAGAGGGCAAAAAATTCCCATAACCGATATTATATGTTGATATTATTTTAGACTAATGCACTCCTGGTTTCGTTCCAAAAAGACTTTCTAAGACATTTTAATGGCACAGTTTAACAAAATGTCAATGATTCAGTCCTGTGTTCCACAATTAAAGATTAAACTTCGGGTTGAAGTCACGCACCGGGGAAAGACAATCTTTGTGACTCAGTTGCCGAGCTCTGAAGCCCTCACCTTTACCAGTGAGTTGAAGTTCTGGATGTTGCCATGTAAATAGACAGGAATATCCGTGTATTATTCCATCATTTTATATCCCATTTAGAATCCAAAATCAAAATCAGAAGTTAATTACTCTTTTCCCCGCATGAGGGACCATGAAATGTTTTGAGTGTGGACCCGCTCCGTGGGGACCACAGTAGAGAAGCCCCATGCTCCCTGCCGGGCTACGAACCACTCCAGCACCGCCCCAAGCCGGTCTCAGAACCGGAGGAGCGTCTCCGCTCCCCGCCGCTGAAGGACCGGTGCGTGCACTGTGCATCGGGCACTGCTGTTGTTTTATTAGCGGGTTTACCCGGGTTAAACCCGCTAATTTTAGTGTAAAAACTTGGATATAATGAACTCAAATAACAGTAACACAAATCATCATCACCAGTTATCATAAAAAGCACTGGTGCTCTCACCAGTGTTCTTTATAGTATGCAAATGTTCATTGAAAAAATCTAAAATTAAAATAGCATTTTAAAATCCCTCATCTTCATTCATTACTGTTGTATTTTTGTCTTTTTTTAAAACAGATACAGCACAGGTCAAGCAGTGACAGGGCATGTTGCTTTAAGAAATTGCATTGTGGGTAATGTAGGAGCCCAAAGTTTGAAATCCATAAATGCACAGGGTGTTTCGGAAGGGAAATTGGAGGGAGGAAGCCAGTTAAACTAGTTTAAGGTTGGATCACACAGGACTCAACAAGGCACTGCTCCTGGTGGGGAGAAGCATGTGAGAAGAATGCTCTCATTGCAGAACCACAGAGAATGTTGAACATATACTCATGGAAAATGCAATAAGTACAAGGAAGAGAGGGAGCGGCTCCTCCTAAGGATCGGGGAGACAGGTAGAGATTGGAACCTGGAGGGAACACTGGGGACAACTGGAGAAGGGGTAATGGGCGCCGAGAAAGCTGTCGTCGAATTTTTTGAAGGATGCAAGGTTATATGATAGGGTCTAGCTAATTCTATATATTTAGTGTTAATGTATCGATCTAGGTTGTTTGTTTGGGTATATAGTATTTCTCCATTTCATAATGTAGTGTAAATATCTCTGCATATTCCGGTACAGCAGGTGGCGCTATGCACCTTCAGCCTCAATGCTTGCAATCCGCTATACAACGACAAAAGAAGAAGAAGAATGTAGGAACCGTGTTGTCTGGCGGCTGGAGGACGATGGCGGAGAGATCGCTGATGAGAGCCCATACACGTGTTGCCTGTTATTACTTTGTCCTCAAAATTAGAAAGTGGCTGTCCTCCTACCTGCAGTCTGGTGTCTCCGTGGAAGGAAATCACTCCCTGTGGACGTTCACAACAACACGTTCCATTCAAAGGGATTAAACACCGCATTTCCCTCAGAGACATTTCATCAACTTTTTTAACTTTTGGGACCAAAATAAAACTGACATGATTCAGACCTGTTGCCCCGGAGCTGCAGGCGAACTCCATGTGTGAGGACACAAACACTGTATATGTTTTTGACTGACTTGGGGGTGAGTAAGGAATGTCAAAATTTTAATTTTAAGCCCAAATCCCTAGCAGGGGTGAATATCATGTTATAGTAGGAGGCCCCTTCCTGCAGTCAATTCCCTTGTACTAGTGATGATACATCCTATGTTGCTGGTGAATTTGCTGTGGTTAAACCAGCCATTCCCAAAGTTAAGAATGCCGCTCCCCAATTTGAAATCTCAAAATCTTCTGCGGCCCACCCAAACCTTTGATCACAAAGGTTTGGGTTTGATTACAACACTTTCAAAGTCATCAGAGAGCTGTGCTGTTCACATTACACAACTTTCATTGGGAATCTTGAAGACACGACTGAACGGCGACAGGGGGTCGCACAATACGAGATGTTTCGCCGGGAGGCATCCTAGATGAGTCCGTCGGTCTCCAAACTATGCTTTGTCACAAAAACACACGGGAGGAGCGACACCGGAAAGGACGTGGTACCATGCGTGGGACAGGATTATTTTCTCTGCAATAAACAAGGGGTCCACGTTGTTTGACTAGTAATTATTATAATAACTTATACATTTTTTATAACAATAAATAATATAAAACTACTACTACTACTAACACTACTACTACTACTAATAATAATAATAATAAGGAAATATATTATTATTAGTTATTGATTTATTATTATTAATCCATAAAATGTCAGACAGCACTTCCGTCTCTCCTTCTGGACTCCTCCCCCGCACTCCGCGTCTGCTCTCCTTGGCTGCAGCTGCTTGCATGGCTCCCGGACAGGACCAGAGATCTCGACTGCTTGATGTCTCCCGCGTCTGCGTTATGTGAAGGTGGGTCGATGGCACTGCGGTGCAAATTGATAATCCATCCACATACACATAACAATTTGTAAAGCAAAAAATTTAAATTTAGGGTTTACAAATAAAAAAAAATAGGTCAGATTAATGAAGAATATGTATTTTAAATGCCTTGGCTTTGTCTTATTAGTTCTGGTTACTTTTTTACAAAATGTAAATATTTAATCATAAATATTTTATGGTAATTTCAAACTTAACGACCAAATAGAAAATTAAAAACATTTCATTTATTTATTGGAAGTGACCTCTCGCGGCCCACCGGCATAACCTTCACGGCGCGCCAGGGGGCCGCGCCCCACCCGCTGAGAAACACTGCCTTAGACCACTGAGAACAACAGTGCTTTGCCAAAATGTTCAACAAGAACAATTGAAGTGTGTATGCGGCCATCTCGGAAGGTTTGCGGTCGATACACGAGACGGAGGTGGGGGATTTGCAAAATCCGAAAACATTCTGAAAGCCGAGATATTTGTCCAAACCCTACAACCCCGCTCTTCCTCGGGGACCGGCAGATATTTTCCCCGACCACCAAGTGCAAGCCTGGGCAAAAGCTCAACAGTTTACTTTTGAACCAAGCCAGCGGCCACCAGAAAGCATGGCGGGCAGGTCATTATCACAATTTTGTTTTGTTTCGGAGTAAATCAGTGCATCCGCGAAGCAACGGATTTGAGTCTGCAACCCCAAGCTCGGGCGTGGTCACCGCCCGTGGAGCTGACACACCTCCCGACGGTAACAGCGGTCTTTGTCTCTAAACTGCGATCACAGAACGACGTCGGTCTCTGGAGCCCAGCTCTTCCAACGCGGCCACATGTTGTTTAGTTTGAACGGGAACATAATGCTAGATCGACTGCGCAGTAGCTGCTAATTCAGCTCAACCTGTGTGTCCTTTGCTCTTTAGTTATGCATGTAAGTATCGCATTTGTTTCATTTTCGTTCTATTAACCGATCGGTCGACCTGTACAATTGACACGGCTTCACTACTTATCGCCGTTTGGCCCCCGCTTTAGCTGGCTTTAACATTAAACGCTTAGCATTTAGCTTCAGCACTTTAGAATCTTCTATCGGGTTATTCGCGAAACGCTGCGTCGTTTTCTCCTATCGTGTCTGATGTTAAAAGAAAACGTTGAAAATGTTTGCCTGCCACCAAGTGACAAAAGGTTTCTTGTCTGTTGATGAACAAAATGTCTCAAAATTAGGGATTGATTCCATTTCATTGTACTCAAGTTGACAGGTTGTTAATGGCATTTGGAAAGAAATTATTAAACGTTATCCGACCATATCTCTTAATAATATTGTAGAGTATACTGTATGGTGCTTGTTGACGTGATGACTCCATCTACTTTCCATTCTCGTGGACGATTTAGCCCCCTCGAAAGCAACCCCCCTCCCCCCGCCATAGTTAGCTGGAGCCAGGCCTGTGTTAACCTGTGTTTTACAGACTTGTAAACATGCACTCTCAATTCCCACAAGCAGAGTTGCAGTCGTCTTAAAAAGCGAACTCGTACAATGTAAGTTGGAAACGTTGTTTATTTAACTGTACCCTCAGTAAATTCACCAGCAGTTACTGAGTCATAGGCCACAACAAATCACGATGAACCGGAAAGGGAATCAAACAGAAATGTAATATGCTGATAACATTGATACAGCATTTGATTGTCAACATGGCACGGTTGAATATAGGTTTTTTCGTAGACAAGCATGTATCAAACATGGTAAACAAGGTAACAATGAACGCGCCATAACTGCAAAAAAGCCATAGTTTATTTTCAGATAGAGAGTTAATAAGAGTTTTTACCAGTAAATGCATGCACATAATGCAAACGTGTACAAATGAGCAGTATGTATAACAGTCGTCAGCGATGAACTGGCTGCGTGAAATCAAACAGACTCAAATGTGTTTTCTGAAGAAAAGAAAATGTCAGCAAGCTCAGCAGAGATATGCAATGTAAGAAGCCATTCTATTTACATAAGGATAATACCAGTGTTTTTTATTCTTGCCTTATAATGTACTGCTATACACTATCAATAGTCCCCCCCCTCCCAATTTAAGCATTTGCTTTTATTGACCCTAAAATGATCCTTTCAATGAAAAGGGTGAACTACGAGCAAACAATGCAAGCCCAGAAAAAATTGGAAGAGAAATAAATTCCAAAGCCCGGGCTTATTTCAGAGGTGCGCCAAGACTCAGAAACACTGGCATGTCCTTTAAAACAATTGGATTTGTTGGAAATGTTGAAAAAAGTAACTTTCATAAAATCCCGCCATGAATTGGATAATGGAGAAAAAAAAAAGCTGAATTCTGCTGTTTTACTTTTTATTATCTCCACCATTTGGCATTATACGCCTTAACACAAGTATACAAACTAGCTTTCTCCTTGCCTGCAGGTTTTTCGCACAGCAACATAATATCTAAGGTACTCACATTAAAAAGCATAACGATAAAAATTGGAACATACAAAGACAGACAACACAATTTATGACACAATGATAAAGACATGGAGATGCTTGCTTCAGTCAATGTATACTCCATTTTGTCTGTACATACAGTAAAGCAAAATACAGTATGTATTTTTGGAATGTATAGTGTGTATTTAAGTAAAAAAATCGATTTGACCAAAAAAAATCTAGTAAAAATTCAATGATTTAACTATTTTTCAATATACTCGCTTTCTTATTATGGTAAGCTTTGCACTAGCTTGTAGAATAATTTGCCCTGTACAATACTGTCCTTCAACAGACACTTTTATACATAAAGGCATTGGCCAGGAAAGTGATCACAATGAGATGCCCCAAAATTGCATATACTACTAAGCATGTCAAAAGGTGCAAAGACATGCATGCTATATGGAAATCAGGATATTGCTACAAGAAAATCCAAAGGGCTATGGGTTTAGTTTAATCAAGAGAGCAATAGAGGGACGTAGAAGGATACGAGGGATGTCTAAGGGAGCTCCTTTACTCAAACATGATGTCCGTGACAACGCGCAGGCAGCTGGAGATTTCAGCAGGCATGTCGCCTTGGGTAACGTTATTACCATCCAGACGCAGGTGCTTCAGTTTGGAAAAGCTCATGATCCCAATGTACTTGCAGAAGCTTCCAGTTTCGATCTCTGCAAGGATTTAAAAAGGAAGGGAAGTAAGTGACAGAAAGTAAAAGCTGGAATGGGCTTTGTTCTTTAACTCATCCATTCCTCACATTAGATATGCGCCCTGAAAACGGCTTGTTGCAAAATGTCTATTCATTGAGCAAGACATGGGAAGATATATGGTATGGCAGTTTTAAGCGGGCATCAAAAAATACAGTGGAAGATTGGCATCAAGCCCACTTACTGTTGATCTCATTGGCCTGTAGGTATAGCTGCTCCAGCTGCTCGTTGATCTCAGGGACTGACTGCAATTTGTTGAAGGACAGGTCCAGCTCCACCAGCGATGTTGCGTTAAAGGCTCCAGAGGGGATTCCTGAGTCCACCACCTTATTGTGGGACATCCTTAGGTACTTCAGCCCTGGCAGCTTGTTCAGGTAGCCTGCTCCAATACCATCAATGTCATTGAAATCGGCATAGAGGATTTCCAAGGAACTGGGGACCCCAACGGGAAGCTTCTTCAACTTGTTGTGACTCAGATCCAAGGACAGCAGCTTCTTGGGTCCCTTAAATGCCCCGGAAATGGCTTCGGAAGTCAGCTGGTTGTCCTGGAGGTTGATAGAAGTCAAGTTCTCCTTGTCGCTCAAGAGTCCGGAAGGGAACTTGGTCATCTTGTTGTGCATTATCTTCAGCTCCTCCAGGGCTTTTGAGGGAGGTATCACAGGCTCTGTGAGTTGGTTGTTGCTGAAAAACAGCTTCTCCAGGGCGGTCAGTTTGTCGATGGTGCCTGCGGCGATCTTGCTGTTGGTGATCTGGTTATTGTCCAGAACTAGCCAGCGGAGATCAGCGGTGACATTATCAAACACCCCAGCCTTGATCTCATCAATCTGGTTGTTGTGCAGGTACAGGTACTTGATCCCAGTGGGAACGGCAGGAACAAACTTCAGTTTGCGGCTGTCACAATACATGGCACTAGGGAACGTGATTGGACAGTCGCACTCTTGGTTACAATTAGGCCCAGATGGCCCATGTTGGGAAGAAGGGTGGTAGTCGTAGTCGTCAACCTGTCCTAAGGCCAGACTGACCAATGCCGCCAACAAGGGCACACGAAGAGGAAACATGGCTTCTGTGGTATTTAACCATAAAGGGGGAGCAAAGGGAGGAGACAAAAACACAAATATTTTAGGTTAGCAAGGTACGCACTTGAATCGGAGGCTGAAACATGAAATTCAATAGTTTCAAAACTAAAGTAATCAATCGAAGAAACATGCAAGAAACATGAAAGTTGTGTGTAACAATCTATACTGTAGAGTAATATACTTGATGTAGGGCATTTTGATAAATGTATTTCAGAACAACATCTGGAATTCATTGATTTGTAATTATAGTCCATCTCTGTCACACACAGACATATAGAAACACCCACAGCACACACCACACCTCCAAACAGCCACTCCCCCATCCTAACATTAAAAAACTGCAACGTAGGCTAGGGAACCACAGATCACATAAGACAGTTCATGACATATGCGGTGTCATTATTATTATGATGAAATTATTGATTGATTGAGTGAAAATAGACAGAATCTGTACATATAATTCAAAACACAAGGTGAAGCATAATGCACACCACATCGCTCACAGCTTGACATGAAGAACTTCACAAAAATGTGGAAATTAATTAATTATTGCAATCTTGCATTGCTATAGGCTACATGTATGCTTATTCAAGTATATATTAATATACATACATGTATAAATCATTGCCATCATGTTAAAGAAAAGACTAAATACATCAATCATAGCCTGTGGTTAGGTTCGCGACCTATTTTGCATAGATGAGGGTGACATTCTTTAGTAATAGTGGCTTCAATTACAGCTATAAAGACACTGCATGAAGAAGAAAAAACAACATGGGAGTCTTCATAAATGCAGGCTAGCATGATATTTAACCGCCTTTGGTTTATGTAGCCATGGCGTAATTTCACTGGTGAGCCATGCAAAACATCCTAAAAAGCTATGGCAGGCAGCCATCCATCAATACACTATTATTTATACAAGAGGTAGATGAATGCGTCCAAGTGGTGTTTTTCCTAAAGTTATTTGCAAATCGCCAGACTTTATACTGCTCCAATATCATTCACATATTGTCTCACTCACACACTGTTGTCCCTTCCTTTTCCATGGAAAAACCATCGGCCGCTGACCTGGAGCCCTAGCGGATGCGGCTGATAACCTACCAGTCCAAACAGCCATAATCAGACGGGAAATCGAAAATCTTGCGAGCTTACCTGTTGTTCTTGCTCCTCGTGCGTGTGGAGGTGGAGGGCCAGTAGGTAGAATGCCGTAGTGCTCAAAGACTAGGAGTCTCTGGAGGAAAAAACAGAGTGGGAGCGAAGGACAGAGGGGGAGGAGAGAGAGAGAGAGAGAGAGAGAGAGAGCGAGAGAGAGCGAGAGAGAGCGAGAGAGAGGGGGTAGATGGAGAGAACGAGAGACAAAGAAAAAATGAGTGGGAAGGTTTTCTCCAGCCGCTTGAACCGCAATCAGCACCTCACAGAAGTCGAAGGTGTCATCGGTGAGGTTGTCCTCTTGGTTGATTTCCAAGCTGTACGTTCTGTTGCTAACCGGAGGCAGGTGCAGCGGGGCAGCCTGAGATACCGGGGATCTGCTCTCTCCTTTGGAGACGAGTGAAGAGAATTCCCCTTTACACCACCGAAGAGCGCCCTATATAACTCATCGACACCAACTCAACCACCCGCCGCCCCAACTAATTTCCCACAAACAATCCCCTCCCATCATGCAGTCCCATACCTCTTGCAAACAAACCACCTATTGTGCATTTAGTCTTCAAGCTGGTCTTCGAGCCTTCCAAACAACCCAAAATGTTATTTTATTTCTCGTAAAAAGACCCAATGGTGCTACCGAGACGGGTCAGTTGGAATTGCGTGTGGAAAAATATATAACAATGCCTGGCTGCCCTTTGGCCCAGACGCCACAGTTATTATTCAGAGTACATTCTGCAGAACTACTTGAGCTGAAAATGAGGCCTCGGAAAATTTGACCAAAACGCTTTGGGAGAGGGCCAGGGAAGACTTGCATAACACTCGGCAAGGACCCACCTCTTCTCCCCCTCTTGTCTCTCTGCCTTTCTCCCTAATGTGTCTTTCCAGGACAAAGCCGCTGTGGAGAGAAGGTAAAGGCAAAAGCAGATGCACGTCCAATACGTCCCACATGTCTTCACTATAAACCCTAACCCCCCTCCCCGCGCCGTTCCTCTGACTGACAACCCCATGTTTCACCCTCCACATTCCTTCAAACCACCTTTGTACACATTTCTGGGGGAGTCAGCCAAATGTTTCCCCCATTTGCTGGACGTGCATCACGCCGTCAAAAGCGGCAGGAGTGGTGGTCTGGACTTAATTGGTCGCAGACCAAGGTGGTGTATTACATTACGGGCAAACTACTCTCTTGGAAGCCATGATAAATGTGCTAAAAAGTCTTCAAATCTTTTTCTTTTTTAGTTTACATTCCGCAGTTCTCCCTGTGGTTGTATCAAATAGCATCCATCTTGGAGATAGAAAAAAACATCGCAAAGACCGAACAATTAATTTAGTCGCAGGATAAATGCTTATTTATTGGTCCCCATCAGCCATACCTTTAACTAGAACAACTCTGTATTACCAGCCACTTCTCCCTAGTGACATCTGCTACAGCGATCCACTGATGGACGACCTCAGTGCAGAGCCGTTGTCCGAAAGTCTGTTAGGGGATGGTGGGATTGACTGGGGTCAAGTATTTACTGGCCCTCAACAGTCAGTTAATTCATATTCAAGACATTGTTAACAGACAAAGGGCCCTGTGCCACTTTCCAAATGTATCTGAACTTTCTGTCTGTTTCATTAAAGGATGAAAGAATCATACCGTGACAGTTCCAAGGATCTAGCAATAAGATAAGATAGGATAGGATAAGACTTTATTAATCCCTGGGGGAGATTCAGGGTAGATAGTTGATGATAGATGACAAAGACAGGGTTGATTGGCCCAAGGGCCGATAAGGGCCACCCCAGTTGATCTTTTAATGCTTTTAACATGTATTAATTCGTACCTGAACGGCTCTTGAGCCCCATAACCAGCATGCGTTGCAAACTCAGTAAATGTAGTTCTGAGTCATACCATGAACTAAAGAGAAATGATTCAAAATAATTACCAAATAAAAAAAATGAAAAAAAAACCTTTCCATTGCTCTGCCTTTTCCGAGTGTATGTTTTTTATTATTTTTTTTCTTCTGCTGTTATTGGAACCGTTTCCACTTCCAGTGTTTGGACGTTTGGACGTGTTGTTTAGTCGCTCTGTCTCACCACCATGCAGCGTGTTGACGTCCACCTCATGCCCTCACATCCGCTCCATCAGACCAAACAGCTGACATGGGACATCCAAAAACGTTTGCCCTCCCTTAAACGCTGAAATATTACCACAACCACAGATGGGTGGTATTTCTGTGTCTCCTATTTGAAATTACTTTTGACTATTTTGTAATCGTTATTTGACAGAGCTGGAAAAAAATCGAATGTGATTTGTAACAAGATACTTTGCAGTGGAGTAATTTTGTATTCTCAAAATACTTTCTCCATGATTCATAAAACATTGAAAAAGCAAGCCAGCACACGCTTTCTGCCACAACCTGTGCAGTGGACAATCCATCAAGGTAGACATTTGATCCGAACTGCAATAACTATCTAAAATATATCTTACTTTTTAGAATATACACAAGTTGAATGCCATAGGTAAGGGCTAAAGATTAAAACAATCCATACATGTGGCCCAGTGGCTAAGGAAGTGAGTGAGCCAGTAAGCTAGCTATAAGACTGGTTGGCCATGGGTAGCCAGCAAGTGTTAGCTAGATCTATCATTTATGTCTGACTACACATTGCATAATACATGGTGGTTAACATTATAATATATCAAGCTGGTGACGCTAGCAAGATATTAACCGTGTCTTCTGGTTCAGTTTATACATAGCACAGTCAATGATGCTATCACCATTACTCGCAAATAATATATTTCCCATTTATGACAGTTAATGCTGTCTATTTGTAAGAAAAATATGTTAAATTACATTACATTAAATATACAATTTTCAAGTATGCCAAGTTTATTTTTTTCATCTACAGGTGGCCTGGTAGGGGGTCATTCCTATGTTCCCAGGGTCCTATGTTCCCAGGGTTCTATGTTCCCAGGGTCCTAAGTTCCCAGGGTCCTATGTTCCCAATTTCCTATGTTCTTAGGGTTCTATGTTCCCAAGATCCTATTTTCCAGGGTCCTATGTTCACAGGGTACTATGTTCCCAAGGTCCAATGTTCCCAGGGTCCTATGTTCCATGGGTCCTATGTTCCCAGGGCCCCATGTTCCCATGGTCCTATAATCCCAGGGTCCTATGTTCCCAAGGTCCTATGCTCCCAGGGTCCTATGTTCCCCAGCTCTATATAGCGTACAATGGGAACCTGAAAAAGGTGTTATCCCTCTCTGTATTTGCTTAATATGTCATGGGCTATTGAAATATATATATATATATATATAAATATAAATATATATAAATATATATAAAATAGTTTTTTTGTTTCCCAGCACTGCCATATGTCTCTCAATATAATAGGCCTACACTTAAGGAAACTTATAAAATGGCTGGAGTCATGAAACCCCAAAAGGTCATTGCTCAATGGTTCCTTAGGTGAAAACTAGCCTACTATAAATTAAATCGAACTTATCCAGTTTGTTTTTGCCTCCAGGTAGCATATGCTAGTTTATTAGACAGACATCACTCCTGTCTCCAACAAGGAGACGGAAGTGAAGGGAATTGGAGGCCTGACTACACAGTACAATCAGGGCTTCAGACAATTCACGTCAGACTGGAGAGCTGTTAGCCGGTGCGTCATTGAAATTACGTAGAGTGGGTGATTTAAAGCTGGAGTTTGAGTTAAGCATAAGTGAGGGCTTGGACATGTTCGTACTTAACATTTTGTTCATTTTTTGACTGTTAACTGTGTTTTATAGGCTACAGTATGCTCAAAATAGCACATAATGGGAACCTGTCAAAGACATTCCCCAGCTTTCACTCTGGTCCTGAATCAGTAGATCATAAAGATATTCTGTTTTTATGTAATCCACATTCATATCTGAAGGCTTTCTGTTCACCAAGTCCACCAAGTCCACAGCCAGTCCTTCAGTCTGTTTTCAACAAGTTCATTTTAGCCACAAGAAGCCGGAACTATCATTTAGTACAGTCAATGCGTCAAACAGAGACCTACACCTACATTTAAGCTGGAGATAGGCTTCAGCAAGATTGAAGCTTGAAGATTCACTGTTAGCATGGGAATCTAGAGTAATTGGAACGAAATTATGCACAAATATAGTTACAGATATGTGGCAGTTTCGCCTACCAGGCGCCACCCAAGTAGCATATACAGGGACCTCCGACACAGAGACACAGAACACAAGGTTGTAGACACACCAGTTTATTGTAGCGAGAAGGCTAGTTAGAATTAGCCCAGGAGCAGATGGAGGTGTGTCATGACAGGGTCTCCTCTCCTGAGTGTGTGTGGGGATGGGGATTTTACCTGTTGCTCGTTAGACCAACCAACGGGCAACAGGTATGCAGCCAGTCTGATCCTGGGCCCAATTACCTAGACCCAGGTCAGGTGTGGCTGCTCAAATCACACCATCGGCACACCACAAGATATTAACTTTAATCAGAAAATCAGAATGGGTGTTTGTTTGTGTGGGCATGTTCAGGGAACATACCATGGAGTTGAACATAGGACTTGGGAACATAGGACCTTGGGAACTTAGGACCCTTGGTACATGGGGCCTTAGGAATTAAGGGCCCTGGGAACATAGATATGCTCCCACCAGGTGGACAACATGTCTCATCAAGTAAATAATGTTCAAGCAGAACCAGCAAAAAACACAGATGGAACAACAAATGGAACCAAGTATAAATCTCTGATGTTAGATGGGAAGTTCTTCAGCATGGTCTCTCAAACAACCAATGGGAAGGTTCAGGAAGAGTGTCAACTGTGCACCAAAAAGAAAGTAGTAATATCTGGAACTCTGGAAGGCACATCAAATTTCAAAACTAACCTGAAGCAACTGCACCCTGAGAGTCTGAATTATTTTGAAAGGCACAAGGCAGAGTTTACTTCTTGGTGGTAAGAAGACAAAGACAAACCGACAAAGGCGGACCCGCCTCTTTGAACACACAGTTACACTGGGTAAAATAGAGTCTCTCATTTATTTTTATGTAGTGGAGGGAATGCATCTTTTGTCCACATTTGAACAAACTGAATTTGCTTAACAGATTCATGAATTAAGCCCCAATGCAACAGTGATTTCCAGACAGACACTGCGAAGGAAAAGAAGCAGATTTCAATGCCAAAAAAAGGGATGTGAAAGAGAAACAGTGCAATGTCTTTGCACCACTGCTGACATCTAGTCCACTAGTAAGACTTGCTTAATGGGTGTAACAGCAAACTGGGTCAAACCAGATTCAACTGAACATAAATCAATTGCTCTTGCATGCAGACATTTTCCAAATCCACACCAATAACTAAATAAGTACATAAATAATGGGAACATAGGACTTTGGAACATAGGGTCTTGGGAACTTAGGACCCTGGGAACAAAGGGCCTTAGGAATTAAGGGCCCTGGGAACATAGATATGCTCCCACCAGGTGGACAACATGTCTCATCAAGTAGATAATGTTCAAGCAGAACCAGCAAAAAACACAGACGGAACCACAGATGGAATCAAGCCTAAATCTCTGATGTTAGATGGGAAGTTCTTCAGCATGGTCCCTCAAACAACCAATAGGAAGGTCCAGGCAGAGTGTCAACTGTGGAACAAAAAGAAAGTAGTAATATCTGGAACTCTGGAAGGCACATCAAATTTCAAAACTAACCTGAAGAGATTCCACCCTGAGAGTCTGAATTATTTTGAAAGGCACAATGCAGAGTTTACTTCTTGGTGGTAAGAAGACAAAGACAAACCCACAAAGGCGGACCCGCCTTTTTGAACACACAGTTACACAGGGTAAAGTAGATTCTCCCATTACTTTTTATGTAGTGAAGGGAATGCATCCTTTGTCCACATTTGAACAAACTGAATTTGTTTAACTGATTCGTGGATTAAGCCCCAATGCAACAGTGATTTCCAGACGGACACTTAGAAGGAAAATAGAAGCAGATTTCAATGCCAAAAAAAAGTGATTTGAAAGAGAAACAGTGCAATGTCTTTGCACCACTGCTGACATCTGGTCCACTAGTAAGACTTGCTTCATGAGTGTTACAGCATACTGGGTCAAAGCAGATTCAACTGAACGAAAATCAATTGCTCTTGCATGCAGACATTTTCCAAATCCACACCAATAAATAAATAATGCATAATCCATAAATAATAATAAAAATGCCTATTTTTATTTTTTTAATCAGTTCTAAATAAATAAATATAGTTCAGTAAATAAATTGCCTTTCATTTTTAAAAGGACGTTTTTAAAAAGACATTTTTTATTATTTCCAGGCAAATTAATTTCATAATTCCTCATTTATTTATTTAAGGGGACTGTTATTTCATAATGCCACGTTAATTTTTTTCATGGCACATGATGATGAATAGGGCATGGTTATCTCACAGATTCAGAGCCAGAGGAGAGAGGGGGCGGCGCCGCAACAGTGGTAGGAGTGATTGCTCGGAGCTGGTCCTCAGCTCCCAATACCTCCTCAGTTGGAGCCAGTGGCCTGTAGGGAGCGAGCCGGTCACGGTGGAGGGCCACCACCCGGTTCTGCTTCACCAGCCGCACCCTGTACACCACGTCCGACAGCTGTATCAGCACAATGCAAGGGCCAGCCCACTGGCTCGACAGCTGGGGGGAGAGGCCTTACTTTCTCTCCAGACAGTAGGCCCACACCTGGGTCCCGGGTGTAAAGTCTGTTCCCTAGCTACGGAAGTCATAGGCCGGCTTCTTTCGGGACCCAGTGTTACTCTTTTCACTCCTTATGTTTGGACACAAACTCCGTTCCCCAGTCGACTTGGTGTTCCGGCCACCCCAGGGTGCGACTTGTCAAGCAGAACCGTAATCACCTCCCTCCTTACCGGCCCCTGGCTCTAACCGAGGAAGTATCAGAGCTGAGGACCAACTCTGAGCAACCGCCACTGTTGCGTAGGTGAGCGCCAACAGCAGCACGGTTTTCCACGTCTCTCCGCCGGGTCTGAATCTGTGAGATGACCGTGCCCCATTTATTTGCATATAACAATTGGAAATGTGGCATCATAAAATAAAAGTGCCATGAAATAAATAAATGTACCATTATGAAATAAAAGTCCCCTTAAATTAATACATGTGGAATTATGAAACCAAAGTCCCCTGAAATGACAAAAACAATTTTTTTGAAAAACATTTAAAAATGACAAACTATTTATTTATTTATTTATTTAACTATATTTACTCATTTATATATTTATATTTACATTTATTTAGATATTTATTGCCTCATTTATATATTTCAGGATTTATTTTATCTGCATATTTAGTTATTTATTTAATATTGACTTAAATGGCGTTCCACAGAAATCCACTGAGATGTCCCACTCATACTCTCCGCTTAGCATGTAGCGCCGATGCAAAGCAAGCAATGAAAGGCTCTCCCACAGTCTCCTGCCTGAACAACTCATCCACAGGAAAGTGCTCACCTTTGTGGATTGCATCAAAAACACCCAAGGCAGCAGAGCTCCTATTGGAAGTGACAAAGGAACAGTTGGAAACACCTTGCCCAACACGTTAGAATTCTCTGTACGACAGTTTGGATCGGCTGCGCCGTTTAAGAGACAAACTCCCCGAAGTGATGGCAAAACGTCGGCTCCCTGCATTCGAAGAGGTGGAGCTTGACTACCTGGGAGAGTACTGCAACATCCCGAGACGTACTGTCTTGGCCATAGATCGGCTACAGTGTCAGGTGTCCTGATACTAGTGTACAGTATGTTGAACTCATTCCCACCCTTCTTGCTGTGCAATCCAAACTCCACGACCGACAATCCTCGAAACCTAAGGCACACTTCTTCCTTGGGGGGCTTTGGGAAAAGGTTCTGCAGTCTTCTGGGGTCGACGATGGATGAGAACGAAGCCATCTTGGCCACGGTGACTCACCCGATCACACAATGCGCTGGCGACCACCACGATTGTCAGGAGAAAGAAAACGGCAAATTCACCAGCTCACACTCCACCCAGCTGAGGAGCTCGTCCCGGTGGCAGAGAGTGAAGCGGCTTCCTGCTACGTTCGAGAAGACTCCTTTGTTTTCTCAGCTGAAGAAACCGAAGTCTGGCAAAGACCAGAGATCCCAAGCCACAGCAAAGCTGGGTCAGAGACCCTTCATTTTTTCGGAGCGCATCCGAATGGACCTGTTTTCTCCGGAGCTGTACCCACTGATCAAGCTCCTTTTTGCTCGATTAAACACAACCCTCCCCTCTTTAACTCCGCTTGAGAGACCGCTCTCATTTGCGGGAATAATATTCCATCCGCACAGGAGGCGGTTAATGCCAGAAATGTTTGAAAAGTTAGTTGCTCTGAAAGGCAACTAAACAAGGCCACTTGAAGTGGTTGGGTCTCGACTGCCATGTCTTTGAATTGGAGAGAGAACACGTTTCTATATACTGTACAAGACATACTGTTTTCAGTATTATTTTTTATTTTACTTTTTTCAACAGTTTTGCTTCCTTTGCTTACAATTGTAGCATTCTACCTCCTGTTCCTCCTTCCTGTATGGTTCAAACTCTCAACAGAGCCTTGATCATAAAAATCGGAACGTTCTGGCATTTTTTACAAATTCAGAATGCCAATGTTACAAATGAATTTTCCTTTATTTTAAAATAAATACTTTTATTTGAGGGGTATTTTGTATTTTGTAACATGATACATTTCGCTGTTACCCCATTATGCATAGTGGTGCATAGAACTGGAACAGCATGTATCAAGATATTAATTTGGATGGTTTTCCTTTTGGGTACCTGGAGCCACACGTTGCTCCCTTTCTCTGCAGCTGCAACAGTCCAGCAACAGTCCATGGACATGGGATAAAATGCTTTGTTTGACAGTACAGTATGTATTTTTCTGTTATATTGATGATATTCATAGACATTTGCAAACATTTGATATTGATTCCCTTGTGTCAACTCCATGATAGTCAGACAACATATCAAAAACCGACCTCGTCGATATTTAAAGCTGCATGTGATGACTTTTGGTTGGAAAATACTGACTTCTAAATACTTCTAAATCTATAATTGACCTTACTAGGCCCCATACCATCACCATAACATGTCACAGAAAGTCCTTTAGAGGCTGTGTACTGGGTAGTACACTGACGGGAAATATTTGAGGAGCACGGGAAGTAGCGCACGGAATTGCGTGTCCAAAATATCGGTTCAGAAACCGAATGGTTATTCGTGCCGAGTTTGATGGAGGAAATTCTTCAAAGTTGTTTAAATGATTTGTCGGGATTTGCTTGTTTGGAAATTGTAGTTAAACAGAACAGCCGCTGCAACTGACGACCTGAGGGAACCGCCAATGTCCCAAAGCTATGGATTGACAGTCAGCAGACCATGGATGTACATTTTAATCACATTATTTTCCAAAGTAGTATATTAACCACTTGCAGAGCCACTGGTTAACCGGTTTCCCCGCTGACAGGGAGTTTCAGACAATTTGGCGCCGCTTTAATCAGCTCAACGTGGTCTTACGTAGTGTTCCCTCCCATCCCAACGCCACCGCTCTATTGGATTAAGGTGAGGGCACGACATGTGGTTTACATGGAGAATATCAGAGCTGAGCTCCACATGGGGCAACGCAACTGGAAATGTGCTCAACGTTAAAGTAACATCATTTCAAGTGGAGGTCTGATGTGACAGGGCAAACAAAAATCATGCGATTGGATTAGGAGCAAAGTCAAAGGACCATACCGCTCTTTTCACTCGTCAGCCAGCACACACTATATTACCCCATTTTCCGATGATTGCTCACAGTATTCGATTTTTGAAAATCCTCTTGATTTTCAGGTTTTGGAAAATTGGAACGATACGGGGATACACATTATGGTCAAATTTGCTGTATTTCGTATTTTTTTCATTCCAATGGTGTTTCGGCCTTTTTCAAAATGCAACGGTTACCATTTTTGGCAGCAGTACCGGGAGATCAATTCAAGAACTTTGAGTTAGGTTTCGCACCATATCGTTCAAATGTATTCCGATGAGACCGGAAATCACTAAAAAAGTGAGCTGTCATCAGGAAAACGGTCCTCCTCAGGAAACCAGATGGACGCACAGACATGTGAGGAAACATGGAGATATTTTGAGACGTCTTGGCACCGGCACACAGAGGCTTCCAACAAAGTCTTAGACGGCGCCCAGACACCACCTCCTGTTCCCCTCATGTGGTAAACACTGGGCTTAGCGGGGAGAGGCTCATCCTCTGGCAGGCCTCGCCGCCTCGGCCCCCACGCCGACATGCGAGCTGTCACATGTGCTGCAGGGCCAGAGCCGGCGTGTCCCATGACTCAAGCACACACACACACACACACACACACACACATGCACTCACGCACGCACGCATGCACGGACGCACACACACACACACACACACACACACCAAGCTGGTTAAAGGCTGGACGCTCTGCGTTTTGGGGGCTGTGTTTGTCTGGTCCCTGTACTAAGGCTTAAAACGAATACCTATCTCACGCATATGCACACACGCGTGAAAACCCAAAGACACACCCATATTTTTAAGCAGAATCAAAGGCTTTTCAAGAGGACACAAAATTACGAGGACACAAAATAATCAAGACGCTAAGTTATGAGATTCATTTTGATATTATGAGGACACTAAATTCAGCTTATGATCCCAATGTCCTCTTGATGCTGGTGGGTATTCAGGTGGGTTTAAACCAGACTGTATATTGCCCACACACACACACACACACACACTCACACACACACACACACACACACACACACACACACACACACACACACACACCCACGCACAAACACATGGACACACAGGGGCATATTCACATATCTACAACACACACAAAACACAACACCAACAGTCTCACACACATGCAAAACCAACACACATCCTTGTGACACACACACACACACACACACACGAACACACACACACACACACACACACACACACACACACACACACACACACACACACACACACACACACACACACACTCCCTCATTATCGACGTGTGTCTGTGGTCACACTGGATGCTCAGCAGGGTTCTAGCCCAATGCTTCACCACATGGCGAGAAGGCTCAGTTTACCTCGGTTACGTAAGACAGACACTTAACACACAGACAGACCAACTCACACATGTACACACACACACACACACATACACGTACGCATACACACACACACACACACACACACACACACACACACACACACCCATACCGCCTTTGACGCTACACGCATGCGCATCACGCTTACACACATTAGCACACACCTGTAAGAACCCACGCTAAGATGCAAAGATATGCACAAACATGCTCTGACCCAGAAAATATTTTTTTCCCTTTTCACACAGACACATTATTGGCTACAAGCCAGTACTTAGTAAATAGACGGGTGTTGAGGGGATCAAGTTGCACGGGGCTTGCGTCTGGATATGATGTATGCCTCGGTGTGCATGTATGTTTTCGAGAGAGAGAGAGAGGGAGAGAGAGGGGAGGGGGGAGAGAGAGAGAGAGAGAGAGAGAGAGAACACATTCAGGGGAGAAGGCGGGAGGTGCACTACCGTGATCCACCACATGGGGGCAACACATAGAAGTGTACTGACTGTGTGCGTTGCCCCTGCCGGTTGAGCCCACCCACCAAAACCTGCGCCACCAATCAGGTCGCACAGCTCGCGTTCCGAGCCAACCAGAAGTCATCGCTTCTTTTTGTTTGTTCAGCGCTTCTTTTTATAGCTTAGCCACCACCGGCACAGTCTGTGTCATTTATCACCAGAGTTTTTCTGCTAATAGGTCTGAAAGGTACTTCACATAAAACTTTTCGGTTTACGTGTAATGGAGAACAGGGGAGTCTGTGCTTATCCTGCCTCTGCCTGGTTCTTACTGTGAGGGAAAGGCCCTTTATTTGGGATAAATGGCTGTGAATCTGGTTGTGTGCATTATTATTATTAAAAAGAATAAATAACGAAGTATATCATACTCCGTCGCCATCAGAATACATTGGCAACGGATCAATTGAAAGAGAATGAAACTGTCAGGTTGTCTTTGTCCGTCTTGTTTAGTCTGACCAGCCAAATAAACAGGTCGTTTTTCCCCTGTCCTCAGAGAGAAAGAGACGATATCTTTTCATTTATATTGCCTTTTTCTATTTTTTCTTTTTTTCTTTTGCCTTTTTTACAGTCTAATAAGGCGGGATTCATTCTGCAACACACCTCCGAAATCACGGCCCTCGCCTAAGTCCTTTAAGGAAAAGGGTCAAGGAAGCAGCTTTGTGTCGTAACGTCTGGCTCTATCTTCATCAGTACCAGATGGCAGGAAAAAAAACAACACAATTTTATTTTGAGAAACCGGACAGAGCGTTTGATGGAACGCAGAATTTATTGGGGAGAAATGAAACGTGGCCATCGGGTTGAAATGTGTTCTCCACTCCTGAAGACATTTTAGACTTTTTATTCAACCATTCTTTTATTTATTATAGTATCCCAGGTAGTGAGAGGTCATACGCAACGTCAGATGTATTTCAACTGTAATTCTGCTCAACTTGGCAAGTTGGCCACTAATATATCAAGAATATAGACCTGCAAGCGTAAATACAACTTCTATTCAATGGAGACCCTGTGGTCAGATTTATAGAGTCATAAAAAAAAAAAAAGAGAAGCTTAATTGCAGTCCTTACAGTCCTTACTTCAACATTTGGCGCTTATTGCTCCCAGTGTGCAGTCTCCAAACCAGCCCAGACAATAGCGATGCCCATTCCAACTGACTGGATGGTTAATGGATTCAAGGCTGCTTATAAATAGATGAATTTTATTCTTTGGTGTCATTTTCACTTTTATAATCTCTAACTATATCTATAGTGCTGTGTTGGTTTGGCTGTGAATAAACCTTATCGTACGACTAGAGGTATAGTACCGGTAGTCGCGGTCTTGCTCAGTGTTTCATTGTTAGGAGCATCTCACCTGTTTCTCCTCTTGACCTTGTTCACCTGGTCACTCCATCCTCCGGGCTGTGCTGTAGCCGTGACGGCGCCATCTAGTGACCAGGAGCCCCGGTGCCCGTTGATGTAAGGCTGCTTGTGCTTGCTACACCCATCAAAAACTTGCTCCTTTTTCATAAGTCATTTTATTGTTGTTCAGGACACCTTGGATGGAGCCCCTGCTCCTGAAAAAAGGAACACCTTTGTTGCCGATATATTAAGTCCGAGCTATGGTAAGTGCTTGTGCCTTTAAGCAATGAGAGGTGTTTTTTTTTTTTTTTTATACAGCATTTATATACAGCGTCTATACATAAAACATTCACACTAACATAGGTGCTGCAGGCATGCCAGTCTACATACACCCTCCAATGCTTTGCAGACTTTCTTGATAAACAAAAAGAACAATAAAGATGTAAAGAAAGAAGAATAAAGATGCATTCCAGAAATGAAGAAACCACCTGCTTTGCATTAAAAGGGAGGGGAAAAAAAACAAAAAAAAACCAGCATAGCATGCATATAGATCTTTGGGAATGGCTTCTGTTTAAAACATATAAGGTTTATTCTACATCTTTAGAAGCTGTTTTCACCATTGGTTTTCAATGAAACATTCAAATACGGGCAGTAGATG
Organism: Zeus faber; assembly: GCF_960531495.2. NCBI lineage: Eukaryota > Metazoa > Chordata > Actinopteri > Zeiformes > Zeidae > Zeus > Zeus faber. The sequence goes on along the minus strand of NC_137208.1, from coordinate 15,472,923 downwards.
GAATGTGATGAAGAAATACATTTTCAATAAATTGAAATAAACGAAAAAAACGAAAAACTCCCAGAACTACATCGACACTGAAGCAAAGCACAAGAAATTGCACGGTGATACAAGACACAACACTTTTATCTCTACTAGAATCGAGGACAGTAAAAATAGAAATGTAATATTCTTTTTAAAGGAGTGCAGTATGGTAATGACACACTCCCAAAAATGCTATTCCTACAACTAAGGTAATACATAGAACAGTCTAGCATACCAGTTGGTTAAGGTATTGTAAAACCCGAGTTAAAACCCCTTCGCTGCCTGCTCTACAGGTCAGCCTCCTTACATTAATCACGCGGTGGCTTGGGGTTCAGAAAGCCTGGAATTGTAGCTTGAACAATTTTCCGGTTCATCATTTTGCATCTGTGTGTTTCGTTTTTTTTTATTTTTTATTTTTTTTTAAGTGACGTATTCCGAAGCTAGAATACCTCATAAACTGAGGCGAATGATCAAATGCTCAAATCTCCTGTGCGGGATGATGACGATTAACCTATTATCATAAATGCCGCCGTTAACGGTGGACGTAGCTGGTGACGACCGTAAGCTGTGAATCACTCCCGTAGCTTTGAACGCCGCGTCCGCGCGGGTTTTTCCTAACGCATCCGAGTCGTCGGGCGGATCCTTGCGGATTTAAGGAAATTGCCATTTATGGGGGAAGGCGGGGGGGTTCGTAGATCAGTGTTGTGGGGGGTGGGGGTGGGGGGGGACTGTGGTCGAACAGGCACACGTTTCATACGCTCAACACCTTTCGCGCACTCATTTAAACAAACGCACACGTTTCCGCCGAATGGGGGCCAAACGGGGCGGGGCGTGGTGGGGGTGGGTTTGGGGGGAGGGGTGGGGGTGGGGGGGGGGGGGGGGGTTGGGGGCGCTCTACTTCTTCCTGTAGTTGCCGAGCTGGATGGCGGAGCGGTCGAACACGCAGCGGAAGGTGATGGGCTGGACCTCCCAGTAGGGCACGGGGTTGCTGAACAGGCTGATTCCAGAGTACATGGCCTTCTTGGTGTTGTAGCTGGGAGGGCAGAAGTCTTCTGTTCCGACGGCCGCGATCTTGTTGGCGTGAAGGTAGACCACCTGGCCGTGCGGCGCGAAAGAGAGAGAACAATGGGGGTCATCGAGGGCCACTCAAAGGCTTCAAACAAACCGACGGGTCCGAACGGGCTGGGCTAGGGCTGGCGTTAGGGCGACATATCGACCCGTGAGAGCCCTAACCCCGACCCCAAAATCTCCTGCACGTTGATGCGTTAGAGTGAAATGGACGACATTGCGAGGTGTGCGTGTGGTTGTTCTGCTCTCCCCCTCCTCCGTACCTGGATGTACTTGTGCTCAGGCAGGCCAGGGGGGACGCTGTTCAGGGCGTTGTTGTCCATGTGCAGCTCCCTCAGGTGGGGGACATTGGCCAGGGTGCCGTTTTCCACCGAGCTGATCTCATTGTAGCTCAGGCCCAGCCTGCGCGGCGTCACAGGCGGGTCAGAAACGAGATAGGAAGGAATGTCGAAATGCAGGAGAAGGCAAGGAGGAGAGGAAAAGCAAACGATGTGAGTCATTAGAGAGTGTCGCAAAAGACTTTCCAGCCTTGAGAAAACAGACCTAGGAGTTGATCCGCCGCCTGGGGAATTCTCGTTTAATAGCCTTGATTTTGTAGCTGTTGCTTTTACTGTTAGTCACAACCTTTGACCTTAAAGGGAATGAAAAGGAGTGTAGAGCACCTCGCCATTAGGACAATATTTATTGTACACCCGCAAAAGCTGATGGAGCCAGACGATAAATAAACGATGGCATCCCGTGTGAATTGAGAGTGCAATAAGCAAATGACAATACGGAAAAATATCCCTGCCACCGACTCCGCCGACTGCACCGTCCTGCCGTGTTGCTCAACTCTGAGAAAGTGGAAAATTAAAGCGTTGTAAGCCCTCGTCCCTTCCAACATAAACAATTTGTTCTGCATGAAAGTTTTCTTTGTTTGAGATTGGAATGCCTGTTACTAAACCCCCCCCTCACACACACACACACACACACACACACAGACACACACACACACACACACACACACACACATACACACACACACACACACACACTTCCCCACCATCTGAGCGATGATCTTCATAAACATAGCAGGTCCAAATTTTATTTTGTAAGCAAAACAGTGATTTTGATTATCCCAAAAGTACTGTTTGGGACTGTGCTTTTTTCACGCCCCTTATAATATGAAACCATGTCATCGTGCCTTTGTGGAAAGTGGAGTCCAAACATTTAAGTGAGAGTGTAAGCCACCGGCTGGATGGATAGACAGATAGCGTTTCACTGTTGATAAATAAATACAAATTTTTTTTTTTTTTTTTTCCAAAAGGTTCATTACTTAGCCAGGTTCTTCAGGCCATTCAGGCTCTCGGCGGTCACCTTGCTGATCTTGTTGCCGTCCAGGTGAAGCTCTGAGAGGGAGCTCGGCAGTCCTGGCAAAAACCACAAGGCGTCGGCGTGAGCGGCGGCATCGACAAAGTGGCAGGTGCGCCGCGAGGCTCACGCGCACAGCGGCTTCTTTCAGATTATAAGGTGCTATCTATCTAACCTCCGCTGAACCTCACTTTGGTAGTGTGTGGAAAGTGCACATTTGGTTCTATCGTGTAAAATACATTTCTTCCACTCCGGCCATTAACTAACATCCTTTTTGTTTTACCGTAAGACATTTCTCTTATCCCTTTTTCTCAGCGTTTTTTTTTATGTATTTCTTTTTATATATGTTTAAGGCTGTAAAAGAAGTGGACATTCTCTCCATCTTTCAAAATGAAAATAAGAATATAACCAATTATGCCATTCTTGACTCTGGTAATAGAAGTGAACACACCAACATTACGCAACCTCTTAAAAAGTTCCTAATTGTATCAAATAAATATTTGTGCAGAATGTTCAAATTTATTTGTCCCACTGGATGCTAATGACCCAAATTCCGTACATCAAGAGAATTCCGTTTTTTTCAAAACCTTATAACTTTTATCCGTTTACTGTTAAATATTGAGGCCATCGTTCCGCTGCAAATCTCAATACAAGCACTGCATTCTTGTGGGAGAGGATGGTTGTTTTTGGCCGAGCTCAACCGGATAAAATTCCAATTAAACCACACCCGTCCATTTACAAGGTATTTGAGGAGATGTTTTGTCCGAGAGGGGGGAAGGGTACCTTTGGGGATGGCTGTGATGTTGGTGTCTGCGATGCGAATGTACGAGACCCGTTTCAGGTCGCCGAAAGCGTTGTCCTCTATTGCGGAGCCCTTCAAAGGGTTGGATCCCAACTCTGGAAAGAAATGACAAATAAAAACAATGAACAGAGATGGTGGAGCACGGATGGAGGGAAGTTGAGGTAAGGAGACGCCCAGAGAGAGAGAGAGAGAGAGAGAGAGAGAGAGACGCACAGACTGCATTTAGTCATGCACCATCTCCTCTCAGGATGACAAGATGAGTAAATAGTTTGCTTTAGCCAAGGTGAAGCGAGCGCGGGCATCGCCGCCGTTTGCCGCAGTGAATATTCCGATTTTTTTTCAAGACGGTAACATGATGGATTGCGACATTTTCGGGAGATTAGTTTCGCTCTTTTTCGTTTCCGCTTCGGCAGGCTGGGGTTACTCCGGAGGTCTGGGGAAGGATGAGTCGCGTTGTCAAGCTGAGGACCGAAGGAGTAGCCAAGGAGAAAGACGGGCAAATAATCACGGATTCCTTTCTTAATGCGGAGCACAGACGAGCAGATGTGCAGACGAGCAACGTTGTAGGATACTGTACAAGCGACAAGCCGCTATTTTCAAACCAAATAGGCCGAAAAGGTACAAGGGGAAAAAAAAAACACGATGCACCGTTAAACTGAAAACCGTCTTGGCCCTGATCGAGAACATTCTTCTCTTGATTTGTTTGCGGTTACCAAAGTTATGAGGATTTCGGCTCCCGGGGAGAATGATGGTGCTTACACAGAGCGGGTGGGCGCACGATCCAACGTTAAGCCGCGCATTCCTCTCTAAGACGTCCATGCGATCGGAAACAAGCCGCTCCGTACACGGATAGGCTCTCCCCTCGGAGAAGCCTCCTGCTCCACTCACCCATGACGATGACATTGGACATGCTCTGGAAGGAGGCCTTCTTGATCTTGGTGATCTCGTTCTCGTGGATGCGCAGCTCCTGCAGGCTCTTGGGCATGTTGGCGGGCAGGTCCTTCAGCAGATTTTTGGACAGGTAGAGACGCTGCAGCTTGGTCAGAGGGCTGAGGGCCTTGGCGTGGATGATGGTGATCTTGTTGTTGACGAGGATCAGGGCCTTTGGAAAAGATTCGGGGAGAGAAGTGCGGAGACTTCAGGAGTGTACATTTCGGGAGGGACTGGTGGGTACATATCCCGGCTAACTTTGACGACCGACCAAATGTCCCAAGCAATGTTTTTTATATACAAAACCCCAGAACTCCTTTCTCCTTCGCATTCATGAGTGAGCTAAGCAAGTTGAGATTGAGTGTGAGTTATAAGCTACCGTCGGAGAATGACTCAGCGTCGTCTTTGACTTTTGCGATGGCATTTCTGTGGTTCGGTCAAGTTTGTTATACAGCCTGTCAAATAGAGTCGTAGATCTAACGGAGGTCTAGGAAATCCACGTGCAGCTTCTAATATTAATCCAACCCAATCCAAGAGAGATATTATTCCACACAACGTCAGACATTCTGATGAAAGCCAAGGCCCTGTGATGCGTGAACCGAATAATTTGATGATCTTTCACCCTCATGTTTATGTTTGAATGTATGTTTATCGTGTGTCTCAAATGCGGTAAATACTCTAACCCCGTCAGAAGGGAGGCGTCGGCGCCACAGAGACAACTGTTATCCGCTTCACCAGTAATAGCACTTTATCAGGAAAAAAGTACTCCCACTGCATTCCGATCTCATGCACAGCATGCAGATGGGAGGAAATGTGGGGTAAGTGCTGTGTCCTCTTTGAGAGGCCAGTCCTGTTACAATGCTAACAAGGCTGGCCATCAAACGGAGGTATTTATTACAAGCACAAAAGCTGCATGAGGGTTTAAGGCCCAAGAGGCGAATAGTTTCCATGCACCTGGGGACGAAGGGAGCGGCGCTGTTAGGATCCAATGGTTTAGGTCATAAATGTGGAATGGAGCCTGAGTGGAGAACGCGGAGCCTTCATGTCTCAGGGCAACTGAGAGGATATTTTTTTAATCCGAGGGCGCTCATTGTTTTTATGAATGTGCATCCATATGGACGGTTTACTGACCGCACCTACTGCCACTGCCACCTGCTACGCTGCTTTATTATATTGACCGTGGCTGCCTTTCACTTTGTGTGCATTCTTGCAGGCAAGGGCGGAAATTAAATAAATAAACACATTAATAAACAGATATACCTATGAAATAAATAAATATGTCTATGAAATATCCTTAAACCAATAAATTAGTCAATAAATATAAAAATATGTAAATAAATGTAAATATCTATAACATATAAATGAGTAAATATAGTTCAATTAATAAATAAGACTGCTTTTATTCATTTAAGGGGGCTTTTATTTCATAACACCACATTTCCATCTGTCGTATGCAAATGAATGGGGCGTGTTTATCTCACAGATTCAGAGCCAAGGGGAGTAGGCGCTACCGCTGGCGCTCTCCTACCGAACCTCAGCTCCTGATACATCCTCGCTTGAAGCCAGGGGCCGGTAGTGAGCGAGCCGGTCAGGGTGGAGGGCCACCACCTGGTTTCGCGTGACCAGCCTCAACTTGTCGAGACGGTGTCCGTGTCCAAACATAAGCACTAGGCTTTACTCTGCACTCCCGCAGCGCTTACGTTTGGACACGAACTCCGTAGCCAAGTGGACTTCGTGTTCGGGCCGCCCTCGTGATCCCCAAGGTGCGAGGTGAGCCGGGCCTGGGCTACCTCCACAACCTCCGTGAAAGGCTGCGGGAGGTCCAAGCCTTACGACGCCCACTGCCCTTATACAGACTTTGCACCCGGGACCCAGGTGTGGGTCCGCTGTCAGGAGAGAAAGAAGGGCCTCTCCTCCAACCTGTCGAGCCGGTGGGCCGGGCTGGCCCTTGCACACTCCTACCATTGTTGCGCAGGAGAGCGACAACAGCAGCACCGGCTCCCCCTGGCTCTGAATCTGTGAGGTAACCACGCCCCATTCATTTGCATATGACAGATGAAAATGTGGCATTATCAAATAAAAAGTCCCCTGAAATGAATAAATGTGGCATTATGAAGTAAAAGTCCCCTAATATAAATGAATGTAGAATTGTGAAAATGAAAGTCCCCTGCAATGAATAAAAGTACTCTTTTGAAATTCGCCCTTTTTTAAATAAATAACTAGGGTAACTAACAGGATTTATCTCATAGGCATATCTATTTATTTATTTATTCATTTAATATTGACCAAAATGGTGTTCCAATGGCGACTCCGCCACAAACAATGGAAACAGCAAAGTATAGAGGAGCACATGCATAACACAAATACATTGAATGGAGGTTTCTTATAAAGTGCCAGCTAAATAACCGTGAGGCAAATGATAACAAATAAACAAAATAATCTTACGGGTTCACACTTAAACTATAGCCCACCGTTTTGGGAGATTTTATTTTGCCAGGACAGTGAAACAAAAGTCCAAAATGGCCCTTTATTTTGAGCTACACCACAACACCCTGTTTTACACAATATGTCTTCATTTTCATCTTAGCGTTGGCATTCGTCATTAAGCGGCGGACAGTTCTTACGTGCAGTCCCTTGAGGTTTTTGAAGTCGCCCTCCTTGATCTCGGTGATCTTGTTGTTCTGCAGATCCAGCAGCGTGGTGTCGCTCGGGATGTCATCGGGAACACTCGTCAGACCTGACCAGAGAACAGCAGGAGAGAGTTCCCTTTGTGATCTCCTGGTTTGCCACCATTAGAGATGTGTTTAATGTGTGTTTGCGCGCGGGGGTGAGCCGGCGGAGGCCCTGGGCTCTGCGCCGCACATGTGTTCTCTCGCTGGGAGAATAGGGAGTTTGCGCCGGAGCGTGACTGACAGCCCTGGTTCTGGTGGCGAGGGGTTAACCGCACCGTGACCTCAACAGGAAATTGACACAAAATGGCAGCCTCCCGGTCTCCAGCTTCCCCTGCGACCGAGGTTGGAGTCCACGGTGGATTTTCGCGATTGGATTTGGATTTTTCCCTTTCTCTTAATATCGTCATCCTAAATGCCAATGAAGTTTTTTGGAAGTTCGTAAAAATTTGACCGAGTAGATAATATGTGATAAAAAAGTGCGCAGAGAAGAGGAACCACTGCCGATTAACCTTACTCTTAAAAGCCCCAAACTATAGACTGAATTAAAGTGTAAAATCTCATAAAGTTCTAAGATTGTTTGTGCAAAAGCTGCACCCTATTCACATGAAGATGAGGTGGCGACGGTCATGATACACACATGATACATCTGCACGCTTGCGAAAAGGACAAATTCACCCCCCAATGACCTGGATGGGGACAAACTAGGTTACAGATGCTTGACCCACATAACCAAAACCTCAAAACACAGATTTTCACGTAAAAGAAAAAAAACAAAACAATAGCCGAATGTGTTGTGCGGTGACATTCCAGAACCGCGGACTGACTCTTGTGTTTTGTCCGGAGGCGCGCGCGGTGGAAATTGTCCCCGAAAGTAATTTCCTTTGGAGTAAAAATCGCTGCATACCTGCATACACTAAAATAGCTCTGCTAAGACTTTGGCGGATCGGAGATTTATTGGGTTTTGCGGCACAAAAAAAACAACAAAAAAACTACCCTCGACTGTTTTGCTCTTTTGCTCGCGAAATAACACCCAACGGGAAAGTCGAGATTTCTGAGGACTGTGTGTAGAGTTAAACTGTTTGATCACAGGGGGATTAAATGTTCTGTCTTCCAGGTGCACATACTTTGCAAACACTTTGTCCCGGAAGCGGCCGACTGTTTTGGCCTCGGCGAGCGCTGCCTTTCTGTCGACTGTTCTGCAGTCTCTCACAGCTGTTCTGCGGTTGATGCCTTCATTGCGTTTCTACTCTCTCCCTTATCCCTCCTGACCCCATCGTCCCTTCTCTTGTCTTTGCTTCCACCCTCCGTCCTACACAGTCATCTCTCCCCCCTTAGGCGGAGCCCTTTCCTGGATGTCATGGAAGGTATTATAGCCACAATAAAAAAGAGAATCGTCTGTGTGTGTGTGTGTGTGTGTGTGTGCGCGTGTGTGTGCGCGTGTGTGTGCGTGTGTGTGCGCGTGTGTGTGTGTGTGAAGCTAAATGGAGGACGAGTTGCAAATCAAACGTGGGTGGATATTGAATTCCGATCTTATCTCAGTTTAGGATGACATTTAGGATTTTCTTTTTGTTTTTCGAATTGTATTTAGCACAAAATCCCATTATTATCCTAGGACAAGAACTTAACTGCGACCGAAGAGTCATAACTCCAATAAAATATCCCAAGAAGAACGTTCCGAGTTTGAAATTCAAGGTTTCAGGGACCACTACTAAAGAAAAAGATGCCTGTAAACTGTTAGAATCACAATCATCTCCTTAAGTTAAGGTAAGATGGGAGGTCTAAAATAAGATGGGACACAGCCGTGAGTTTAGGACTTTCCTCTGTAATAGCAAGATACGATTTTCCCTGTCTTTGAATTGAAGATAAGATAGGATTGATCTTATTTCCCAATGTGGTCCCTTGGTTAACTGAATCGAAACATTAAACTTGTGATGTCTGGATATAGATCGACAACGATGGTGCGGGTGGGGTGGGGTGGAGGTGGGTGGGTGGGGTCTATCAAAGCGGGCTCTCAACTTCAACCTCCATTGCCGTCCTTCTAATGAAAGTGGGGTGATTGGGACACCAGGCGCGTGATTGGACCGTGGGTGGTTTGCTTTTCACATCCCGGCATTAAGGACAGTATTTATGTAATTTCCTCTCTCGCTGTCTCTGCGCTGTAATTTCAGAGGATAGATGGAGGGGAACTCTATTTATCTGGCTCCACCATCAAAGCTCTGATGGCCCGGTGGGATTTGAGTGCCTTTGAATTCCTTTGTTTTTTTTTTTATACACATGAGAGCAATTGTGTGCACGCAAGTGTGTGTGTATGTGTGTGTGTGTGTGTGTGACTTGACTTTTACCCAAAACTGGGCAACACGCTCTTTTATATCAAATGTTTAAACTGCACACCTGTTTAAAAAGGTATTAAAAATGGAAAGTTCCACCTCCTGAGCAGCTGAGGTGTGTCATGAGGCGGTTGGCGGACCGTCTCACTTTCTCACCCAGCCGTCTGCTCTGCCTGTAAAATAAAGTCGTGACTGTGTATAAGTTATTGTATCTGTGCATTGCTCTGTCCCCAATGTGTCGTCAATGTGTCCTTGCTGTACAGTGTGTTGTGCACATATGTGAATTTGTGTGCATGTGTGTGTACCCTTGCTTGCGTAGGCGTGTGCATGTGTGTGTGTGTGTGTGTGTGTGTGTGTGTGTGTGTGTGTGTGTGTGTGTGTGTGTGTGTGTGTGTGTGTGTGTGTGTGTGTGTGTGTGTGTGTGTGTGTGTGCGACGGCATGTGCATTGCCTATGAGTGTTTGCGTGCAGAGCAGCAGGTCTGGGGAACAGATGCCGGCTCGGGGCCAGAGGGGCCGACGCCGGAGATGAGAATCCAGCGCTTGAGCTCTCTCTCCTGGGAGAGGCCGCCGCGAGCTGGGGCCCACGGCTGGAGCGGTGAGGTAATGGAACTGGCCTTTTCCTGAACATCACTCTCTCCATCTGTCTTTCTGACTGCCTGTCTGACGCTGCAGCCACCTGTCGCTCTGTCTGTCTGCCTGCACACTTTACTCCTTCAACAACTGTTGACCGACGTGAAAATGCACCGTTATTTTTATCATTTTTCATTAGATGATGACAGTGGAGTTGGTATCTGGATGATAAATTCCAAATTCCGAGGTTGAAAAATGTTATAAATACTTATGATGACCCTATTCGGGGCATTATCTTTGCCCAAATGACAATGGACCAACCTCCAATTTATTTGTCAGTTTTACCCCCAATGTTTGTGTGTTTCTCGTGTAATCTTAATCTTCACCACCAAAAAACTGAAGCCAAAGAAAACATGAAACATGAATTTTCAATAGCTGCACTATAATAAACCCAATAGTATAATGGACAAATTGAGTCTGGGAACTTGGGGTGAAAACCAAACCAGCCAAATAAGGCCAAATTAGCCAAACAAACAAAGAATTATAAAGTGGATTCCTTTAAGGATTCTCAAGTGAAGCCATTGTTTGAAGGGTTTTAGCGAACCTGACTCAAGGCTGTCAACATGGCATGTGACTGGAGGAACTTGGGCGAGCTCTGGCTTTCCTCCAGTCGCTCACACTCGGTCAAATAAGACAATCATCGTAGAGCGAGAAATGAGTTTCGAATGGGGTTTTCGAAGCATGTGTTCATCGCACCGAGGCGATGTTCTCTGGAGGAATTAACAAGACCGTGACTGGCAGATCAAACGGCCCACAACAATTGGAGCGTCCCCTACGGAATTTGGGGTTGGATGCGGGAGACACCTCCATGGGAACGAGCAAGACAGACCCTGTAAAATCAATCACTGTCTCTACCGGGAAAACGACTCAACCCAGTAAAACAACTGTACTTACATAACCAAACTCAGCTGTTTAACCTCGACCAGAGGAAACCGAATACAATACCAAGGCTGTGGAAAAGCAGCTCTATACGGCTGGAGACTATAAGTTGCAGACCATGACCTGGCCATAACCCATAGTCTTCAGTGGGAATGTCCTACCGAGATCGGAGCATTGCAACACCCGCAGGTGGCACTGGCAGCGGAAGGGGCATTTGGGTCCCTCGGGCGCCCTAGGACCGAATACAGTGACATCGGGACCCAGGGTCGGATCGCCAGAGCCCGGCTCGTCCTCCATCATGAAGTCCAGGAAGCCGGACTGGCGGAAGGGCAGCGCCCAGCAGGCGGTGGCCAGGAGCAGAGAGAGACAGGCCGATCTCATGGTGCTGCTGGCAGGGAGCCTAGGAGGAGGACAGAGAGGGCAAGGGGTCAAAGGTTGAGGTCGGAGCCCTGTGATTTATTTGTAATGCCTTGAAACCTCTCTCGCGGCCGGGCCGGCGACTGTGCTTTAAGTACCCGCAAAAAACATCACAGAAAAGACAAACGCACAGAGAAGAAAGGCTAAGCAGGAACCAATGAATGTTATTCTCCCTTGTAAGTCGCTTTGGATAAAAGCGTCTGCTAAATGACTAAATGTAAATGTAAATGCAATCATGGTCGTTTCTGCTTACTGGCGGTGCATCAAAGGTGGAGGGAAAGAGGGATCAAAAGAAAGGAAAGAGTGAGAGTTTGCAACACTGGCAAAGCAAACGCAAGACACATAGAAAAATGAAGACCGAAAAGGGCAAAGGGTAAAAGTCAGAGGTTGAGGGGCAGAGGCCGCACAGGCTAAGCACCGGGGCAGGAGCCGTTTAGTGGGTTCGGTCAGATAATGAGCCATTTAACTTGTCACCTCCAGTCGAAAGTGAGCGGGGACGGTTTACAGCTTGGTCCGAAGGAACATTTATCAACGTCCCCACTTTGGTTGAGGGAAAAAACCGCCAGCTTGCATTGGAGTTGTTTAAGTATTAATTACGGAATTATATAACAAACTAGTTAAAATACCTCATGCGACAACGCACGGCTGTTTCATTTGAAAGAAAGAGGAGTTTGACTTTTTGTTTTTGCAATGCACAAAATAATCCGTCTCAAAATTCACGACTGTAGATGCATGATGCAAGATCCTTAAACTGTACATATATTACGGTTAGATTTTGTTTTGTGCAGTACTTGCCAATGATCGGAGGGGAGCAATGTACTTTCCAGTCTAGGAGGTGTACTTTACTGAACAAAATAAACAGCTATTGTCGGATACAGTAGAAGTATTTATAAGTGCCAGCGTTCGTTTTAAAGGAGATCATCATCATTTTGCGATCACCACAACCCGGTTCTTTCTCTCTCGCTCTCTCTCTCTCTCTCACACATACACACACACACACGCACACGCACACACACACACACACACACGCCCACAAACACACATACACACCCACACACTCAGATGCAAAGCTGGAACGCAAAAAAAATTGCCAGCGTCACAAAGGATCTGGGAGCAGTCGGTCCTGCAGAAGAACTTAGCCTAAATATCATGACCTGGAGGGAGGACACAACTGAACCCAGACCAGCTGGCAGCAGCTGAAAGGGACACTGGACTGGTTTGTATCTGGCTCAATTGCATCTGTATGTGTGTGCGTGTGCGTGCGTGCGTGCGTGCATGCGTGCGTGTGTGTGCGTGCGCATTTCAGAATGTGTCTTGCAGTGAATTACATGAGCGTGAACGTGTTTCAGAGTTAAGTTAAAGGTAATTATGGATGTAATGCACAAGTGTGTGAGATAATGGGATGAAAAAAAAATGGGAGTCTGTGGGCTGACTCTGTGTGCATCCAGCGTGAACCCGACGTTCGGGGTTGCATCAGGTCAAGGGGATCATGCTTTGAGGCTACAGAACCTCTACACAAGGAGTAATTACAGCCCTAACCCACAAGACAGAAACCGCAGCGGCACACTGTACAGCTTCGCTGCAGTACTGCCATTTCTTCCCTTTGTGCAGCTTTTGAAGGCACCCGGCTTTCGGTTCAGCGAGAAAGATATTGGCGAAATTTCTCCTGTGAAAACAACGGGGTCTTTGTTTGTTAGCACGCAAACCTGCCCGAATGGAGAAGTCAGCGCGTAGAACTTGGGAGTTTTTGTTGCGCCGTGAGTAATGTCTAGTTTCTGTTTTTTCGGGGCGGCATATTTGCCATTTCGTGTCACTTGGAAACGTGGAGGCTCCATGAGAGAGGGTGAGAGCTGTTAAAAATGAAAAAAAGGAAAGAGGGGGAATCAATCCGCAGCCACGAACTCTCGACGGATCCAGGAAAGCGACTGCATAATCTTGGCTTTGTCAGACCCCCTTATCGGAGCGGAGCTGAAGCCTCCGATCTAATGCGAACGCCGTCTGCAGTCTTGGCCGCGGCACATTTGCTTGCAGGGACGCCGGATTTGGCGATCAACACTTTCCCGGGGTCAAACGGTCTTTGTAGGGATGGAGAGTCGCTTTCGTCAACTCTGGTGTCTGTAAATCAGGTTTGCAACACATGCTGGGGGATTAAAAAACCGCCAGGAGAGTCGGCGAGAAGGATTTTAAAAGGCAATTTTGGAGGCTTCCCTGAATTTTTCCTGATAACCGCAAAAATCTTGCGCGGGCGCAGGTCCTGTTTCGGTCATTTGCGTGTGACCTTTTGGACCCCTAAATCCCCCTTATTCTGACTTATCGCCACAGGCCCATAAAACAAGGACACACAGGCGAGGAAGCCGTGCAAATGAAAGGAAACAAAAAAAAAGTTGCGGAAGATGGCCCCCTCCTGTGTGCCCTGCTCCTTTTATCCAGGTCCTTAAACTTCTAATGCAAACTAGAACTAAACCCTGCAGACAGGGTGAGCGGAGAGCAACAACACTGAGATCACTGAGGACCAGAATCTAAAAGCAGCATCCCTCTCGTACCTCAACACTGATAATACACCTCGACAGAATGAAAGCAGAACCCCCCCAAAAAATGTTGAAAGACGTGTGTTTTAGTCCGGCTTTAAAAAAAATAAAAACACAATGTTGCCGTTTGGTTGGAGGCTGTGTGAGGTCCGTCTGAAATGCCGACCCGAGTGCAGAAGTCTTCACAGTTTAGATAAAGCGCGGAATGTGTGGAGGCAGAGATGTCAGACAAGCCGCCATTGCCCCGGGCGTCGCGTCTCTAATTTAGCTGTCTGCAGCGGACCCTCCCCACCTCCAGCGGAGGTGGAGGAAGTGCGGAGGATGCGGAGCACGACGCCACCCGCCCCCCCCACCCCCTCCTCCTCTACCGGTGCACCTGGTGCATCCACAGCGGAGGCGAAATCCTTAAACAACATATTGCATGTCGGAGTGTACGTGTGTGCCTGTATGTGTGTGCGCACCAGTATCTGGAGGGTTAACATCAGAGCGTGCTGGAACATGACTCAACCGCACGACTCCAAACTTGCCGCCGTCAGCAGTTCTTACACTTCCAAAAAACGAGTAACTCTTTCAAGTGCAAAGAGGCAATTCTGATAAAAAAAACAAAAAAATGTGAAATAAAATAAAAAAAATGTTGGGTTTGTTTGAAAACTTCGGCATTCCTCCTTGTTCCGCGGGACAAGGGTTAAATTAATATGTGATACAAAATTGATCCCGGAATGCGGGAAATAAAACCTCCTGTTTTTCGGGAGAGGAGCCAGAGCCAAAGGTCATGCGGCTCATCAATCAACGTCTTTCTACAATTTTCCTTTGAATTCCAGAGAGAGAGGAATAGAGAGATTTGATATGATACTGGAGGTGCGAGAGCAATCATGGCGAACCACCTTCCCTGTGCTGCAGTTCAATGCAAAATACATTATGTTCCGTAGCGGTTTGTCACTTTTCCGACACATTTCAGGCTTTTTCACCGTTTTGTTGAATACACCACTTTGTTCAGACTTGCGGCTGTCTGTCGTGATAACAACGGGAGCTTTACTTCACTGCACTTGCCCCTGCGTTGGATGAGTCCCTCCAATTACCCCAAAATCGGGCATTGCGTGTTGAATACTACACGGTTTGTGTGTGTGTGTGTTTGTGTGTGTGTGTGTGTGCGTGCGTGTGCGTGCGTGTTGGTGTCCGTGTGTGCATGTGTGTGCATGTGTGTGTGTGTCACAAAGTGTGTGTGTCAAAGCTTTTCTCACTGTGTCTTTCGCACCGACACAAACCTTTAGTGTTTGTGGACTGATGCCTGTTTACCACAGAGGGAGGGCGAGGTCCTACAGGCACTGTATGTATTATTCAGGAATTATGATTATCTATGTTGTGCATGGCTTTGGAAAGACAAAAAATAAATAAACAATTTATAAATATTGACAGATTAATTTCTTTGTCTTCAGACCTTTGCCTGGGCCCCCATGTGACCCCAGGCAACTGCCTCGATCTTGATGTTGCTCCAACACCAGTCTCACACGCATTTTTTATTCTATGTTGTTCCTTGGAAAATAAATCTGCCGCTGTATACGCAAGAATAAGAACCGGCCTCCCAACAGAGCTCTGGCATTAGGTGCAGTCGGACAGAGGTATTCGACTAGTCTTACATTCTGGGCCATGAACATAAGAGCTTCATCGGGACCTTCTTTTATTGAAAGACGATGCTGGAATTTCCAAAGACTTTTAATGACAAAGGCCCCAAGCGGTGGCTAAGGCAAACTCAGCTTTTGACGAAACTGAGCTTTTTTTGGGCCCCAGAACAGAGTTTAGAGGGAGGGGTCAGAACTCGGCATGGGCATGTGTGTGTTTGTAGCGAGTAAAATGGGGAAAAGAAAGGACTTCAAACAAGCAACCACAGTCTATCATCTATCAGATTCCTCCTCCTCCCTCTCCATGCACCGCGAGGGGTTGGAGGGGTTGGAGGTCGATGGTTCTGCTTGGAGCCGGGCCCCTGTCTGTCCTCCTTTCCGTTCCTCTATGCCTTAACTCTTAACTCACCCTACTTCTCTCGCTGCCATTGGCCAGTGTTCAGTTCATAATGAGTTCCAGACAGGAAGCACAGAGCGCTGGAGACTCACAGTATCCATCAGCTCACATCCTCCAACTCTTAATTCTCCTAGCTGTCTTACTCCAGATCTCGCCACCGAAACTCTGGTCTAATCAAATTATTCAGCCACCTGAAGGGCTTGGACCCTATCACCCCCACACACACACACACACACACACACACACACACACTCGGACTCTTCAACCCGGTCCACCTCCCCCATTTCACCCCAAACTCTCCGCAGCTTGTGTGTGCCTTCTCAGAAACTTTGTCAGCCATGAATCTTGGGATGGTATTTACAAGGCTACAGGACGTTTGAAACACGTGTTTCCTTTTTGAACCTATCAGAGAGTCAATTTGAACTCCATGCTCCACACGATCTGCCGAATCTGTGTACTTTCCGAGCTCAAACGTGCGCGGCTGGAGCCGCGCAACGTCGTAGCCGTCAAACGGTTTTAGGGCCAAAAAAAATCTGCCTTCACCGGGAGTTATCCCGAATGGCTGTTGCTCAAAAACCGGCCTCGAAAGTTGACCCTTTTTTTGGAAGATGTGTGAGGTTCAAGCCGCGTCCTTAAGTCGCTGCCCCCGGGGGCACTTGGACAAGTCGCAATCTGTAAGTGCATGTCTTTATTTAAGGTTTTCATGAAGTTGAAAAGCCAGAAAAAAAAAGAAGCTTTGTCAGACCCCCAAACCATCGGCAGGAGATCAGTGCAGGGTCTCTGAGGCATGCATGGCGTTTGGAGCTGTAGCATGAGAACGCCAGGGTGCGGTTGCACCACATTTCAGCTGTTCCATGAGAAGACTTGAAGCGCTGCCATTGGCCTCGGCCCCGACCGTCCGCCATCCGCACTGCACAGACGTGGACAGGCAGCCCAAACCTCTCTCTCCCCCTCTCTCTCTCTCTCTCTCTCTCTCCCTCTCTCACCCTCTCTCCCTCCCTCTCTCCCTCTCTCTCCCTCCCTCTCGGTCTTTCTTCCTTTTCCATCTCCGCCCTTCTTTGGGTCTCCCTTCCCCTGCTTCTGTCCTGCCGTCAAATGCATGTGCAGTTTCTCTCTCTCACTCTCTCTGTCTCTATCTGACCTCTCTACCATAAAATGCTGGCTAGAAGGACTGACATGTGGAACTTTTCAGTATTCCAGTGAGTGGGGGAAAGAAGAAGAAGAAGAAAAAAAAAAAGAGCCTTTTGTGGCCAATGTCCATTCAACTCCATTGTTCTTCACTCTTTCAACCCGGACCCAGTTTGTGTCAGAATGGGGAAAAAAAAACACAAAAAAACGCAGCCCTAGGGTGAAAATCTGGGGCTGTTCCCGTTTAAACCGTTAAATATCAGACTTCCAATGCGACGTTGGAATGAAACCTGAATACACAAGCATGGTCTAGTATAGCACTTATAGGTTTACTTCTCTGTTTTCCAAATGTAGCCCTCCATTCCATAGACCTCTCTACAAATCTCTGTCGACGTTCCTTTTAACCTGTCCACGTCCATACAGAACAGCGGAGCCCTGTTACGTTTTCCCCTGCTGGCATTGGGGTTGTAATGAATTATTTGAGTTTTGCGCTCTCTTTGATAGAGGAAGCTGTACAATTACCGGATTATTAATAGGATTCTGTGTTGCCAGGTCCTGTTTTTTTTTTCATGCCCTCTTCAAAGCCTCCACCTTCTAGTCGCCCCCGGCAGTGTTTGGACCTGTGTGCCTGTCGCGAAAACAGAGCGGCGAATGCAGAGCAGGGGCGGAAAAAAGGTTCATGTTGATGGGAACCAGAGCTACAGGCAGACAGATAAGAGATTGGGGCGTTTGGGCTTGAAATGGCCTGGTCGCCCTTCCCAGATGGACTGCTGAAATGGAAAGTCTGAGAAAACAAGAGAAACACAGGCTTTTCCAATGGAAGGCTCGACAAACAGTAATAGGCTAAGTCCACACAAAGAAAACCTTGTTGTTATTTCAGCTTTTTTTTTTTTCTCTCTCTCGCTGTTAGATAGGGGGAACGACAGAGAGAGAGAGGAAGAGAGAGAGAGAGAGAGAGAGAGAGAGAGAGAGAGAGAGAGAGACAGAGAGAGAGAGAGAAAAGGGAATGCAGAGAGAGCAGGAGAGAATGAAATTGAAAAGAAAAAAAAAATCTCCAAAATTTTGATAGAAAGCCTGGGATTAATCAACATCTGAGAAGAACACTTTTCCACTGTGGTCAAAAGGTACAGAAGGGGCTGTAAGAGCAAATAAAAGTTTGAACAGATACAAGCCTCCAAACTGTCTAAACAGCTCCAAATGTTCCTCGGGCTATTGCATTACTGTTTTATAGAAACAAATGTTAGTGGTTTGTACTGTATGTCAAGTGATAAACTGACCAAGCCAGAGTTATTATATGAGACAAGGCAGTAAAATAGCACATGGATAACGTCCAAACTACCAACAAACTATGTCAAAACACTTAAATTGAGTTCATTAATTGCCAAGACAAGCAACAAACTAGAGGCGGCATCCTAAAAAGGGAAACTCAGAGTCTATCTGAAAGGATAACGTGGTACTCAGTTTGGTTTCGGAAATGCATGGGTGATAGGCAAAATGTAATTTAGTCATTTTTTGGCACGGGAGTAAGGGACCAGCCTCGGTGGTGCTACCACACCCCCTTCTATAGCTGCTGCTCTTTCCAATGGGCTGTCTGCAGGGCCTGGGAATAATTAGAGTTTGGGTCCAAAAGCCAAAAGTGCTGTGGGACCAAGACCAAGCAACATATCTGGAACACACACAGACACACACACACACACACACACACACACACACACACACACACACACACACACACACACACACACACACACACACACACACACAGGCTGCAGGGAGTTATAGAGATATTTGAACCAAGATGCACTATAAACCATATATAGGGGTGTTAAACATATGCCTTATGCACGTCTATTGTTGTAACCGTGCACACAGTCATATATAAACATAGGCATGCATGTAACCCCATAGCGGGAAAAAAAGGAAAGCACACAGGCACAAATCCACAAGCACAGACACCCAGAAACACATTGAACCCCTGACATGAGCACTTGATGAATGATATCATGACCAAAGAAATCCCTTTGAAATGGTGATGGTTCAGCAAATCGAGGTAAAACCCCACCAACGCAGGACAGCAAAGAAAAAAAAAATCACAAAAAAGACACCACGCTACAATGGACCGCATATAAACCTCTTGAAGAAACAACATTTTTCTCTAAAAAGTGGCTCCACACCCCTATGTACCGTTAGTTAGTTAATTTGTTAGTTCGTTAGTTAGTTAGTTAGTTAGTTAGTTAGTACCCCCGCATCCTCACTGCATTCCCAGGGCTCCTCTCCTCTATCCATCCATCCAACCATCCATCCATCCATCCATACCATCCATCTATCCTCCCTTCCCTCAGTTCAGTCCGTCCTACCTGTTCTCGATAGAGGAAGGCGAAAGAGAGTAGAGCGCACCAGAGGAGCTTGACTCCCAAAATCCAGTCGAAGGGGGGGACCGGAGAGTGTGGAACGCCTGCGAGGGCCTTTACGGGGTAATTGAACTCAGAGCGCGTGCAGCCAAGACCAAGCAGGTGTGCTCCGTCACGACAAGAAGGGGAGGAGAGAGGATGAGGGAGGGAGAGAGAGAGAGAGAGAGAGAGAGAGAGAGAGAGATAGAGGGAGGGAAGGAGCCTGTGACGCTCCAGCTCATGGAGCCGAGACAATTGGTGGGGGGAACTTTCTCTGGGACTTGCCTGCGCTGCTCCGAAAACAGCTGGAAAAATGTGGAAGGGAGGGGAAAAACAATCCGTAGGAAGGAAAGAAAAAAAAAGAGAGAGAGAGAGAGAGAGAGGGGGAGAAACGCAGCAGAGTGGAGGAAAGAAGAGAAAAATCCAAAGAGTGGAAGAGAGAAGAGGGAGGAAGAGGCCGCGAGTGAGCTGAAGCAATAAGCTTTGACTCGGCAGGCGGCCACTGTCACTATGTCATCTGGTAACACTAAGTACCCAAAGGAGAGCACACACACACACACACACACACAAATGCACACACACACACACACACACACACACACAAACGCACACACTGAGAAATAAACAAAGGCCCACACTCATAAACATAGGCAAAACCTCTCATTCATTTTCAACCCCCGTCCCCTTTCTCCCTCTCTCTCTTTTTCTCCCTCTCTGTCTTTCCCTCTCTCTCTCTCTCTCACCCCCCATTCCTCTCACTCTATCTCGATTCTCTTTTTCTCATTCATTCCTTTGGAATTTGTGTGGGTTCCACTCTGAAAACCCCTCCATCCCCTCACCCCCCTTTGTCGAGTCCTTTACCAAGCATTCAGCCCAGCGCAACTCTCCCAAAAAGGGCCTTTTTGCCATTTCCCCTAATTTTTGGGGGGGGAGAGGTTTGTTTGGGTGTCCTTGGTGGACGGGGGTCCGTTTGAGTTCATTGTACAAAAGTCAAAAGCAGAGGGGGTGGGAGGTCGGGAGGTGCAACGCTGTGTAACCGCTTGCACTCGGCGGTATCACATTTTGGAATCTGGTGCATTGCTCGGGCTCGGGTAATGTTGCTGTAACCCTCGAGTGCGTTTGATAAAAGACAGCTTGGCCGTTCCCAGGGAGGTTCTGGTTACTGTGCCCTTTGGAACCGCGCTGGTTGGACCGGTCCTGCTCCGGCTCAGCTCCCTTCGGTGGTAAGAGGGTGGGTTTTTTTTTTTTTACCACCACCTGTGCGCCAAAGAGCTTCTCTTCTGCCAATTAGTCCGTTGGTAATGACCATTGGTCATTTTCAGTTGAGCCTTACAATTGATAATCGAATCTTACAACAGGATCCATGGACCCTTGGACCCAACCTCGTCTAACCTCATACCTTCACTTAGCCTCGTCTAAATTTATACCTAAACTTAACCTTGTCTATCTTTATACCTAAACTTAGCCTTGTCTAACCTTAAACCTAAACTTAGCCTCATCTAACTTTATACCTAAACTAAACCTCGTCTAACCATATACCTAAACCTAACCTCGTCTAAACTTATACCTAAACTTAGCCTCGTCTAACCTTATACCTAAACTTAACCTTGTCTAACCTTATACCTTATCTTAACCTCGTCTAAACTTATACCTAAACTTAGCCTCGTCTAACCTTATACCTAAACTTAACCTTGTCTAACTTCATACCTAAACTTAACCTCGTCTAACTTTATACCTAAACTTAGCCTTGTCTAACCTTAAACCTAAACTTAGCCTCATCTAACTTTATACCTAAACTAAACCTTGTCTAACCTTATACCTAAACTTAACCTCTTCTAACCTTATACCTAAACTTAACCTCGTCTAAACTTATACCTAAACTTAGCCTCGTCTAACCTTATACCTAAACTTAACCTTGTCTAACCTTATACCTTAACTTAACCTTGTCTAACCTTATACCTAAACTTAACCTCGTCTAAACTTATACCTAAACTTAGCCTCGTCTAACCTTATACCTAAACTTAACCTTGTCTAACTTCATACCTAAACTTAACCTCGTCTAACTTTATACCTAAACTTAGCCTTGTCTAACCTTAAACCTAAACTTAGCCTCATCTAACTTTATACCTAAACTAAACCTCGTCTAACCTTATACCTAAACTTAACCTCTTCTAAACTTATACCTAAACTTAACCTCGTCTAAACTTAAACCTAAACTTAGCCTCGTGTAACCTTACACCTTAACTTAACCTTGTCTAACCTTATACCTTAACTTAACCTCGTCTAAACTTATACCTAAACTTAGCCTCGTCTAACCTTATACCTAAACTTAACCTCGTCTAACTTTATACCTAAACTTAGCCTTGTCTAACCTTAAACCTAAACTTAGCCTCATCTAACTTTATACCTAAACTAAACCTCGTCTAACCTTATACCTAAACTTAACCTCTTCTAACCTTATACCTAAACTTAACCTTGTCTAAACTTATACCTAAACTTAGCCTCGTCTAACCTTATACCTAAACTTAACCTTGTCTAACCTTATACCTAAACTTAACCTCGTCTAACCTTATACCTAAACTTAGCCTCGTCTAACCTTATACCTAAACTTAACCTCTACTAACCTTATACCTAAACTTAACCTCTTCTAACCTTATACCTAAACTAAACCTCTTATAACCTTATACCTAAACTTAACCTTGTCTAACCTTATACCTAAACTTAGCCATCTCCAACCATATACCTAAACTACAAAATATCGAACCTAGTATCTGACTATAATGATGTTTGACCTTACACCTCAACTTAACCATCCTTAATGTGATAACAACCATTTAACTGTGACGTAGCCCCGAGAAAATGCCACATAAAGCACAATGACAAGCATGGAATATATAAATATTTATAAATGGTTTATATGTTTTGTCTGTAGTGTCTTTGAGTTTATATGTTCTGTCTGAAGTGTCTTTGAGCAAGTTACTCAACCCAACTCCCGTATTTCGTCAATCCTCCATGTGTCGAAATTGGAAAAATCGAGCTCATCAGAGATTCCAGGTCCAGTCAGGATTTTGTCATGAATCGAATAACGGTGACTAATATTTTTTTCCATATTCCCTTTAACTCTATCTCGGGCGGATGCTGCCGCTTTGAAGAGACTGGAGGGGAGGGTTAGTCCAACGCAGAGCGGGTCAAATGAGCGATGAGGCGCGAACATCTGCTCCGGGTGTGGAGGACGGGTCTGTCAGAAAGAGGGGGTCTTCCCCACTCCTGAATCTGTGGCTTAATTTATCACTTGATTTTGACTGCAGACATCAAAAGGGACGATGGAATGGATACGCATTAGAATCCTGAGAAATCATGATGAGTCCCCCCCCCCTCCCCTCTCTCTCTCTCGCTCTCTCTCTCTCTCTCTCTCTCTCCGTGAAAGTCTTTTCCTGCTCCAGATTTTGGGACTTGAGGCGTCAGATCGCGGGGAGCAGGTTTCATCCTGCCTCAGCCTCCACTTCCTTTCATAGGAGGCAAAGGGCAGACCACACACACACACACACACACACACACACACACACACACACACACACACATGTGTGTGTGTGTGTGAGTCAAAATGGTCACGGGCCAACTCACAACTCACCCGAGTCCCGGGACACTTTAATTTGTGTATTGATGATCGGTCCCACGTCCCAACACGCTTCTTCGTCCGTGTGAGATGTTGGAAAGCGATCAGATGTTCTTACGGGTGGAGACACAGACTCATTTCGCGTTAATCGACAAAACGATGATCTCCGATGAGAGGGGATCATCCGGATGACAGTGAACAGTAACAAAGGCTTGAATTCTGCGAGTTTGGGGATTACGAGGAATGAGAGGAAGGAAGAAAGGGCGGGGCTTTCCACCTGGAGCCTGCAAAACGATATAAGTGTTGTATCATGCAACACAGATAGGAGGGAGGAGAATCTCAATCCAGTAATAGTCCAGAAATTGTCTGCGTCGGCGAGAACGTGAGCGAAAGTCGCCCGATTCGCCGGCCAAACACTCAAAATGACGACATTTTGTTTCGCAAAAATAGTTTTAGCGAATAGACCTTTGTGCGAACGGGTGGGTGACTGGGGCGGGAGATTAAAAAAAAAAAAAAAAAAAAGAAAAGCCCCTTTGCATCCTTCCATATCGGGCCAGAGCAGGTCGCCGGCCGATCGGGTTCCCGCTCGGAAAGAGGCGTTTCATTGATTCCTCGGAGCGGCTTATGCCGAAAGTGGGGAGGTAGAGTTTCTGGGACCCAGTGAAGGGAATCTCTGGTGTCCCTTCCTCCCACAAGGCTGCACTTTGCCCAAGAATTCAGGCGTTCCACTCTTACCTGCGATATTTCAGAGCGTTGCTCCAGACGTCGTACAATGCCCGTCTCTGATTCTATAACCTTTGAAAACACCACCCCACCGCCCGGACAAAGCAATCGGAACAATATAAGCAGCATAGGAAGGTTGGATGTACCATGTCGGACTGCCGTCTTCCTCGGAAAGAGCAGATTATCATTTGTTTTTTTCGGACAGATTTCGCGGGCCGCCGGCATGTGTGTGAGGGAGGGAGAGGAACGTTGAAAGGGAGGGAGAGGAACACTGAGGTTAGCAATGATTTCCCAGTATCTGTTCCCCTTTGGGGTGAGAAAGGCGTCCCGGGTTCAGGCATGAGTAATTACTGTTTCCTCCTCTTATCAACGCGAGGACAACTCCGCAGAATGAAAAACAAGTGTGCTGCTAATGTGTGCTCTCCTCCCGAAAGGGTAGATTTATTTTGATGATGGGGGATGAATCCTCATTTTATCTTCTGGGACATAAATGTGTATGTGTGAACACTTTCAATGTAATTGACGGCGCGCGCGCGCGCACGCACACACACACACACACGCACACGCACACACACACTCTTGCCTATGCAAATACATGAGGACACAAAATAATTATGATCTTATGATCCCAATGTCCTCTTGATGCTGGTGGGTATTCAGGTGGGTTTAAACCATATATGCCCACACACACACACACACACACACACACACACGCACACGCACGCACGCTCACGCACGCACGCACGCACGCACAAACACACACACACACACACACACACACACGCACACTGGAGGCTACCTGCACACACCGATGCCGCCTATTAACACATTGAGTGAGATCCACCGTCCCTAATCCCCCCGTTCTGTCTCTGATCATTTCAACCGCTTTCTCCTCAACTGTTTAAAACTTGGTTTCTGAGGGAAAGTTTAGCCCTCCTTCCCCTTGGCGATACGGGGGCCGTTTTAAATTGCTCGATTCTCCTCTCCACTGGCGTGCGGAGAGTTGGAGGCGAAATCGTTTTGGGGGCCATTAAAGCCGGTCAGTGATGCCCTGAAGTCAAACGATGTATGAAAACACTAATGACAAAAGCTATTCTTCTCGTATAGAAACCTTATTACGTCTTTTATTTTTAGGCTGTGGCAGGTTGGATTGATGAAAGCCAGAACGTCAGGTTTAGTTTCATTAAGTGGCTTCAGGGGAATGCGAACGAGAAAATATGACTAGTATATACGACCGCATTTCACTCATACTGCAATCTAACTACATTCATGTGAATCTATTTCACACCTTTGCCACGGGCTCCAGTGTGGAAAAAGAAGTTGTTGGCTTGAAGTAACAGTAACAACCAATCTTTCCAATTTAAAAAAAATATTTTTGAACAATATTCTAATATTCATTTATGTTTTTATCATTTTTGTATCACTCTTTTTTGTTTTTACTATTATTGTATTTTTAAGTGTGTGACATATTCTCATACTTTTATTATGATGGTGGGAGTCATGTTTTATTGTTTTTTATTGTTTATTTGTTTTTGGTTTTTTTTACATATTTTTGGTGGAAAAATCTACCTAACAGAAATTCAATGTTTCCAATTGAACCAATTAAGCAAAATTACATATTGATAATTTTTTTGTGCTCTATATAAATCATATATAATAATAATAACTTACATTTGTATAGCGCCTATCAAAAAACCCAAGGTCGCTTTACAGGAGAGGGGCAAGGGGGGCGGAGAGACAGATTAAGGGAGAGAGGAACAAAACAAAAACAAAGGAATATCTAAACTAACTAACTCATGGGGAAAGGCCATGGTGAAAGGACGGGTCTTGAGGGTTGTTTTGAAAGTGTCCCGGTTTGGGGCGTTACGGATTACGGGAGGGAGAGAGTTCCAGAGGATGGGGGCTGCCACGCCGAAAGCTCTGTCCCCGAAAGTTCGTAGTCTGGCACAGGAGTTGGACAACAGACCCATGTCAAGGACCGCAAGGATGGAGTGGAGGTCTATACCAGGTCGGACAGGTATTGGGGGGCGAGTGCGTGAAGGGATTTGTATGTGAGGAGGAGGAGTTTGTAAGAGATGCGGAACTTGACCAGGAGCCAGTGGAGGTGGATGAGGGTGGGGGTGATGTGCTGCCAGGGCTTGGTGCAGGAGTCCAACCGGGAGGTGATCAAAGCGTGGATTCAAGATTCAAGATTCAAGATTCAAGATTTTTATTCGTCACTTACATATACATACTTTCATACATATATGCAGTGAAATGTAATGCAACGCACCCGGTGATAACACACAATATGTCCTAGGAAAAATTTCTAGTAGCCCAACTAACTGACTCCTAAAACGTAATGCAGTAAGTCGAATACTTATAGAATAAAATGAAAATATATAGAATAAAATAAAATTCAATAAAAATAAAATGAAATAAAATGGAATAGATAGAGGGAATATGCCTATGTTTATGGAATAGGCAATTATGTATATACAGATATGTGCATTATGGATGAGGGTTTCTGCCACGGAGTCTGAGAGCAAGGGACGGAGACGGGAGATGTTTTTGAGCTGATAGAAGGCAGACTTGGTGATGGATCTGATGTGTGACTGAAAGGAGAGGGCAGAGTCCAGGATAACATCCAGGGCGCGGACCTCGAGAGATGTTTTGATTGAACAGCCGTCGACGAGGAGGAGGAGATCTCCAACCTTCCGGAGCAGCGGCTTTGGGGCCACAACCATGAGCTCTGACTTTTTGCTGTTGAGTTGGAGTAGGTTTGTTGTCATCCAGGTTTTCATGGCATGGAGGCAGTTGAGGGGGGGGGGGTGGATGGTGAGGTGCTGAGATAAAGCTGTGTATCATCAGCGTCGCAGTGGAAGTTGAGACCATGGTGACGAATGATCTGGCCGAGGGGGAGCTGGTAGATAGAGTGTTGGACCGAGCACAGAGCCTTGAGGGACGCCATGGTTAACTGGGGCATTGGGGGAGGAGGAGCTGTTGATGTTGACAAACTGAGTTCTGTTTGATAGATATGATTAAAACCATGAGAGAGCTGTACCGGTGATGCCAAGGAGGTCGGATAGGCGTTTGAGGAGGATTGTGTGGGAAACCGTGTCAAAAGCAGCGGAGAGGTCCAGGAGGATGAGGATACTGATGTTACCGGAGTCTGCAGCGAGGAGGCGGTCGTTGGTGATCTTGATTAGGGCGGTCCCTGTGCTGTGGTCTGCTCTGTAGGCTGACTGCAAGGGTTCGTGGAGCTCATGGTTGGACAGATGTTGACGGAGCCTGGCAGCCACTGCTCTTTCCAGGGCCTCACCGAGGAATGGAAGGTTGGAGATCGGCCGGTAGTTGTTAAGATCGTCAGGGTCCAGACCAGGCTTCTTTAGGATGGGAGTGATGGGAGACGATTTTGAGACTGGGAGGAACTGTACCATATGCCAGAGAGAAGTTGATTATGTCTGTGATGGAGGGGCAGAGGTTATGAAGGCAGGCTTTCACCAATGCCGTTGGCATAGGGTCCAGGGAGCAGGCTTTGGCTTTGGCTTTGGTCACCAACCACGTAACTACTCCACTAGGGAGAAGGAAGAGAAATATATATTATATATATATATATATATATATATATATATATATATATATATATATATGTATATTTATACATGATATATATTATTATTATTATTATTATTATTATTATTATTATTTATATGTTTATTTATCAATAGTAGGAGGAGGAAGAGGAAAGTTAAACTCTATCACACACCTGAGTTCTACATGTGGTAGTGACACAGACTGGGACTGCTACCATGACCGTTCTCCAATAGATAGTGTGGTGGGGTCACTCCCTCATTTACTCCGCCCACATGACAGGACCCAATCTACTGTTCCAGTGGTTCCCAAACGTTTTAAAATTCGGTACCCCTTTCACACATTCAGCCTCCAGCTGCATACCCCCTCTAGCACCAGGGTCAGCGCACACACACACACACACACACATTAACACTATATAAGATACGTATATTACACAGCCTATATATGACTAGTTATAGATCATTTTGCTCTTTATTCAGCCATCTCACATATACAATTTGTGAATTGTGAAGTTTCAGTCTTAAATCGTTTTCCATTCAGTTAAGATTCAATTCATTCAAGCGAGAAAAAGATCACCCAAATGTATCGACCAGTTTGAAAATTGAAAATTGAAATGGACTGGAATAGACAGGCTGAGGATCGGTCCCGAATAATTATTTTCACCAATGTCCCGAAAAACAATTGAACCATCCCAAAGTGAACATGGGTTGTCCCAAATTTAAAATGTTGTTGTACTTCACATTGTGATGACTTTATACGTTATGATTAGTTGAAAGTCATCCCTAGTGATTCTTGTCAGAAATGCAAGACAATTCAAAGGATCAAGAAATAAACAATTGTGTTCTTATATAAAAATTTGCTTGGATACATGCATGTCAACTTAATACTGTATATACCTTCTTTAACCAATATACAGTAGATCAAGGCTAGACCAGTTAGATGACAATAAAAAACACTGGCATTCAAATTAATTCATTTTGCTTGCACTTTTAATTATATTTCTTTATAAACTTTTTTTTTTAAATAACATCAAGATGTCTGGATATCTATATCATGTACCATGTAAGGCAGGTGTCTCCATATTCACAGTCTGTGCTGTGATGCAAGTCTGACGAACGACTCTTTTTACCCAGTGAACCGTCAGGAACGATTCGTCTCGAAAAAAGAGTGGAAAACTTTCATCAGCAGCGGAACTCACCCCTGGGGCTACGCGTAACCCCAGTTTGGGAATAGCTGGGCTATTCGAAAGAGCATCAATGCAGGCCGCTTCTTCATCCACACGTTCATCATCCACACGCAGGCCGACGAGAGCCGTTGAATCTGGGAAAGTACCTGGTCGGGGCTGATGGAAACTGAGCAGCCCAGCGTGTCTTTCTGTGGTCGGCTCGGCGATGGTGGCACTTCTCTCTAATAAGCTTGAATGATGTTTGAATTAAAGAGAGCTTTTATGTGGCTTGGTTCACATTGTGAAGGGTCAGTGAAGCGCTCTTTGACTTTCTCCATGTGTGACACCGGTGAAGCCAGATGATGGTTATGAACTCCCAATTATGCAGTCGCACACGCTGGTTCCATTAGTAACAGGTTTATTTTCTCATTTTCTCGACGGCCTCCGCTGGCTGTGGCAACCATCCTGATGGGCCTATAACCGCACAATTGAACAGTGTTTCCTTATCAGAATCTCGTAAAACGGTTACGAAACCTCTTGCAAACATGCCCGGATGAGAGATTGCCATCCTATGCCGAATGGGCCCCGACTGTGATTGCGGCGGACGAGCCAACAGGACTCTTTAAAGCGCAGTCTGTACGCCAAGAGCCCATCCCTGGCTCCTCCAGCGCCTCACCGGGAGAGACACGGAAGAGCTGCTATTCCCATTTTTGACTCGGCTGCCCCCGGACGCGGTGGTCAAAACAGACGCCGCGGCGTTCCCCCCTGCCCCTTCGCTTCTAGTTCACTTTCTCTCACACACATTGCACGCGGGGACGCTGCAGAGGCGACGGCGGAGGCGGCCAAACTGTGGAGCCCCAGGCTAGGGGTACTGTGGGAAATGACCCTCTTTAGACCAATCAAAGTCGCGCTGTGTGTTGACGTGAATTGATATGGTAATTAGGACGAGGGGGGATCCCGTCAGGGCGGCTTGCATTTGACATCCTTCATTTTAAGTCATGAGGGGGCCCAGGGAGAGAGGGGCACCCACACGCACACACACGCACACACACATGCACACGCGCACACACACACACACACACACACACACACACACACACACACACACACACAGGCACGCACACACACACGCACACGCTCACAGAGTGTCAATGGCAAGGCCAGAATGATAGTCAGATAACCCATTATGGCAGGATAAAAATGGACTATGTCATTAGTGAGGCCTCGTGAAACTTGCAACTTGCAAACAAACGGTAAAGTTTCACCCCTGTGGGCCGTGACGGTCACATTAACAGCTATTAATTAGTTTGACTGTTCACACACACTCACGCAAGCATGCACGCACGCACGCACGCACACACACACACACACACACACACACAAACACACACACACACACACACACACACACACACACACACACACACACACACACACACACACACACACACACACACACACACACACACTCACACATATGCATATGAAACAGCCTTGAATTCAATAGTAAAATGGACTCATCAATGGATGAATGATACCGAAGGCAGAAATGGAAAAAGGTAAAGAGAGTAATTAGGAAGAACCGGGACTCTAGATGTGTGGAAGTGTTCATGCTAATCCCATTATTTGGACTCCATCACCACACATTCAGTCAAGCAATTCGATTCCATTCACCAAACGGAGCTGAATGTATCCACCAAGGACACGTTCTATTCCCGTCGGGATAATAACCTACGACCATTCAGAGGTGGCCGTACCGAAAAACCAAACTGGCTCCGGCATTCAGCGTTTCTGTCCCGGTGTCCCACATGCCGGTCACAAAAACACTCGCATAGGAAATGGAAACAGTCTCTTAGGCGGCGTGCTGGTCTAAAATGGCTCATTCAAGCGGGTAGGGGTGGTGTAGGGGCTGGGGGCAGGGGGGTGGACTTTTCCTCTCCATGGCGACAGACTCCCGCTTGGTGGAAAGCAAAGTGAAAGAAGAAACGCTTTCCCAAACGGCCAAGTTTACATCACACCCTGTAATAAAGGAAGGTAGCGGGGAGGGGGAGGGCGGGGGGAAGCGGGCAAACACAGCTGCCCGGGCAGCGAGCGCTATACCATTAGAGCGCTGATTAATTGTCATTGCACGGTTTTTCAAACGAGGGGAGGGATCCTGTTTATTACAGAGCAGGGTTTGTTTTTGAGCATTGGCGAGGTGCGGGGGTTTCGGGGGGGATCGGGGTAACAACAGCGGGGGCGTCGATTTTCGATGTGATTGTATATCTTTAAAAGGATAACGACCGGTATGAAAAATTGCCCTGCGTCATTATTTATCCGCGCAGGGGTTGTTTTCACGTGCCAACGACGCCAACCAACCAGGGGGAAAATGAGAGCCATGTCGTTGGGCCACTTTGATTGCAAAGAAATGGCGGTTTTGTTTCCTTAGTGCAGAAAAAGGAACTGCTTTTTCCTCAAAATCTGACAAATCAATTGATGGCACTTGAGATTGTCATGACTCATGTATCTTTATTCCGGAAAAAAAGATGTGGCTTTTGTCCACGGTGAATAAGGTCCCAGAAAATCCCAAACTGCTCATACATACAAAGTATTTATAAGAGACCAAAAAAAAAACAGAGCGCATTTTTGGTCTCTTGAGGTGGTGGGGTTTCATTTTTAATCCGAGGGTGCTGTTTATTTTTGTGAATATTCATCCATATCGACAGTTTACAGTGGAAAGACGGTTCAGAGGAACACATGTATAACTAAAATACATTGAATGGCTGTTTCTTAAAGTGCCAGCTAAAAACATGACATTTTTTTAAACGAAATTCACCGAAGCATGCTGTCTTCATTTGGTTTTGGTTATTTTTGTGGGTCTCTATTTTGTACCTTCTCCCCGACTTCCTGTTATTTTCACTCGGGCATGTTCAGAGCCCAAGAGAGACAGCATGACTGCAACCCTCCCCCCCCCACTCCCACCCCCACCCCCACCCACCCCAAAAAAACAAAACAAAACAAAAATGGCAAATAAACATCCAGGATGATCATAATGCGCCGCAAGGCTGACTGTGTAATTATAATGCCTTTTTCCATTATTCCATCCATTATTAGATTTGTCAGTATTTATTGTCTAGCACACAAATATATCCATCTGTTCCACCCATCTGATGCGATAGGAACTCAAACCTTCTTCACTGACCACCTGGTAATTGTTTTCTGACATTTTATTTCATTGTAAACAAAGACCCTTCCCCAAGCGAACGTTTACAGGCCATCTGTCTCCATCCTGTCGAGCGTTCACAGATTTCCCCCCCCTTTTTTTTTTTTTTTTTTTTTGTTTGCCTGCAGTTCCAGCAGTTCACCGTGTCCCGAGCACAAACCGAAGCAGCAATACTGACCGCTCTACGTATGAGTGGCATGGTGACGAAGGTTGTTTTTAAAAACCTTGTTAAAAAAAAAAAAAAAAGTATGTTCTGAGTTATACTATATGAGCAGGAATCGTAAATTCATGTGAAGGGATGTTGCCAGTTTTCCATGCAGAAACATGTCAAAATAATTGTCGGTGGGGAGAGACAGACCAATCAAAACTATTTTTATTACATAGGTGGTGAATGAAGACAGGAAGCTGCGTGCGCTCAACGCGCGGCGGTGCGGCGCGGGGCGAACCGCTGCGTTGGGTCACCGTTGGACCAGACGGCGGACGCCTGGACGTTTGTCACCAGAGCGGAATGGCGAACGACCGGCACACACCTTCCCGTCAGAAAGCCTTAATTGTCACTCACGGCGACGTCAGATCGCCCCGCCCGCCCGCCCGCCCGCCCGCCCACTCGCGTACGTGCGGGTGTACGCTGGATGTTTGAGGGACGCCATTAATCTCTTGTATGGTTCTGAATGCGCTTGGCGAGCGTTTCTCTTTCCAGCGTGGTCTGTTTTTTATTTAATGGGTTGAGTGGAGCCAGTCAAACAGCTCTCCCTCTCCCTCTGTCTCCCACTGCCAACAAAACGAGCAAAAACACTCCCAGAGCCACTGGGGATTATGAGGAAAGTATAATGCGGCGGTTGCCAAGTGCCTACACTGGACGAGCCGGAGGAGACGCATTTGTAATTTCCCCTCGTCTTCTAATGAAATGTCATGGGAACGCGACAAGGTAAAACGGTTCACATGGCCCTGCTCCCGAGAAGTATCAGTTGGACCCGTGTATTTCAGCTTGTTCGAACTTCAAATGCCTTCTGGTTGATCGCAAAAGCTTGTTCTCCACGAAATGCGTCCATCCGTCCCAGTTTGTTTCTGTCCCCGTGGCGCATCCCGTCGTCGGCGCATCTTTTAAGCAAAAGCGATGTTTAACTTCCACTGAAGCCGCTCTCTTCCCTTGAAAACATCTCCACTTCAGGTCTTTTTCAGAATTTTTCTCTTGAGCGTTGTTTACTTTTGATGATTGCTTAATCCTACGTGGCCTGTATTTCCCCCAGACGTGCGGGGTCTTGCTCGCGGTTTTTCTTCCCTCGGGACAGAAAATGGAACCGATTGCAACAGACACGTGGCCTCTGAGCCCTCGACCGATAAATGAAGTGAAGCGGGGGCCCCGAAAGCATTCTGCGCCGCATGAGAGTCAGCGAACGCGTCCACCTCCTTGACTTGTCTGAATAACAACTGCAGCTGGGGCCGTGCGGTCTGAAGACCCTGGATCGCGGTCATGCAGGGCTTTGACAATTGGCCATTGGAGGCCAGAGCTCGTTGGCTCCGGTGATATCATCCAACATGGGAACAAATGGACTGCATCTACGAACTGAAGCCCTTTTCTGATCTTGCGACCACTCAAAGCGCTTTACGATTCATACCTCACATTCACCCATATTCATGCATCCGTTCTTTCGGCGCGCTGCTGGGGAGGGGCACGGGATCGGACCGGGAAACCTCTGATTACTGGACAACCCGCTCTACCTCCTGTGCCACGCTGCTTCAAACTTCAGAAAAACATAATGTATGCCCCCATAATGTTGCCAACGGTAGATGGGCATGATTTGGTAGTTCCCTTGTGGGCCACAGCCCATTTAGATTTGCAATTCTCAATGTCGGTGTACTGGATAGTACACTTTGATGTGATTTACTTATAACCAGTGTTGGGTAACATCGCTTTTTAAAGTAACTTGTTACATTACAAGATTACTGCCATTTAAAAAGTAACGCATTATGTTACATCATTACTTACCGAGAAAAGTAATACTTTCGCGTGACCAAAAATGAAAAACCCCCATTTCACTGTGATGTTCTTCTCCCTTTCACCCCCAAATTCAAAATAATGCGAATACTTCCACGACGCCAAGGCCGTCCTCTCTGCCAGATCGCGAGCTGAGCTCCACATGGGCGTGGACGCGTTCGGCAAGTGGCAACGAAAAGTGGGTCGGTTTGGACGATCTAAAGCTGAGCTTTCACCTCGAGCCAATCACGTTTGTCGCCATAGAAGGAAGCCCCGCCCCCTCCCTCGCAGCAGACAGGCAGCGTCTCAGACTCAGACTGGAAGGAGAAATGATGTATCATTGACAACAGGGCCACATACATCCGTAGTTTGGCTTTTTTTTGGGGATATCTAAGTTCTGACCAAAAGCAGATATATATAATAATATCCATTAAAATATGACGACGGGACGTGGCGACGAAGACAAGCCACACACTTAACGTCATTATTTATTTATTTTTTTAAATAGCGTGACACATGAAAATCTATTGATGGGACTTATTTGTAGCCTACTTTTCAATATAAAATATTCAATATTTAATTATACTCATTTATCTTCCAGGACCGGCACCAATTTTTTCTAACGGAAACTCTGGTGCAAATGCATCTGGGATTTGGCAACAAAGGGAACAGGGAAATACATTTTGCCAGTAAGGGATTGCTTATTTGAAGACATGACTAAATAAATGAGTGCCTGAATTGCAAAACTAACGCGTTATGTTACTTGTTGCAACAACGAAATAAAAGTATTCTAACGCGTTACTTTGTCACTTTGCAAATTAAAAGTTGAGGAATGAGAAATATGAGTTTATTAACAGTTTGAACCACTCACATTGGACATTCCCAAAAGAGGCTCCTTGTATCTGATTAGCTGTCTGGACATCGAATACCACATACATCCATCAATCCATTCGTCCATCCATCCATCCTTCCATCTACTCATCCAACCATCAATCTGTCCTTCTGTCCGTCCATCCGTCCATCTATCCCCCCCTCCCTCCATCCATCCAACCATCAATCTGTCCATTAATCTTTCATGCATCCGTCCAACCATCTGTCTGACCATCCATCCATCCCTCCCTCCATCCATCCAACCATCTGTCTGTCCATTTATCCATCCAACCATCTATCTGACCATCTGTCCGTCCATCCACCCACCCTTCCCTCTACCCATCCATCCCTGCCTCCATCCAACAATTTGTCACTCTTCAAATTTGTTTACATTACAAATAGATCTCAATGAATGGTAGATTGTTGAGAACAGGATCGGCACTTTGGACAGGACTCACTTTTTTCCCGAATGTTCTTTTTTTTTTTTCGTCTCATAAACAAATAACTTTTAAAATATTTGTGGGCTTCACGAAACACACAGACAGACACCGGCTTCTTTTCCCACATGACGCCAATATGGAACATTGCCAGTAGATTTATGGCTTTCAGTGCAAGTGGGAGTTTAGTTTGTTCAAAGAAAATCCCAATATAATTCACTTTTTTTCTGGCAGTGAGGAAAACAGTTTAAAACTTCTCTGAACTGTTTACAGTATAAGTATCCGCTGATTGGGCATATGTATTTTGTTGATAGTACAACCCTTATCCCCTCATCGCCTAGTCAGCCAGATATTTTGTCAATTCCAGTGACGCAGGCTGAGTTGATCCTCCAAGCTCAATTGAGGGTCTCTCATCACACAGAAGGGGCATTAATCCATAATGACAGTTTTCAAACTCTGAGCTATCACCTAGTCAGCGATTTCCGGGGGTATGGAATCTACCTCGCCTCGAACCGTCAAGACCAGGCTTGAAGAGCGTGTCGCAAGAATGCCGCTATCATTACAGCCCCATCGTAGCCTTTCACATAAAATGTTGATCTTTTATGCATGAATTGAGAGCTTACAGAGGCATTTACACCAATCAGACAGGTGAAGTGAATAACATTGTTCATCTTGGTACAATGGCACCTGTCGAGAGGTGGGATATACTAGGCAGTAAGTGACCAGTCAGTTCTTGAAGTTTATTTGTTGGAAGAGGGAAAAATGGGCAAGCATAAGGATCGGAGCGACTTTGACAAGGGCGAAATTGTGATGGCTGGATTCTGTCAGCATCTCTAAAACCGGCAGGTCTTGTGGGGTGTTCCCAGTAGACAGTGGTTAGTACCTACCAAAAGTGGTAGGTAGGGTCAGGGTCATCCAATCCCACAGAAGAGCTGCTGTAGCACAAACTGCTGAAAAAGTTAATGCTGCTATGATAGAAATGTGTCAGAACACACAGTGCATCACAGCTTGCTGCGTATGGGGCTGTGTAGATGAAGAGAGTGCCCATGCTGACCCCTGTCCACCACCAAAAGCCCCTACAATGGGCACATGAGCCTCGGAACTGGACCATGGAGCAATGGAAGAGGTGGCCTGGTCTGATGAATCATGTTTTCTTTTACATCATGTGGTGTGTGTCGTTAGGAAAGAGATGGCAACAGGATGCACTATGGTAAGAAGAAAAGCCGTCGGAGGCAGCGTGATGCTCTGGGCAATGTTCTTCTGGGAGAACTTGGGTCCTTGCATTCATGTGGATGTTACTTTGACACGTACCACCTACCTAAACATTGATGCAGAGCAAGTACACCCCTTCATGGCAACATTATTCCCTGATGGCAGTGGACTCTTTCAGCAGGATGATGCGTCCTGCCACACCTCCAAAATTGTTCAGGAATGGTTTGAGGAACATGACAAAGAGTTCAAGGTGTTGACTTGGCCTCCTAATTCCCCAGATCTCAATCCGAGCCAGCATCTGTGGGATGTACTGGAATGACAAGCTTGATCCAGGGAGGCCCCACCTCTCAACTTCCAGGACTTAAAGGATCTGCTGCTAACGTCTTGGTGCCAGATACCACAGGACAGCTTCGGAGGTCTGGTGGAGTCCATGCCTCCACGGGTCAGAGCTGTTTTGGCGGCACGGGGGGAAGCTACACATAATATCAGGAAGGTGGTTTTAATGTTGTGGCTGATCGGCATGTGCTCTGAGCCATTTTGAGATCCTTGGTGTATATAGAGCTGTTAAAAGACGTCCACTTTTCATAGTAAAATTTTCTGCAGGGATCTGATTGTTGTCCAACAGCAGATCTTTAGATATCACTCCAAGTTTAATTACACAGGGTGGCCAAACCCATCCATTAAACTGTCCTGTCAGTTCTCGCACCCTGGCGATCCCTAAGCCGAGATCTGATGATTGTGCAGAAATTAGGTAACACTAGAGATGATTGCCAGCGCACTAAATTGCCTGCGTGGCATATTCAAAGCTTGGTTTGGGCCTGTGCTACAAGATACAGCTCAACACAAAATAAAGTATGAACTTAATCGGAATTTTTTATTTTAATTTATTCATTCCCAAGGTTGTCAGGGTAACCCAACCTCGGTGGGAGAGAAGCCAGAAAGATGAAACAAAATGTTGCACAATGTAATGTTGATTTTTTTTTTTTTATTGCGTGTGATTTTGAATTGTTTCAAATGAATGCAGACTGGTTGGCAAACTCATCCCAGACGAGGCTCTTTAAGTGTAAAAGCACGGTTCATCTTTCTCAAAAGAGATTTGAAGGTTTTTTTTTGCAAATTTGCGAGATCTGTTGTGTAGAAAGGCAGACAGGCTATAAAAGGGTGATGTCTTGAGCAGACTACCTGATGCACTTGGGTGTCGTTTGGCAGATCAGCAGCAAAGCATGTGCGACTGGGAAAAGCATTAGAGACGGAGGAGCTGCCCTGGCATCGCACGCCTTCCCTAAGAACCCTGGCAAACAAAGATCATGTCTAACAAGGACTGATCTGTATCTAAGTCTAAATGTGTCTGGGTTATGTTATTTGTGTGGTTGTGGTTGTGTGTGTGTGTGTGTGTGTGTGTGTGTGTGTGTGTGTGTGTGTGTGTGTGTGTGTGTGTGTGTGCGTGTGTGTGTGTGTGTGTGTGTTTGTGTGTGTGTGTGTGTGTGTTCCGACTTGTACTCATGCTATTCTCATGCACCCAGAACATATTTAAGAAGATATTAACTCAAATATTATTAGTAAAAAGTACTTCTCCAAATCACATCTTTTTTCCAATTTTGAGATATTTACTGATATCCACTGCAATACATTGATTCCCCAGTCACAGACAGACATTTTTACCAAATAATGATAATAATAATGATTTTTGCACAAGGTGTTCAAAATCAAAAACGCTTGTTAAAGGAGGAGAGGTCACTACAATGGTTTAGTCCATAATAATAATAATAATAATAATAATAATAATAATAATAACAATAATAATAATAAATAATTAATTATTATTATTATTATTATTATTATTAATAATAATAATAATAATAATAATAATAATAATAATAATAATAATAATAAATGTAATAATAATAATTACAAAAATAATAACAACAATAATAATTAATAATAATTTTAATAATAACAATAATGATAATAATAATAATAATAATAATTATTATTATTATTATTATTATTATTATTATTATTATTATTATTATTATTATTATTATTATTATTATTATGCTTTAGCAACAGATTTGTAGTAGATTTAGTAGCAGACGGAAATACTCACATTCCAAATATTCACAAGTCAGCCAGCTTTGTTACTATGGAGGGAACGCAAATGTCAAATAACTACATAAACAGATGTTGGATACTGCACACACACACACACACGCACGCACACACACACACACACACACCCACACACACACTCGTGCCTATGCAAATACATGTACATGCACTTGGCTGAACGTACACACAAACATCCAAGTCTTCCCAGAAAAGCACACATTCACGCACTCACACACACACAAACACACACACGCATGTGTTGAGCACAGGAAATAAATTAGCCAATATTTGAGGAATGCACAAATCCAACAGAGATAGGTTCCGTTTGGTCACTGAGAGGTTTCGTGTGATGGTCCAGACAGTTGTTTTTCAGAAGGTTAGATAACTTCCGAATCCTTCACCATAGCATGGTTATTTGTATTCGACATTGTCAGGGGAGCAGAAGACATGAATCTTAAACAAAAATGCTCTGAGAAGAGCGTATTGCAATAATGCATGTATATACTTTGCATGCATATACCACATGAACGCATGGATGTATCTTCTTTGTAGTTTGGCATCGCCCCTGGCTCGGGTCCCGCCTGTTTCAGCTAGAGAATTGGTTCTAGCTTTCTCATTGTGTCCCATGACCAAGGGTTCCTGTTTGGTTATTGCTAACAGACCACTGCAATCCATTTCGATTTTTATCACTGACCCAGAATCGTATTGTGTTTCACAGAGCGGAAATCACTTGTCCGGTGGAAAATATCAAACATTTCACCAAAATATATGGAGTGGTACACAGCAACTTTGAAACCTAAGCCCCGTTGCCCTCTGTTCATAGAACTGTGTGATTCCCTTTTTTTTCTGGAAGTGCTGCAATGCAGATTGAAAATTATACTTTTTATAATCAGAATAACAGCACTGTTATATCTGTTTCTTTACTGAGGTAAACAATCTCTGGACTTTTGCTATTTTCTGCTATCTGTTTGACCACATCACTTTTCAGCAGAGTGACTACCACACCATGGGTTGGTTGTCTGTACTGTGCATGTGACGGTCAGCCATCTCTCTGTGCTCTGATCAATTTAGGCCGGAGGTCCTTAAGTCTTTGATGCAATGAAATTAGATGACACAGAGGGTGCCCGGTAGCCTGCTTCATCAGTCAACACACTTTCTTTGCTTACCCTGGTGCTTTTTGCCAGAACTACGGCAAGACTGACAAATGGGACCGTTTTTATCCTGAGAACGGTTACCGGTCGTTTGAGCCATCTGCATGTTTGCATTTTGTCTGCCAGGGAATAGTGAAACGAGTTCCCTTTCCCTTTCAAGTTTGCTTTCACTGTTTTTAGTTTATTTCTTCAGTCTGTGTGTTGGGCCACAAAGGAAACCGGGACGCTTGTTACAGAACATGAAGATGGTGGATTTTGGGAGCGCAAATCAGTGGGCCATCTGTTGTTTTA
The DNA here is from genome assembly GCF_960531495.2 of Zeus faber. NCBI lineage: Eukaryota > Metazoa > Chordata > Actinopteri > Zeiformes > Zeidae > Zeus > Zeus faber. Next base: position 15,433,431 of record NC_137208.1, on the reverse strand, counting down.
TTGCGCAAAATCCTGGTTGTTTCCATTGTTCTAGTCATAATATTGCTAAAAAAAACCACAATGCTTGTTTATTCGATTTAGAAGTCAGAAATCTCCATTTGCCATGTTATTATCCAATATATGATTCAATTTTAAGGACCCCTAAATGCATATTCTTTATTTGTCACTGCAAGGAATACAACCACAGTTGATAAATTACAAACTTCACAACAGATGGAAATGGTATTAGAGCCACTATTGGCAGAATCGCGTCTTATGCCAAACTATTACATTTGTGATACACATGTTGGAGAGCCACTTCAAAACAGGTTGGCGTATGGCACCAATTTCCACACTGACGAGAACGGGGGAGATGGACGCTAAGAAGATAGTACGAGAGAGCGACAGACAGACAGAGAGCAAAGGACGGGGAAGAAGCGGCAGCAGATGGCGTTGGTGGAGCCCATTAGGTGTTGGCCACATCTGTTGAGTCGTAGACTCTTGATAATCCATCTTGCGGTCGCTGGAAAACCATCTTTGCATGGAGCGAGGAAATGTGGTCAGACCATTCTGCTGCGTTCCCATACAACTTTCCAAAATGCCGGGAACGCTCCAAAGCTTTCTTCAATAGCCTTCCAGTCCTCCAAAAACAATTTCGGTTCTTCGGTCCATCCCCGACCAGCCCATTGGTAATACAGCAACCAATGTAATGTAGGGAATAGGTGGGTGGGAAAACGATGTGTGACTCTAGGACTACTTATCATACCCTCCTGCTCTGGTTTAGAAGCCGTGTTTGACTGTCAAGAGCCAGGATGGATCTCTCTGTTCTGGAGAGACTGGTGGGCCAAAGGAGAGGTCCGTTTCTCTTGGACCGGGTATTGTTTACTCTCGAGTCTGGCCCCAATTCTTTCCACATATTTGAAGTTTTCAATAACCGTGCGTCTTTCGAACGGACTTTCCTCCCTGAGCGTGACCAGATGGGAGAGGTGGACACATAAACCTGAAGAGAGGTGCGGCTGCCGGGGTTTCCACCTTCCCACTCACACCCTTCAAGGCGTAATTATGTCCTCACATGGCCGCTGAAAAACTACCCACACCTCGTAAATGTGACAGTTTTTAAAGAAGTGCGATGATTTATTACTTAATATCTGCAGCGCTAAAGTCTTCCCCTTTAATAATCCCAGTCACATGAAGAAACAAGTGAGTTTTTCATTAATTGGTGGGCGTTTGCGGTGCTGAAAGGCTAATTATAAGTTTCATTTTATAGATATGACCAAAACTTTGACAACCCCGACAGCCGGCATTGCTGCCAATAAATCAGCTCATCCATTCTTTAGTCTATCCACAATTCATGGAGCAAACACCATCAAACTGAACAGTTTTTACGACCATATCGTTGCGTGTATTAAGGCTTAACAGGCTCCTTTGTAGGTATTTTGCAACTCCTCCTTATGCTTATTCTCACTCAGCGATGTCTGAGCCAAGGCCTTGACCAGAGAGAAATCTGGTGAACGTTAACAAAGGCAGTGGTTTGTTAGAGCTGAGTCAGAGAACATCTTGGTTTCATTAGAGTTCTCGGAACCCACGGAAGGTACGGCAAGCCATTACGCAGTAACAGACCGAAGGGGGAAAGAGAACCATGACAATAAACGAAATAGCTCGAACAGCCAATGACGCAGCCGTGTTAGAAGATGATCGGGAAACTATGAGACATTGTGTTTTGAGCTCAAACTTGGAAACAGAGACTGAAGCTGATCAAGTGAAATTCCAGCCCTCTGGCATTGGGCCGGGCAAAAGAAATTAACAAGTACTCAGAAAGTGATAAAAGATGTTGCAATATTAAATGGAATGCACAACATCGTTTTATTTCTGGATCCCAATGTTTATCTTGTGGTGTCAGAAAATGTATTTTATATGAATATGTCAGAGCACGAAAAAAATATTCCTGGAAAATAAACTGGAAAAAGTTTTTTTTTCTTTTTACGTTGTACATCCTAACAGAAGGCATGGGAAAGAACATTTTGGCAAAACCTGGCAAAAAAAGAAAGGTGCATCAGAGTTTTTGTCTCTTTTTTTAATGGACGTTTTTGCTCTGTTCTGCCAAAATTTTCTTTGCGGTTAAATTAGACACATACGTATAAATGGACATCTCGGACATATATTAAACAACCGTCAGTATCAATCTTCAGGCATCTCACTGTTATGTTACGTTGTCTCCATGTTACATGCATCCCTAACACAGCTTTCTTTTGTCCCTACATCCCCTTTCTGTAAACTATAATACCGAAGAATGCACCAATGCGATGTACATGTGATGTAGCCAAATTCAAATGAGCTCCTTGCTGATGCAGCGTTGGCAGTGATTCAGTGGAAAGATGGTTCAAAGTAATCTTCATCGAGATTGGATGCTTGAGTAGTGCCTGGGGTAACGGCTGGAAAATGCCAGATACGAGAGCTAGGGACAGGGGAAACTGGGAGGAAATGTGTGCACATCCTACAGGAGGACGCCGACCTCACATTCATTACCTGCTAACTAGAAAACATCAAGTCATATGTGAGGCATATTTTTTGGGTCATATCATAAATGATGGATATTTTTATAAAAGCCTCATTTAAACAATGTTCACACAGCACAGACGACGAGATAGATGAGTTAAAACAATCATATGTGTCAACTTGTGAGCATGGACACAGGACATCTCCGTAATTAAGTTCAAACGTCATCATGGATTACACCCCGCCACTTGATATCTGTGTTGAGGCAATGGCATACAAGATGGTATCGTTAGTATAGCCATTTAAATTACAATGCTAAGTTAGGAAGGACATATATAATTTATTTGTAAGGTAATCAGTCATGGCCCCAGTATAGATCCCTGTGGGACTCCTGTACCCATCTTTGGGATCATGATTCAATAATCAAGTGTCCTTAGTTTTTCCATTGTGATCTACAGTAGGTCAAACCAGAATCACCTAAACCCAAGGAAAACAAGCCTCAATGTATTTGAGGTCGAAGTAGAACGATTAGAAGATTGTGTTATTTTCCAGAGCACCTCCGCTGACATCGCATTTTGGAAGAGAAGACTGGTAGTAATTAGATTTTGCATTCCTTATCAACCTGATGACCTTCTTCCTGTTCTGTCTGGGGCTCTGACAGTCAGTCTTATTGCGAGTAGATCGGAATGAATCATTTTAAAGTAAAAAAACAAATTTGAGGCCGGTGGATAAAGATTGCATAAGTTATCAATCTTTTGGTGAATTGCCCTTCTTTGACAGATAATAAATGTCCGTAAGTAGTCCAGCTAGTATAGCCCAATGGAAAAACTTCGCTTTTCATTATCGCTTTTCTTTTTCTGTGTGTGTGTGTGTGCGTGCGTGTGTGTGCGTGTGCGTTGGTGTGTGTGTTTGTGTGCGTGCCTTTGTGTGCATCTACACCCTATTTCACTTGAAATGGGATCTTCCTACTCCGTCTAGACTTGCCTGCTTCTCATCAAAGCTCCGCGCCACCCATGTTCTTCATTAACCAACCTCTCTTCACCACCATCACATCTCCCACCACTCACAATAAGGATGTATAATGTGATCGCCGTCGAGAAAATCACCCGTAATTTACCTCCCTGTCGGTTCATTGCCTGGGCTATGTTTATGAATGTCAGATTAAAGAGGCATAGCAGGAGGAGGAGTGGATGCGAGGTCCTCTTTCAGCAGTAGTTCTTGGTAGAGCAGGACTGCTCCCATGTTGGTTGCCGTTATGCCACAGTATTATAGGTCTCTTGGATGGGCATAATGATGTAACAGTGTGTGGTAGACTACCCACGGATATGGGTCCAGGGAGATTTTTCAGGCGGTGAGGTGCGGACGCAGCGGGATTTTTAATTAAAAGTAGCAAACAAACGGCAAGACGTGCCAAAACGTGAGCATAAAGCGCTGTCGGATTAATCAGTCAGGGTCCCAGCGCCTCGCGATGCGGTCGGCGGGGTCTCGTCTCCTCCGCGCCGCGAGACAAAACAACCCGCGAGAAAGCTCTCCCAGCTGGGTCCGTCCATTCGGCGCTAATGAGGCTGATTAGGCTGACCCCGGCACAGCTGCGCCACAGCGGGAAGACGCCAGCGCCGTCACCCGCAGACCGTGGCCGGGACCACGCCCCCTCGTCTGCCGCGCGGTGATTCATGTTGGAGGGTGCAGTAGTTCTTTCCTCACTTCCCATGGCCTTTTAATGACTTAACCGCCCTGGTCGCAGTCGCTTTCGGCTTGTTGACATCAAAGCGGGAAAACAATGGCTTAGGTAACGTCTGCTTCGTAGCACGGAAAACAACGCGTGCGTACGCACACGCCGCTCACGAGCTTTCCTCATAATAACTCCTTTTGTAATCACTCGGCGTTTGACTCAGCCCCTGCCCCCGCTACCGGATGGTTTCCGTACGGTTTGGTTACTGGCATCATAATGGTCAGCGTTATTCCGACCAGTCTAGACGCACGGGTGCTTTCTCCGTCGAGGAAACGGGAGAAGCGCTTCCTGTGCCGACATGGTTTGCAAACAGCCATCGGTTTTGGGAATTAGGGAAATTGATTCCATTACAGACCACTTAGTATGTTAACAACTGCAGCCTTATACGTTTCAATGTTTGTCAACATTCGGGCTTGAACGACATCAACTGTAGAACAAACCCCAAAACATTCGGATTTTATCTTCTGATAGACCGGCAAGCTCAGTCGAAGGCAACGATAGCATCAGTGATCTTTTTAAAGGAAGCATGAAAAGAAGCACTTCCTGTAGAGGAGATAAGAAAAGCTCCCCCAGAGATAACGGACACTGTGAAAGTGTATCCCAAGCAGCAAGTGGAGGAATGCCCGGACTTTCTGTCTATGGCCGACAGGCTTATTGGGCTTTTTAATCCTCACTTTCACTAGTTTTTAAAGGAAGTAGAAAAACAGATTAACCTTTGACACAACACATTTTAGAGAGGTCATTGATGTATTTGAATTTCAATTTTTCAATTTAATTCAAAATTTCAAGAGGTTATTTTTCGTATCGGGCTTTGGAAGTTACACCCACAGCCTTAGGATCCTTGGTGACAGTAATTTGAATCATTTAAATATACTTGACCCATGACTTTTTCTTATTATTTTTCTTAGATTTCATATATATATATATATATACTGTTTATATATCAGCCACAACATTTAAACCACCTGCCTAATATTGTGTAGGTGGCCCTCATGCTGCCAAAACAGCTCTGTCCCGTGGAGGCATGGACTCCATCAGACCGCTGAAGGTGTCCTGTGGTATCTGGCACCAAGATGTTAGCAACAGATCCTTTAAGTCCTGGAAGTTGAGAGGTGGTCCCCATGGATCAGGCTTGTTGTTCCAGCACATCCCACAGATGCTGGCTCGGATTGAGATCTGGGGAACTTGGAGGCCAAGTCAACACCTTGAACTCTTTGTCATGTTCCTCAAACCATTCCTGAACAATTTTTGAGGTGTGGCAGGACGCATCATCCTGCTGAAAGAGTCCACTGCCATCAGGGAATAGCGTTGCCATGAAGGGGTGTACTTGCTCTGCATCAATGTTTAGGTAGGTGGTACGTGTCAAAGTAACATCCACATGAATGCCAGGACCCAAGGTTTCCCAGAAGAACATTTCCCAGACCATCACGCTGCCTCCGCTGGCTTTCCTTCTTTCCAAAGTACATCCTGTTGCCATTTCTTTCCTAATGACACACACGCACCCAGCCATCCCCATGATGTAAAAGAAAACGTGATTCCCCAGACCAGGCCACCTTCTTCCATTGCTCCATGGTCCAGTTCTGACGTTCACCTGCCCATTGTAGGGGCTTTTGGTGGTGGACAGGGGCCAGCATGGGCACTCTGACCGGTCTGTGGCTAGACAGCCCCATACGCAGCAAGCTGTGATGCACTGTGTGTTCTGACACCTTTCTATCATAACAGCATTAACTTTTTCAGAAATTTATGCTACAGCAGCTCTTCTGTGGGATCGGACCGGGCGGGCGAGCCCATCAATGAGCCCATGGGCCCATGACCATGTCGCTGGTTCACTGGTTATTCTTCCTTGGACCACTTTTGGTAGGTACTCACCACTGCATACTGGGAACACCCCACATGATCTGCTGTTTTGGAGATGCTCTGACCCAGTCGTCGAGCCAACACAATTTGGCCCTTGTCAAAGTCGCCTGGGTCCTTTTTATTCCAGCCCATTTTTCCTGCTCCCAACACATCAACTTCAAGAACTGATTGTTCACTTGCTGCCCAGTATTTCCCACCCCTTAACAGGTGCCATTGGAACGAGATGAGCAATGTCATTCACTTCACCTGTCAGTGGTTTTAATGTTGTGGCTGATTGGTGTGGGGGTATATATATATATATATATATATATATATATATATATATATATATATATATATACGTATGTATATATACGTATATATACACGTGTATATATATATATATGTGTGGCGCATGCAGACAAGCTTGTGCACTTCGGTCAGATTGGCTGGTAATTTCACTGTGGCTTTTCACAGATTGTGGTGCTGAAAAACAGTGAGTGACTGCCACCCACACTGAACATACTTAGGGTCAGGCGATATTCCTTAATGGGAATACAAATGTGGAAGACAAGAGGGAATCAATTCCATACAAGGCTGCTGGAAAGAAGCACTGCTCTCACATGGAAATGCGACATATCTCCCCCTCCACACCCTCGTCCTGGGGACGCTAATAGAACAACCACTAATGGAACATAGATTTTGGTTGTAAGTGCTTTGTTTTGTCAATGTATCAATATAGATATATGACAGCATATCGTTGTGTCTTTCTTTGCGATGGCGACTGGACTTGCATTCACAGATGCAGATGTGCTCCGTTTGGATCTGGAGCAAGAGCTGCTGTCCTTCTGCAAAGCGAGAACACACGTTGGCCCCCTTGTGGAGCCCCCGAATAAAGGAGTGCACGCTCGGTGGATGTATGTATGTGTGTGTGTGTGTGTGTGTGTGTGTGTGTGTGTGTGTGTGTGTGTGTGTGTGTGTGTGTGTGTGTGTGTGTGTGTGTGTGTGTGTGCGCGTGTGTGCGCGCGCGCGTGTGTGTGTGTGTGTGTCTGTGTCTGTGTGTGTGTCTGTGTGTGTGTTTGTGGTGGCGCTGGTGGTGGTGAGTGAATGGCTTTACTGGATATGGATGTGTGCTCCTGATGTGTGCGTATGCATGTCTGTTTATGCAAGTTGTAGAGTTTGACGATATACAGTTTGCTAGTCTGCGCTCAGTGCTCTCATGTGTTGGTTTCCAGGCCGGTAATACATTTAATACACATTTAATATGTGCGCGTAGGCGCTTGCGCAGAGTTTATCCTGGAAGTGTGTATCTGTGGCATGTGTATGTATATATGTATGTGTGTGTATATATATTATATATACATGCGTGCTTGCATTAAGTGCAGGTCTCAGCCAGGAGCAGATGATGGACTGTGTGTGTGTGTGCGCGTGTGTGTGTGTGTGTGTGTGTGTGTGTGTGTGTGTGTGTGTGTGTGTGTGTGTGTGTGTGTGTGTGTGTGTGTATACAGAGGTCCGTCTGGCTCCCATGGTTTCTACCTCTCTTTCCCCTCCCTCTCCCTCACTCTCTCCCCTCCTTCATTCCTTCTCCGTCTCTCCCGCTTGTCTCGGCTAGCTCAGGCGCCCTCTTCCTCTCGCAAATGCAATAGCATCAGAGGTCCATTTTAACCTTTTGCAATGAGGCTATATCGTGTGTGTATGTGTGTGTGTGTGTGCGTGTGCGTGTGCGTGCATGAAGGTCGAGGCAACAGTCCTCTATCAAAAATGTGTCCAGTTCCCCTTTATATGGCGATAAAGCCCCGGTTTGGTCCGTTTGGCTCTCATAACATCTCAAAATCTCTGAAGACACGAGGTAAAAAATCAAGCCCTAAGTGGTTTCGTGGCGTTTTAAAATGTGCGTGGGTCGTACCGAAGGCCGCTTAAACCCAAATCATCAAAGAGGCCAGTCCTCCCTATGCATAGAAGGGAGAGAGCGTCCAAGGTTCACCTCATCTGAAAAGAAGGCCAGTGGCTGGATGGAATCATGGAAGCATCCCATCTGCCTCTCTGTCTGTTTGTCTGGCTGGCTCGCATCTCCTAGGGTGTGGTTTAATATCCTGTTCCCTCTGTTCCTCTCCTTCTTCTGCTTATCCTTTCCTTCCCCTTTCTCGCCAGGATAACCTCTGAAAGGCAATGGGAGGAAGAGAATCAATCACAGGAGTCGTCCCGAAAGTCCTCTTCGAGTGTGAGAGCTGAACGAGTTGATTTTCTCCCAGAAAATAAGTGTTAACGGTGTCAGTTCGGTGTTTATTTTATAGGTTTCTTTTGTCGCAATTTCCGATTCCTTAGGTTGTAAACTAACAAGTAAAGTTAGAGATTAAAATGAGTCATATCCAGACGGGGGTATTTATGACAAGCTATTTGAGTCTCGGCACTTCAACTGTTGTGTCTCAACAACAGCTCCTCTCTCCAAAGAGAGGAGCAGCGTTTGAATTAACGGCGTCGTGGTTTTGGCTGGAGCAGCAAATTAGATGTCACCCACGTTAAAGTGGTGAATTAAAGAATATGAACAAGGAAAAATGTGTTGGTTAAGGAGGGCGTGGAAGAAAAAGTAAACACACATATTTTAGACAGAGAGAGAAAAAAAAAAGAAAGAAAGAAGTAAGGTAAGGACATTGGGTGAAGAAAGGAGTCTATAAAAGGAGTGTATTAAGAAAGGACTTAAGTGCAGCCAGTCGGTCTTTATGACAAAATAACCCCTCAACGGGGCAGTCTGGGGATTATTCTGTGACAGTGACCGGCTGGCTGGCCCGCTGATTACATGGCTTCTTACTTCATCAAAAAACGAACTGAGACGGAATATTGATTTGAAATAATTTTATAGCAAGTACGCGGGTTTAAGTATGGTTTGAGTCTGCCTAGTTTCTCTGCCTATGTAAAACCAGGCAGAGGGGTGAAGCAATAACTTCCCGCTGATTACCGCTATTGACCAATCGGAATCGAATAAGAACAAAGAAAAAAACGTCACTTGGGTGAGGACATAGATAAGAAACAGGCAAATGCATCTAGTTCACTCTTCCCCGCAGAGGGAAATAAAGCCCCAAATCAAGGCGTCGGCACGCGAGGGACGACAAAGGGGCAGAAAAGGGAAACCACCGTGCGTGTCGGGTGGAGGTTCCGCCGAGAGGTCCAAACGCCTGCGACCAGCGATCCCCGGGAGGGGAGACAAAAACCCTCCTCCACCTCGGGATAAGGTTAGATACGAGACGCCATACGGCGCGGAGCACGTCGGTGCGGGACGCAACGTAAACACGGCCGCCTGCCAAAAATGAGTGAAGTAAGGGATGTAGGTCAGGCTCCATCAGGGGAGCGAGAGGTTTAAAAAAAGACGGCGAACAGCTCATGAACGGCACCGGTCTTCACACGTGGACAAACATATTTGCGTTGAGACCAAGAGACGCACATTTCCACATATGGACCCACACACACACGCACGCACCAACGCGTGAACACACAGACATGCACATCCCATGATGCACCGGAACGTGACGGCAAATGTGTCATGACGCGAGTGCTCAGGTGAAAGCCCGCAGAGCGAAAGAGAGGGAGGCTGCGCGCCCGTGGAAGATGGGTGGAGGGAGACGGAGAGACAGAGGGAAAGAGAGAGAGAGAGAGAGAGAGAGAGAGAGAGAGAGAGAGAGAGAGAGAAGAGGGATGGGGGAGGGGTGTGTGCAGCCGGGTGGCGTCGGACTACGGGGGTCGGGGTCCTGTCGGACCGTAGGGAGGTGCTGGAGAACTTCCCTTCCCTCTCCAAACCTCCTCCCGTCTGGTCAACACACTGCCGCGTCTGGATCCATCCTCTACCCCCCTCTCGCCCCCCTCTCTCTCGCTCTCTCGCTCTCTCTTTTTTCCTTCTTTTCCCTTCTCCCATCCCTCTCCTCGCCCTGTCCTCCTCCTCCTCCTCCTCATGCTCTTCTCCTGCAGGCCCTGTGGGTGCGGTGCCACGTGGCCGAGCAAGGTTATTAAAGAGAAAGAGAGAGAGCGAGAGAGAGAGAGGGAGAGAGAGAGAGAGGGGGGAGGAGGAAAAGGGAGGGCCAGGCACCTCCACGTGGGCTAATGCATTTTCTCTCTGCTTCTTCCTCCCTGACGGGTCACCCTATAGGAAAATCACAGCCTTTCCAGCGGAGCATTCGGACCTTCTTGAAGAAGGAGTTTCCGGAGCATCCGCGCTTTTCTCCCCGGAATGCGTTTGCACGCGGCGCACGCTTCGCCGGCTTCACCGTCTGCTGTGATCCTTAAATACACCCGCTTCCACCGCAAGACAAACTTCCCGAAGAATATGCATTTTAATTGCCGCAACTTCATATTTGGCCACTGGAGCTCGGCCAGGTGCACTCCATGGTCCTGAGGAGCTCCCTCTATATAGACAGCGCTTTCTGGTGCACCCACCGCCTATACATTAGCGCCATCTAGTGGCCTGTCTGTGTATAGCACTCTACCCTTTGGAACGTCAAGTCATAAATAAGAAATTGTGCTCGAAGTAAGTCCCTGACAGATCTCGAAAGTGTTTCACAGATTTCAATTATTATTATTTTTTGCCTCTGATTAACTGAATTCAAATAAATTATCCACCCTTTACATATTGGATCTCTGAAAGTCCTGTGTGCTTCTCCTACTAATACGACTACCGCCCTCAATTATCTTGCATGCATTATTTCCAAAAAGCATGAACCAACAAAAACATCCAAATTCACCCCAGAACATGTAAAATACATTGTCTTTCTTTTCATTTAACGTGATGCCTATGTTATTACTGAGCAACAATTTATATCCATGTTTGGCCCCTGTTAATTCAACCTATAGTTTTGTCAGAATCTCACATGAACTTCAAGTGTATGTATTTGCACAAGTGACAGGTTGTTTTGAAGCTCGGATTCTTACCTAAAGTGGTCAACAGTGGTGGGTCACAGATTCACATTTAATGTCTGAGACACTACAGGCCAAATGATCGACAATATGAATTAGATGGAGCAAAAAAAGGTGAACTCTTGATTCACGTCAGAGGAACTTTAAAGAGTCTTCACAAGTAAGGAATATGGATTTCATGTTTATTATGCGCTCCTAACATAACAGGAGTCATGAGCATTTCACAGCTGAGGTTTGTTTTGGGGATAGAAACACAAATAAACAACCCAACTACTGCATGGACTTTTTTTTTTTTATTTTATTTTTTTTTATGTTGATATCATCTTAGCATTTAAAAACTTTTCTGGAGGAAACTGTATATCCGACATCTTTATTAAATTAACACAACACATTGAAATATTAACAGTAATTCAACATGTACCTGTTTAACATACATCAGTACCACTGATCTACGCAGACACAACAGGATAAGTTGGCCTTGTTGCCTTTGACCCTTACCACCGTGTTTCTGTGCTGAAGTGTAAGTCAGAAATAAATGGGGTCCAATTGGTTGATTTGTCTGATGGTGTCAAAAAAAATCAACAATTTGATAAAAAATAAAAATCGAGAAGATTTCTGTTTTGTTGTTTTTGGCGGCGCCTGTGGCAAAAAGTGGTAATCGCAGGTGGGTTTTTGGACCTCACTTCCCAGAGATCCAAACAGCGTCGCCTGTGTGACGTCAGTCGATAGTTAGGACTGCTGGGGGATGGAAATGTGTCCCTAACTGCACTGTTTGTGATTTGAATGCATGATGGGAGAGTCGTCACAGACAGCCGGTTCTTGATACTCAGAATACTGCAAATGCAAGGGCTTTCATAAGTGGGCCATAGGCTCAAACAACTTGTGTTGCCTCATTCCGTGGCAGTGACTTAACAGACATTTATTTTAAACGGAAAACTTTGAGACTGGCACTTTAAGTTTTTAATCCTTCTAATATCCTGCGTTTGATCGTTATTTCCCTCAGTTGGTCAACCCAAAAGCTCAGAGTTGCCTCAACATGTATAAACAAACAGAGCAGCAGAGAAACAGAGAACAGGTTGGAATTTAAATATCCAAGAACCAATGTCTTGACAGGTACATATAAACTGTGTCGACAGTGATATTTCCTCCTTCACGTTGTAGATCCTCAGTTCAGTAGAAGTGCACCACCTGGAATCCCCGTAAGCACCTGAACGCCCGTGCGTCCAGGTTCCCCATGTCTATCAAATTGTGTTCAAGCTGCACACGCACCAGCCCGCTGAGTCTCTGGGTCTCGTCATCCCAGCAGAAGGCGTCGTGAGGCACCGACTGGATCCTGTTGTGAGCCAGTGCAGCCGAGTGCAGGCTGCTGGGCAGCAGTCTGGGCACTTGGCGCAAGGCGTTGTGACACAGGTCGAGCTGATGCAGTGCAGGCAGTGTCCTGAAAGCCCCCGGCGCCACCCTGAAGATCTTGTTCTTTGCCAGGCCCAGGTGCTCCAGGTTGGGCAGTGTGCGGAAAGTAGCCGTGTTTATGGACGATATGAGATTGCCCTCCAGATTCAGGGTTTTCAGGGATGGGGGTAGGTGCCTGGGCACCCGTTTAAACTGGTTGCCTCCTAAATTGAGGCTCTCCAGGTGAGTAACATTTAGCAGAGACTCCTTGAAGAGGCCTTTGTTGGTCAGTCTGTTGCAACTCAGATCGACAACCACCAGCTCCGACGTCCCAAGGAAAGTCCCCTCACGGAAATGCTGAATGAGGTTCCCCCTGAGGTACAGCTCCTTGATAGACCATGGTAGTCCCTGAGGAACAGCGGCCAGCTGGTTGTAATCCAGGTTCAGTGTTCTTAAGTTCCTCAATGAAGAGAGCACTCCGTTAGGCAGTGATTCTGACCCGTTCCCCAGGCTGTTGTTGCTAAGGCTGAGGACCAAGATGCCTGGGCACCTACCCCAAGCTGCCTGTGACATTACTTTTAGGTTATTGTTGTCAAGGTGAAGCTCTTCGAGGGACGCTGGAAGGTCAGTGGGCACACTCTCCAGGAGGTTCCGGTCCAGGTAGAGACGCTTCAGAGCTGGGACCCCTTCGAAGGCCCCCTCAATGGTCCCATCCGTTAGCCTGTTGTTGCTCAGAACGAGGAGCTCCATAGAGATGTATTCCCTGAGAAGGTCCAGTTGGATGCTGTCAATTAGGTTATGCATGAGGAGGACGTACCGGGCATTATAGGGAATTCCATAAGGCACCTTGTCCACGCCTTTATCTGAGCACTGGACCACTCTGGAACACACAGGCAAAAAGTACACTTTTAGACGGAGGTTACACTGTTCATTGGTGATTTCTATTTGTGTGAGAAAACTGATGGTGCCTTTGACACACATGCTATAACACTTCACAGTTAGTGACAGGGCACCAGTGATTCTAGCATAGCATGACGCATTGATAAAATATATATTCTTCTTTGGGCCCAATGGGCAATAAAGACATAAATGGGGAATAAACAGGTCTTACCTTCCATAACAGGCACACTCGAGGGGGCAGTAATTGTCCTTAAAGAACGGAGAATATGTAGGCGTGGTTAGCTCTTCCTCCTTTTTGTGTGGCTTTTTGGTTTCATTGCTCTTTTTTCCTTTCTTCCTTTTTGACTTCCCTTTGGACTCTTTCTTTTTTGACTTGTTTCTCCTGCTGCCTTTATTAACGCTTGCATTTTTCATCAAAGTGGTTTTGCCGGCCGACCAGGGCGTTTGTGGCATGGCTGAAGGTTTGCTCACCTGTGGTGCTTTGTCGTGCTTCGGTGTGAACTTGGTCTCCGTTTCAAGTGATCTCAGGTGACCTTTAGGTATCCCTGTGGATCTTGACAATTTTGACTTAGGTGTAGGTTTACCGGCGGAGTTGGAATCTTTCGAGGTTGGCTGAAATGTGGTTTGAAGGTTTTGGGTTGTGAAATGTGCTTTTAGGGTCTCTGGGGTTGTTTCTTGCTCCTTGGCTATGGGTTCCTTGAAAAAGGGATGACTATCTATTGGTTGGATGACAGTACTTGTTTTGTTCTCGAGGCTAACTTTGAGTTTTGGCAACCCGGCTGAAGGATTGTGCGGACTCTGTAGAAGTGTTTGATATTTTATTTTATGTGTAGCTAGCACTTCGGTAGATGGGGATTTCAAAACTTTGTGGTTCATCCTGACGTCTTCGGCTTTTTGGAGGCTGATAGACAATGTGGCAGTGGGCTCGACTTTAACCTCCGATAACTTTTGCTTGAAAGGAGGCTGAGATGCATACGGAACCTCAATAGGATAACTGTCAAAGACGAGGGCAGACTTCTCCTGTTGTCCGTCCGGTGACGGGGCTACGACCTGGCCAGTGATGGAGGGAGCTGAAGGAGTGCCCGAGTGGTGGATGGTCATGGGAGTGACACCTGGGAGGGAAGAGGATACTTGAGAGGGGAATGTTTGCGGAGCTATGCGTAGAGCGACTAGTGGTGGCGCTAAGAGATGGTAATCACTCACACAGGGTGGGGAAGTAGGAGGAGATGGAGATGGCGTGATAAGCCTTAGTGTGGCAGAGGTATTCATTTCCCCCTCCTCCGCACGCTTGTATGAAGCCGCGCTAGTGGGACGTGTGAGATGGCCGACGCCTTCCTCCGCTCTCTCTATTGCCTTCCTGGCTGCTGTTGCCGCTTCTCCCCTCTCTGTTTCCTTAATGTTCTCTCCTTCCTTAACAGTTTCGACAGGTTCCCTCCCAACTTGGTTCTTTCCGTCTCTGTATGTGCCTTCACTCCCCTCCTGAAGATGAATCCCTGCCACCAGCTTATTCGCTCTCTCTTCTTTATCCATCCCTTGTTTCTTCCTCTCTGCTCGTCCTCTTTCCGTGGCCCCTGGGACCGGCCGACTGCCTTTTGTCTCTTCTTTCCTCGACAGAGAGTGAACGTTGAATCTTTTCAACATTGCACCGTCTCCTTTGCGACGTTTTGCCCCGTCTTTCGCTGTCCTCCCCCCTTCATGTGTCCCTGTTCCCTCAGCGTCGCTGTCTGGTGTCATCCCCTCGTCAGCCCGTCTTTCTATCTCTAATTTCACCTCCGTGAATCCGTCGCGCATTCTTCTTCCTTCCCTTAAGGTCACATTGTCAGGGAAGCTCTGGGGACCCGCCCCGTCCTTTGCTTTTATCACATCTCTAAAGGGGCCTCCTGTCTTCCCGTCAAAACCTGCTATGTGATTACTGACTCTCCCCCTCTCCCCGCCCTTCGCCTCCCACGGGTCCTTCCCTGGAATTAACCCCTCACCTCCCCCCCTTTCCTTCGCCGCCGTATCGTCGTCCGGCCGCCCCACCTTGGCGGATATCCGGGGCGTCAGTCCAACATTCCCCCATTCCTCTTCTGTGCTCCTCTCCGCGGTGGACAGGGCAGCCGTCTTCTCCTGACTCTCTCTCCCCCGCTGCAGTGCCGTAGTCTCTCCCCCTACCCGGGCACCGGCCTGTCCCTCGGGTCCGAGTGTCCCTCTGCTCAGCTCTACGGCGCAAACAGCAGCCTCTATGTCAGTCATTCCACACCAGGATCGATGACAAATTACTTTTCATTTCTTTTCTTTTTAATCGATTCTCTGTTTGGCTAATCACGCTTACTCTGTCACTGATCTGAGCTGTGCATTCAAGTTACATGCTTGACTAGATTTAGCATTTCCATGGAAAAGGATCATTACATGATTCTCATTCAAATGTTAATTAGCTATTGTTGATAGAAAACAACAACTGATGTCTAAACTGATGCCAACTAGGTAGTGTTAACTAAACAATAGATAGATGGGTGGATAGTCAGATAGATAGATAGATAGATAGACAGATAGATAGATAGATAGATAGATAGATAGATAGATAGATAGATAGATAGATAGATAGATAGATAGATAGATAGATAGATAGATAGATAGATAGATAGATAGATAGATAGATAGATAGATAGATAGATAGATAGATGGATAGATCAACGGGACATTACTCACTAGGCTCCAGTACATGGCAGTATCCCGTCATTGTGATGAAGATAAGCAGCAGAGTAAGTGCTTCCATTCCACCTATAAAAGGATGAAACCCAAACAGCAATAACATCCTGGTGTCATAAACAGTGTTTTATTTATAATAAAACATTATTTACGAGCCATTCTCACCTGGAATGACCGTGGCGTCCCTCTCAGTCTGAGCGAGGTTCTCGTATCAATGTCAAAACACAGGCCAACACAACCTGCACTCCTGACTTCCTGCCTGGGGGTTAATAAAGTGTCATCGGATCTTATCTGATTTCCCTGGAGATGGAGACCAGCCTCTGAGCAAAGCGGTCCCACCCGAGTGAGGCACCCCATGATGAGCACCCACGTGCCCCCCAATATGACACAAACAAATAAGCTCTCTCTCTCTCTCTCTCTCTCTCTCTCTCTCTCTGTCTCTCTGTCTCTCTCTCTCTCTCTCTCTCTCTCTCTCTCTCTCACTCTCTCACACACACACACACACACACACACACGCACACACCCGCGGCTCCGCCAACATGAACAATAGGTGGCTTTAATGGCCTATTTTAGAGCCCCTTCCCTGTAATTGGAATTTTCACACACACACTCCGGGCTGTCGTCAAGCCCTGCGGGTGAAGACTCTTCGAATACCAAATATCTGTACGGGAATTCTCACACCTACCCTCCATGGCAGTGGAATCCAAAAGACCAATAGCAGGAAGGGGAGGGGGGCGGGGTGTACAGTAAAAAAGGGTCAGAGGTGAGGGCTGGGTGGTTTTGCGAATGGTTTCTGTTTGGCCCCCTGACTCCACCATCCCAGTGCTTACACAGGCAGTGACAAGCGGTTCTTATCTTTCAACTCCACTCAAAAAACAATAATTCCGTTGAGGCCAAAAAATATATTTAAAAAAAATGACATATGTCACATAAACTCAAAAGTCCAAAGACTTTGAACATCAAAACATTTCCAAAACATTTATCCTTTAATATCTTAATAATATAGCTGATCCAGCTCTGCGCGGTGCATCTGAGCATCTATGAAACTCGACATTTCAAAGGATTTCTGAGAAACATTGTTGCGAAAAGGTCTCTGACCATCTGGCGAGAGAAGGAAAAGCCAGATCTCTTCCGTTAAGGGATATTAAAACGCATCTGACAGTCAAGAAAAGAGGATTTGGGGATGAGTGCATTTCAGAGACGAGACAGATGTGCTTCAGCACAATGCGCAAAAAGCACAAACACAAACTGGGCAACGTTTTCCACCTAAGTTGCATTATCGGGACAAGGATATAAGATAAAAAACAGGGAAAGTGGATTTCTCATGCCATGACCAAATACAATCAAATCAGCTCGCAAGTTTGGGAATCACAATCGTATAAGAAACAAAGCCACACATTCCCCTACAAAGAAAGCAGCTATGCCGTATTAATTAATGTTTAAATAAACCATGTACTTGATTTTGATTTATATTTATTGCAGCAAAACTCCTACGTGTCGTTAAAATTCCTCATAAAAGTCACCCGTCTAGCTCTATGACTCATGCTTATTTACTGTGTATTTTATGAGGCTTTGTTGACACTGGCTGAGGGTTTACCGAACGTATTTCTTCAGACAGATAGCGCTCGCGGTGCGGAACATGAGGGAGTGAATCACCTTCATTCAATATCGGCCGACTGAACAGGCCTGAAGTTTGTGAGTACAGCGCTGGAATTACTCAGCAACAAAGACCTTTCCATGCATGGGCCTACAGTACCTATGGCTAGCCTGGCATCGCCAGGCCAAATGTGTATTAGTCTGGAACCTCTCTGTTCATTTTCAAGTTCCAAGGGGCGTTACCAACAGGCGCAGATGAAAATGTCTCTGGAGGCAATTGGATGGACCTACAACCAATCAGAGCATTGGCTAGACCTACAACCAATCAGAACATTGGACAAACCTACAACCAATCAGAGCATTAGATCGACCTACAACCAATCAGAGTACTGGATAGACCTACAACCAATCTGAGCATTGGATAGACCTACAGTACAACCAATCAGAGCACTGGATAGACCTACAACCAAGCTGAGCATTGGATAGACCTACAGTACAACCAATCAGAGCACTGAATAGACCTACAACCAATCAGAGCTTTGGATAGGACTACAACCAATCAGAGCATTGGATAGGACTACAACCAATCAGAGCATTGGATGCACCTACAACCAATCAGAGCATTGGATGGACCTACAACCAATCAGAGCATTGGATGGACCTACAACCAATCAGAGCATTGGATAGGACTACAACCAATCAGAGCATTGGATGCACCTACAACCAATCAGAGCATTGGGTGGACCTACAACTAATCACAGCATTGGATAAACCTACAACCAATCAGAGCATTGGATGGACCTACAACCAATCAGAGCATTGGATAGGACTACAACCAATCAGAGCATCGGATGGACCTACAACCAATCAGAGCATCGGATGGACCTACAACCAATCAGAGCATTGGATGGACTTTCAACCAATCAGAGCAACAAAACGTCTGATGTCGCGCTGAGCGAGTGAGTTGAGCTTTTTAGAGATAATATACTGTTCAATTATTCTAATACTGTTGTGACAGAAGAATCTTAATTCATAACACGGCACAACACACGTGGTGACGATCACACACGCTTCATTTTTTAATTTTTTTATTATTATTATTATTCTTTTTTTTACCTGTGCTGTCAGCATGCTGGGCATACAACACATCGTATTTGTGTCATTGCATCTTGGACAGAGTAAGTCTGCAAGTGGAGTTCAAGTTCTCAACCTGCAATGCAACTCTTTATTCATTCTTAAATCACCAAGAGCAGCTGCAATAACTCTGTCCTGTGGACGACCTGTAGGATGACAAGAGCACAGTTTTTTGGTTATACAGTACCACCACCCACCCCCCTCTTTGGAGAACTATTTATCATGTTTGGGTCTATAAACAACTGATCACTACTCCAAGAGCAGGAGATTCACCACGGGTGAGACGATTAAACGCAGAACCAGACAACATTTACAGGAAAACATAAACATTGGACGACAACATGTATTGAAAAACAATTAATTAGGTCCAGGAAAACAAGAACTGAAATTGGGCACATGGCCTCTTCCTGTCATAGTCACACACTTCAAATGGTGGCCGGTGACATTTCACTGCAAATATGACCGTATGTATATGTATGTGACAAATAATCTCTTGAACTTAAACTTGAAACTCTGCTTTTAACCCATCCTGGCTTGTCCTTCCTCCGGGGGGCGGCCAGGTGCAGTGGGCAGCAAACAGTGACGCCTGGGGACCAATTACAAGTGTCCATTGCTAGTCAGATGATTATTCTGCATGTTTTTGGTGGGGGTCGTGACTGACGTTACAAGGAGGAAACCCCATGTGGGCACATGCAAACTCCACACAGAAAGGCCCCTAATCAGGAAATAACCCACAGGAGCACGGCGCCAACAGGGCCCCGGGCGGGAATAAAAACCCCAGGGCTTCTTGCTGTGAGGCAGCAGTGCAATGCATTGTGCCACCGTCCCCATGTAGGGTAGTGGATTCGACAGAGCGCTCCACGTCAGCGGCATCCATCTTGGTAAGGTGCGCCAACGGCTCTTCTCTGCATCGTCATCGTAGCAAACCCCATATTAGACAAACGGTTGCGATTGACCCTGGCATGGAAACCTGTTTGGACGGGAGGGTGGCCAGACGTATTCTGCAGAGCAAATGAAACATGAGTTGCAGATGGGTCCTGCTCCCAGTCTAACTTATGGCAATATGCAATTGATATAGAACCGTTAAACATGCAGGAAATTGCAACATCTAGAGGACAAAATGTGAAAATAACATTGTGAGACAACATTATGATAATGTACCGTTGGCTGCCGCACGGGGGCGCCACACACCATCCCATAATAAGGAAGAAGCTAGAATTGCATAATAGAGCCTGAAAATACAGAAGATGTTCATTCTAGTGACCATAATAATTTCCCCTTTTGGGGAAACAAAACGAAAGGAGACGTCTCCCAGCCGGCTATAGGAGTGTGTGTCCAGAATACGAATGTGAACATCAGTGAAACACTTGGATGTGTGAGAATCTAAGCACGGCAGTGTGTCCTAAACACTAGGATGTGTGTATTTCCTGGTTTCATGTGGAGGGTGATGTCATGCTCAGGAGGGGTGGTGTGAAAGACAACAATAGTTAAAGAGGAAGGGTGGGGTGGTATCCTCCTATACCTGCACCTGTTGGTACGGAAAAATTCTTCTTAATTTCAAAGTTTGTGCGTGTGCGTGTGCGTGTGCGTGTGTGTGTGTGTGTGTGTGTGTGTGTGTGTGTGTGTGTGTGTGTGTGCGTGTGCATGTGTATGTGTGTGTGTGTGTGTGTGTGTTATGTGTGAGGGAATGAGAGAGCTCCCTGTGTTCTTTCTGTCTTCCATAGAGAGAGCACATCTACGTATTTAAAAGACCACTTATTTTGTAGGACAACAGCCATTGTAAATCACACATTTTTTATGGCCATAATAATCAAGTAACAGATTAATGGCTGGGCTTTTGGAGCTCAGCAATAAATACATAAATAAACCAATAAGGAAATAATCTTCATGTCATCTGCCTCAGAATATACTTCATCTACGTACATTTTAATTTTAAGTGTGCTATGATCACGTGGCTGCCGGGGTCAGAGCAGGTAAAACGGCCTCTGTGTGTGTGTGTGTGTGTGTGGGATAGAGAATGGCTGACGTGTGGTGGTGGTGGTGGGGGGGGGTGATAAGGAAGTTGCCTTGGCAGGTATTAGCCCCCACCGCACATCCCCACACACACATACACACACACACACACACACACACACACACACACACACACACACACACACACACACACACACACACACACACACACACACACACACACACACACACACATTAACCCATCTGCTCAGAGGCTGTCTGCTGGAGGGGGGTTAACAGGGGCAAAGGGCAAAGTTCACAGACAGTGATCAATTTATTGGCTGAGAACCACAGACCCACATTTGCATGTGCGTGTGTGTGTGTGTGTGTGTGTGTGTGTGTGACAATGGACACTGGACATTCAACATCTTCTTTGTCTGACCCATGATCCTCTAGGAGCCTTTCTGTGTGGAGTTTGCATGTTCTCCCCCTGTTCACATGGGGTTTCTTCCACCTAATGTCAGTAAGGACTCCCACCAAAAACATGCACACATCACCCTTGGATGGACATTTGGAAACAGGTCCCTGGGTGCGTCCACGAATGCTGCCCACTGCTCCTGGCTGCCCCCCCAGAGGAAGGACAAGCCAGGGTGAAATGCAGAGGCCTCATTTCACCGGCCGCCACCCAAAAAAGCATGTGTGTACGTGTATATATATGTGTTGTAGTGTGGTGTGTCATGTGACCAAAAAAGATTCTTCTTCTGTTATATCATTATTACACACACAGCCTGGTGCACTACTTCAGTCTGGTCCCGGACACACAACTCGGGCATCCAACCTTTCCCCGTCGTCTATTTTTTACCCCCTTTTTCAGCCTCAGACGTAATAACTCTTGAAAATCACCCCGGCTGTAGCTGCAAACGCCAACCCTTCCAATTTAACAGCTCCGCTTCTTTTCATGCTATCAGATGTGTAATTTTCCACCTCTGATAACGGATTTCTTTCCGAGTGAATAGCAGGCAGTGTCAGGTCAGCGCTCGGTGGGAGGATCGAGCAAATATTAACCAACACGGGGCTGATGCCAGGACCTGGTGTCGGCCTGGCGAGCCCATGGTACGGAGGGAAGCGGTTAACCTTTGCATTGCGTTATTTTCTCCATTTTTATTTTGTGAGTTAATAAACATGCAGATGCCACTTTTGTATGTATTTGATCATGCCAAAACAATCTTTGGGAAAATGCTATCTGTTGCATGAAAGGTAAGAAAAAAAAAAAAGCTGTTTGAGGAAGAACGACCAACCAATCCCATCGAATCTTGTGAATCCTGTGCATAGAATCGCATTTTGTATATCCTGTGTATTTTTTATATATTTGACCATTTCTGTTTTGTAATTCTTTCAGCTATTTGTGTTTATTTCGCCATTCTTATTTTCGTTCATTTTACCTCACTTTAATTTCTGTTTTAATGAATTGATTATTTAGGTTTTTATTTTTGTTTTTTTAATTTTATTTCGTTTTATTTAATTTAATTAATCTATTTATTTTATATTTCAAATGTTTTTCTTTTTTTCTTTAATGCTAATCATCTGCAAAAACGCTCCAATTTTGTCACCATGACAAAATGTGATATGATCACATATTGTGGTTATGGTCATTTAAAGGGTACATGGTGTGTGTGTGTGTGTGTGTGTGTGTGTGTGTGCGTGTGTGCGCGTGTGTGTGCGTGTGTGCGCGTGCGTGCGTGTGCGCGTGTGTGTGTGTGTGATGTGTGAGGGAATGAGAGAGCTCCCTGTGTTCTTCCTGTCTTCCATACTCGTGAGTTCTTCTCCAAGAACATCACAATATTTCTCCTGCAGATACGGCCACACAAAGCGCTCCCGGCCCTGGTGAAGCGCCTGCAAATTAAAAAAAAAAAAGGGAGTGTTTTTATTTTATTTTCCCGCAAAAGAGCTCGTCTCCGTGTCAGTGGGTTCACCACGGCCAGGAGCGAGGGAGCGAAGGATGGACGAGGGAGGAGTGGAAGAGAAATCACATTGGAAATTGTTTGACATTTTTTCCTTCTCATCAGAGATTCAGCTTTCTAGTGCTGGCTTTATGTCTTTAGTTGGTTGGTTAATGTATTCATGTTTTTTCTGGGTCACTTATATATATTTATATATATTATATTTTTTCCCATATTTTTTTTATTTCCATTGCAATATTATGTCTATCTATCTATCTATCTATCTATCTATCTATCTATCTATCTATCTATCTATCTATCTATCTATCTTTTCAGGAAAGCAAGGTGGCCAGCGAGTCTTGTGTAGCGCTGTCACTAGGTCAGCTTACGAAGCAAGCGCCTCATAATCATCCAGAACGAGGACAGGTCAGTGCACCCGGCAACCAGAAGGAAACCATAATATCTCTCTGTTTCTGAGAAACTGAAGCAGATACAGGGAGCTGGTAAGTTCCGAACCCCATGATAAATAAAGTTGAGGCGGATCACACATGTCGTCTTGTCCGCCTGTCGGTCTTTTGGATCCATCCACTGCCTGCGAGAAAAACAATTTAAAAAAAACCAAAAACTCGCTTTTGAGACATATCAATTGGTCACACACACACACACACACACACACATACACATGACAAATAATCTCTTCAATTTGAACTTGACCAAACTTTTAAATACAAAATTAATTTTGTATTTATATATGTATAGGATTCTTCAGAATATACATCTAAAATACAAAACAAAAATGACTTGGAAATGATTGAAAACAACATTAAAAAGTATTTTTGCTTGCCAGGACACTAAATGTCCTCATAATCCAAATTAATGCAGGTATTTTGTCCTTTTAAACCAAACACAAACACACACACGCACATGCACACACGCACACGCACACACACGCACACACACACACACACACACACACACACACACACACACACACACACACACACAGTGGGACGCTCCCCTGCAGAGAGGACAGTGATCAGTGGGTGTAGCCTTGACAGAAAATAACATGTAAAGGCGGCCCTGACATTTGGTCGCCAGATCTAACACCACAGCATGGGTGGCGGGGGCAAAGCTGCTCCCTTTGTCCCCAAAAACTGCCCCATTGTCCCGCAGAGTGAGTCATATGCTACCCAGAGCATTCTTAGAAGTATAATGTGTGCATGTGTGTGTGTGTGTGTGTGTGTGTGTGTGTGTGTGTGTGCCTGTGAGAGTGCGCACATGCTAGTCCATGCTCAGGAAAATCTGTGTGTGTGTGTTTGCGCCTGTGTGTGCGTTTTGTGCCCACTCGGCAAGTTATTGATTGGGCCGACAGCTGCCGACTGTATGCCGCGTGACGCCTGTGTCAGCGTGGCCAAATCGTATCCATCAACCTCCCTCCGCCGTCCCCTGATATTTCACTGTCCGTCAAAAAGTAAGTGAACATTTGGGATTTCTCGTGGCTCAGACAGATGGACAAACGAGGGGCCTGGTGGACAATTCTCGCAAACTATGAAGAAATCCCGCGTGTCGAAATTTCTTCACCAAACATCCAGCCGCGCGTTCTGATCGGGTGGCACGGCGACGCGAGCCGGGGGGGCCTCTCTGTGAACTCGACCGTGTTCTCGCAGAGAGGCGCGGGTTCACGCCGATGGGTTCGAATCGCGCCGCGAGTGCTTCCCGGCGAGAGGAACGGAGAAGCCGGGGGTCGCCGTGCATGAAACGAGTCTCGAGGCGTGACGCCCCCGGTGCATATGCGGACCACATAGCTGACGACAGCTTCCTCTTTCCGATGACACATAGCGGCAGCTGTCAACGATGACTCCGGCATCAGGCTTGACGGTTTATAAAAAAAAACAAAAAAACAAGCGAAGAACATGTTCCCTTCATGAAAAAACAGAAAAACAAAAACATTAAAATAAATAAATAAATAAATAATAATAATAATAATAACAACAACCTTTATTTGTGTAACACCTTTTGTACACAACATTCACCTCAAAGTGCGTAACATTCATAAAAAGCAATTGCATTGGAAAGTAAAAGCAAAGAAGTAAAATGCATTTAATTAAAAAGTGCACAGCTTTCATTATAATAACTGCTGTGCCGTTTAATGTTTAACTTGCTGATAAAAAAAACTGCTGGAAAAAAACAAAAAACAAACCCTCATTAGAGGGTGATAAGTAGGAAAAAGAACCCCACTGACCCCCTGCGATTCCACCACGGACCCCAGTTTGGAAACCCTTGTGTCAACAGATAATGGGAAATTTCATAGTCCAGGGTCCGGGTGTTTTTTGTGAAGGGAAAAAAGCAAAACGTGTTTGTCCTCATTCCTAAATTCACTTTTGTGCGACTCTGTGCGCACGAGGAGGAGGGCGCTCACAAGGCGCTCGCACAGAGTGGGGCCCTTGTTGTTGCGTCCTGCTGGTTTTCAATGGAACAGCTGTGTGAGGGGGAAAAAAAAGAAAAAGGAGTCCCGCTCCAAACTCGGCACAGGCCGCCTGGCAACTGCCCTCTGATTGGCCCACATTCTGCCTCCCTCGGCCAATCAGGAGCCCACGCCGGGGCAACAGGAAGCGGAGGGGAGGGCGGACACGCGGGGGGAACAGAGACGACAATCGTGTGAAAATGTGGCAGTGAAAACAGTCTGCAAGGAGTTTGGGGGGCAAGGCTCGGGCAGCCGGGGGGGGGGGTGCGGTTTGGAAATGCAGAGCGACAAAGGGATTTGAGCACGGCGAATAATCGACCTTCTAATAAGCTTTAAACTTCCCTTTCTTTCGACAGATTTGCAACAGAAAAACCTCGAAATAGTGTTTGAAAACAGCGGCAAAAACATATATAATAAAAAAAAAAAAAAAACAACAAGCATAACGGAGGTTTATTGGTTAACTTTGGCAACTTTGAAAACTTTCCAGACTTCCATATACCCCCTTTGAAACGACTCCTATGGCTCCGACCGGGGCCAGGCCTCGCGTGGTCTCAGTAATTATATATATAACGTTGAGGATTTTTCCCCGTTGGTGGTTTTCGGCTTTGTCTTTGGCAGGCCGAGGCAAGCCACGACCGAACCTGTGGCTTTGTGCAGGCTTACGGTGGGATTTTGGCCACATCTCACGGGGGGATAAGACGTGTTTGCCTAGCAGCCGCTGTGACGCACGTGTTTGGTGGACGCTTCTGAGGTGCTGCGGAGCGGGTGGGCGGGTTATAAACAAGCGCGCACAATGGGAACGCGTGCGCGTTGTATGTGACACTCCGGGTGCACACCGTGCCTGTGTGTTCCCCGTGAGCCTCGAGGAGAGGGTGTGTGTGTGTGTGTGTGTGTGTGTGCGTGTGTGTGCGTGTGTGTGTGGGAGAGCGTGTGTGTGTGTGTGTGTGTGTGTGTGTGGCTGCGCATGTGTGTGTGTGTGTGTGGAAATGTGCGCGCTCGTTTGAACGCCGCGTCCGTGTGTACGTGCGACTGCGTGGGCGGGCTGCGTGCAGACACATCCTGTAACCACCAATCAAAAGGAGGAGGGGGGGGTTCCACGCCGTTTCCCGTCAGCCCGAGAGGGCCCCTGTCCACGCCGCCGAACAACAAGAGCCCGAGAGGAAAAAAAAACAGGGACGCTTAACTCAGCGAGTCCGGGAAGCACCGCGCCATGTGGCGAAGGAAAAAAAGAAACTGCTCGGTAGTTAACACACACGCCGTGGTAATTGGTGAACATGCCCCCTCACACTGCCGGAAAAAACACCCAGAAGGTCTCAGGCTTTTGTTGAAGACGATACATCAGATTGTACATCGACCATTGGAGCGTTTTCCAGTCGGGTTGGCGTCCCGACGGCCAAGTCCATCCCTGGCCGGGTTTAAATCAGTGACGCAAGATTTGAAAAACGATTCGTTCGTCGCGAAGAAATCCGAGAAAAAGAGCCGAAAAAAGAGCCGGAAGCCGCGTGAACCCAAAAAGATTCTTCAAACGCCGCACATCTTATAACCCGAGTCAATCGTAGAAGAGCCGAATCTCCAGAGACAGCTCTACCTTCCGTCGCTAGCCTCAATGCGTCGGCTGGTTTTGTGCAAGTGAAGGGTGTTGGCCTGTTTTGAATGGATCTCTAACCTGCCATCTGTGTTTTTATAATGCTTTTTTTTTTTCTTCCGTTTTTCGATTGTATTCCATGCTTTTGATCTTCTTTGCGTTCATGTAATGATGCCTAATGCAGCGCACTAAGAATCGCCCTTGGGTATAAAATATGCTGTACAGATAAACTTGACAACAACTACTCGAGAAAACCCCACCATCACACATGCAGGCTCCTCACACACACGTGCGCCGTCAAGCCACAGGGAGGGGTTGACGTCACGGCACCCCGCGGGCGATCCTGACTCAATGGAATGGCTCATTTGCGGCGCGGCCCAGCGACCCGGTTGATGGTGGATCGGGGCAGCCAGCCCCGATCCTGGCGCCCCGCGGCTCTGCAGGCGTCCTCGTTTGCCGCCGCCGGCGTTGAATAACAATGCTGTGCCGGGGACACGTGTTCACCAGGCGACGTGACCCCGCGTGGGATCGCCGTGTGCCGCTGGAGATGATAATGAGCCGAGGGAAAGACACAACGGCTCTGATATGACGGCCGCCGGCACACAAACTTGATAACCCGACGCCTATTATTTTCAGATAAAGGATTGAGGTTTCGTCTGAGACGGCTTGAGTCTTGGCCTTTAAGGTCAGTGCCGACAATAAGTCAAAGTCCTGCGTGTTACTTGATATTTTACCTGGAATCCACTGATCAATAAAATTGGCTGAAATAAAAATGTTATGCAATTGCTTCACCATAGAGTGTGTGTGTGTATGTGCCCATGCGCGTGCGTGTGTGTGTGTGTGTGTGTGTGTGTGTGTGTGTGTGTGTGTGTGTGTGTGTGTGTGTGTGTGCGTGTGTGCGCGCGTGTGTGTGCACCAGAGCCTAATCTAGTGTAAACACGTTCACACTTTACATAACCCCGGCAGATGTCAGTTATATTCTTACATCAACTGTCTGCCTAAAAAAAAAAAAGTCTTTCTGTAAAACAGTTTGAATCTCATTCTTTGTTTTTTGTTTTTTTTTGTTTTCAACCCGAAGGGGGGAGTTAACCTCGGGATCAGCCTCCGTTTGGAACGAGGGGTGAGGCACCCGGTCCGACCAATCGCGACGACGGGAGCGGAGGGGACCCGGGTCCCGCCTCGACCTGCTCCCTCTCAGATGCCAGACAGTCGCAGCCTAATCCACGTGCTCCGGTCCTGGATTACCACGTCTGCCGCTCCCACCCTCTCTGCATTATGGAAATTACACGCAGGATTATTTGCCCCGCCCCCCCCCACCACTAAAAAAAGGAAGAAAAACAAACAAACAAAAAAAGAAAATGAACACACCCACTACAAGACCTTACCTAGGTTTGTGGGATATTCAAATGCGCGACTGTGGTTATTTAAAACAATACTATTTACTACTATACTTTACGTATATATCAATATTATCTGCTAATATATATATATACTGTATATATATATGTATATGTACACACACACACACAGGATATATACACTTCCCTGTAGACTTTGTTTCATTCCATTAGTGTGTGCAATGTGTGTGTGTGTTTATATTTCAGTTATATAGTACAAATATATAGTAGTATAAGACCATACCAGAGTCAAACTAATTCACATGGTGAAAAGTGAAATTACATTTAAAAAAAGGTGCCGCACAATTGCTTTAACATGGAATTAACAAATACAAAATACGACAAAATTAATCAACTTTGACAAAAACGACCAGGAGATAATTTTAAGAGCGGTTCCTCACCGTTCGTATCATTGGTGTCGTGGGTGGAGTGTGTATTTGGCCGCTTTTCGGAAAAAAACCCGCAAAGCGGGAGGCCGATTAGGGTGAGGCAGTGCAAGAGAATCTGCGAACATGAACTGCACCGTTTCCCCGACAACAACAACAACAACAACAACAACAACAACGACGACAACAACAACAACAACAACGCTGAGTGGAGGCGTGTGTGTTTCGCCGAGAAGAGGCCCGTCCGAGATGAAAGCCCCGTGTTTTGCTTCCCCGGCGGCGTCTCTCTCTCGGTGGGTCCGTGGAGCCGCTCCAGGCGCTGATGGGTCTCCCGACGCGTGCGGCCCTTGCGCTTCGCTGGCAGAGCTCGGCTCCTAAAGTGGCGTCTGCAAAGCTTTCAGCGGAGAAATGTGCAGAGTTGAAAAGTAAGCAAGGTCTCGTGTCCATGAATGAAGGAACACAAGGGCAAGACTGACAGTCTTTGTATCTTTATTACTATAATGTTGTAATACCTTGGACTTAAAACGCGGCGATGATTAAGGAATAACATTATAATCATTCAAATTCAATTAGTAGTAACATAGTAATCATTTTTATATTTTTTACATAGAAATTGTTTTTATATATTTTAAATATATAATTTATTGTTTACATATTTATTCATCCTGTACATAATATCACATCTATATTTATATTTACGCCCAAAAATATGTAGAAGACATATGTGTTCTGTGCTCACACACACACACACACACACACACACACACACACACATACACATGCACACACGCATGCACGCGCGCACGCACGCACACACACACACACACACATGCGCAGACTGAAACAGGGGTTTGAGACACCAAACCTTCCCCTTGGTTTTACATTTCTGTCCCGTCTTCTCGACTCTCGCTCCCGTCTTTTCCATCCGTTTGCTTTCTTCACAGCCAGAATTGCCGGGCGCGGGAAATAAAGAGGGGGTTTTAACTTAAAAAGTAATCTACCTCCCTGGTGGGCGACGCAGTGGTCCAGACGGATTCCACGGCCGCCGAAAGGGCCTCCTTCAAAACCTCTACAGGCAGTAGTCATTAAATGTCCGTGTATTGCTGTAATTATGGAGTGCACACGGAATAATGAGATGTGTTTTGGCTAGGGTGTGTAGTGTGTGTTTGTGTGCATGTACTGTATGTGTATGTGTGTGTGTGTGTGTGTGTGTGTGTGTGTATGCATGTGTGTGTGTGTGTATGTGTGTGTGCGTGTGTGTAAGCGTGTGTGTGTGCGTGCGTGTGTGTGTGTGTGTGTGTGTGTGTGTGTGTGGGTCTTAAGGTATATTACACATCAAAATAATAATAAAAAATTTCAATACTTGAAATTACATACTCCCTCGTTGATTTTGACACCATCTAGAGAACATCACACTCTAATGATCCAACTTTGACAGTGATCACGGCCGATTACGGACAGGGATCAATGCGCCGTGGCGTATAAAAGACGTTGCGATGATGATCCGTGACGGTGGGAAACATCAGAGCTCGTTGATGAATCCTTCTTAAAAATGGCCTCCGGGGACAGTGGATGGGCCTTGTGAAGCCGGCTGATAACCAGCAGTTTGGGAGCAAACAGGTCGCCTGCCGCAAGAATCATCCCCGCACACGAAGCGCTGTCTTGCGTTGCTGACCTCGCCATTTTTCTCTCTATGGGCCTCCCCAGAACTCGGAGGACGCTCACGGAATTGCCATTGACAGAACGACTGTTAGGGTGCTTACGGTGCTATCCACTGGTTGTGGAGTCAAAATTGGATAGGTGGATATATAGCTTTAGTGAACAATAAAAAGGTCATTTTAAAAAATGGTGTCTCCGCACACGTCCCAGAGTGAAACGGAATCCCTGGTTAATGGCGTTTGCGCTGCTGCGACTTCTGACTATTTCACCGTGTTTCCATCGGTGTACTGAACAGTGGCTACACCAGTTGGAAACTCGCTGAACGACTTCATGGGCGGATCTAAAATCTGCGCGGATGAATAAACCATGTTAAAGGCTTTGGTCCGCTCAAGATTAATTCTACCTCCATGGAAAAATCAATAGCCCTGTGTGCAAAACAAACCCTGTAAATAAATCAAATTGTTGCCATGCGGCAGGTTGGACATTATTTTACTGATTTAATACATTTGAAGCGCCCCCGCCCAGGTATAAATACACACACACACACACACACACACACACACGCGCGCACACACGCACACACACGCACGCACGCACGCACGCATACATACGCACACACACACGCACACTCACGCACATGCACGCACACACATGTACACACACATGCACACACACAAATGTACACACACATGCACACACATGCACACACACACACGCACAGATTTTCATGAGCGTAGACCGGCATGTATGCACTCTCACCCACACAGGCAAAAACACACACACACACACACACACACACACACACACACACACACACACACACACACACACACACACACACACACACACACACACACACACACACACACACACACACACTCAGGCTGTCTCGGTGCTTGGAGGTTGCTTTGCTGTGAGTCCTTTTTTTCTAATCCTCTTACGTTGTACAGGTAGGTGGCCAATTACAGGTAAGGAATCTGATTTTTTCCATAATGGACAATAAGGGGAGTACGTGAACACGCGCTCTGATTGAACGTATTTTTTTCATCCACCCCCTTCTCCGCCCACCACCGTGTTTATCTGTACAATCTGTGGCGGAGCGAGCAGTCAACAGGAGACAGGTTGACGCCAGATAGACACTGATACGGTATTAATAACTATAAACAAACAGATGAACCTCTCATGCACCCGTTTTCCCCGCATCTAAGTAGGTCAAATGCTCAGTGGCGCAGGCACAGAAAGGACGTTATCACATGGAAATCCTTACACATCTGACCCCGTAAATAAAAATATAGCTATAATAATAGAAAACCGTAGGAAGCATGAAAAATATATACTGTTGTTCGGCTATGGTTTCATGGAGCCGTGGAGCGAAAATGATCGATTTCAAACAAGGCTTAAACTGGAATTACTTCAACGTGTTCCAGACCTGAAATGCAAATCACACTTCTGGGAAAACATCTATGGAACATGGCTTTGGAGGAAGCACAGTGAAACAAATGATTTGACAAATTATGAAAATCCTCTTAATAGGCAGCCGTACCGAGGTATACGGGGAAAGAGATTATAAACGGGTACGGGGAGATTGAGCGGTTATCTCTGGTTGCTTGGTGACTAATTCACCAACCGAAAAAAAAAGTCACAAACCCCTACTCCTTTAGGGCTTATTTGCATATGCAAACCACAGAGATAGCTGAAAACAATCTCGTGGTGTTGAGGGACGTGTGTGTGTGTGTGTGTTTGCGTGTGTGTGTGTGTGTTTGCTGGTGGAGTATGGAGCTGCCATGGATGAAAGGACATGCAGGGGGCAGAATGCGTTTTGCCCGGGCCTCCCGACACCCCCGTGCAGGGTGGTGTGTGGCGCGGGGGGCAGCCTCCTACCCGTATTAATTTCCACCGCGCATTATTTATGCAGATCCTCCCTTTGAGGGTGAGAGGTAAAATAGTGCCAAGTTAGAAGGGAAGCAAATCACCCTTCATTCAGCCGGCGACGTCAAGTGGAACGCGTCTCCCCGTGTTCGCCCGAGAGAGGATTTCGGCAGAAGGGGAAATGAGAGATTAATCTTATTAAATGCCCCCCGCCGTCTCACTGATAGCAAAACTTTCAGCTCCAACTAAATAACACGGCTGGAATCTTAACCAAAACCAAAAGAGAAAGAATGGAGCCCTCACTACACCGGCTCCTGATTTCACGGTGGCCCAAGAGTTGAAGGTCTCTCCGCTGAGGTATAAAATTGAACATGTGCACCAAGTCATGGAGGAGACCTGGTAATGGCTTCCACCCCGGGCTGCGTCGCCCGGGCGTCCTGTCTATAAAAGACTTCAGAAAGCGGCTGTGCCCTTTTCGGACTGAGCTCCCTCGCCCTGAAATTATAAAGCCTCACCCGCCCAGGCTATCATCGGCTCGGTTTCCCCGGCGGTCGGACGAGTGCCCAGGGCGCGGCGTACGCTCTCGGCTTCCTGCTCGTGTGTCTCGCCGCATTTCCATTCTCCCCAGCGTTTCTCTTTTCCGTCAGTCTGCGTCTCGTGTCGAAGCCGTTCCCGAGCTGGCGTCCATTTCCGGGTCCGTAGCTGTGGCTCGCGCGCGCCGGCGAGCCTGAAGTCGGTTTTCCGCTGCCGGGCTTCTGTTCCCCTTTCCTGTGACCCTTCGGGGTAAACGGCTGCAACCCTTGGGCATCTGTGTCCCCTGTGTTACCCTCCCGCCGTTCCCCTCAACCCGGCCGCACCTTTCTGTGCGCTGCGGACCGACTGTCAACGACCAAGACAATAAATAGAACCGCGGTAACCATGACACCGCCGTCACACCAGCCTCTCCTCCTCGGTGCTCGAGCTCCCCTTCTTGTTGTGGATCCGCTGTGATGCGTTCTGCCGTGGGCTGCGCCACCTTTCATTATCGCGCCGTCCTATTTGCATTTTTCATTGCTCACAGTGCACTCATTCAGATCACTTTCGAGCTTGTTATCAATTTTTATTCTCTGTGAAGTTATTTTCTAATTCTGCTTTCCTTGTTTATGGAACCCATTCAAGACTTTGATTTTGATACATATATAAATATAATATTATATATATATATATATTTTGACTTGCCAAATCTATTCAAACAAATTATTTAGTACAATGTCAATCTTTCCATGAATATACGCATTTTACAACAAATGTAACATTTTATTGTGTATTATTCTGTGGAAAGGGTATCCGTTCTGCTTGCTCTGTTGCCACAGTAACTCTGACCTGGATAAGGGATTTGGAAGATGGATTGATGGATGGGCAGCCAATCAACATTTTTTGTACAATTACCTTTATAGGCATAGGATTAAAAGTGAAATAGTTTCTTGTCAGTGACAAATATCACACACATTCTTGTTTTTACGGTGAGACGTTATGCTGAGGAACAGGTGCCTCACCTGCTAAACAAATACATCTTC
Source organism: Zeus faber (assembly GCF_960531495.2). NCBI lineage: Eukaryota > Metazoa > Chordata > Actinopteri > Zeiformes > Zeidae > Zeus > Zeus faber. Next base: position 15,399,967 of record NC_137208.1, on the reverse strand, counting down.
ATCCAATAAGGTGGGGTGTTTAGAGCAGGGCTGTGAGCCAATGATCCACCCGCAAAATGCCATACCACTGAAAAGTCGCACACACGCCTCCATTTTGTCCAACAAAAACTTGGACGTGAATTCCTCGGACTCGGTCGCCGTCATATTAACACGTCCCTGACCCCGGGACGACGTCCAAGTGAATACTTCAAGATAGACCTCAAAGTCTGTTGTAAAATCACCATGGCAACGAAGCCATTTCGCTTCAGTTACAAGGTATGTTGACGAGGCGCCAGTGTGTGAGGTGCTCGGCCTTCCATTTACCCAAGAGATCAGCTCGCATATGTTAAAACCATTTAAGCGCGCGGCATAGTCGACCAACATGCAAATAAACCAATTAGACTAATACTCACAGATGTACAAAATGAAAACAGAAGAGCACTCTACTGTAAGTACAGGCACACTGCCGCAGGCCACTGTCGAGAACATCTTATAATGGGTGAGAACATACGCAGACAAACACGATAACAAGATGAAACGCGGACACAAACACACTTTGTGTGAACGACACAAAACTCTTCCCCTTCGTTGAGATTAGGTTAGGATTTTTTCTTTTTTCTTTATGTCTTACTGGCAACTAATGAAGAGTGCGGGGGAGAAAAAAAAAAAAAGTTCCAGCGCGCACGCACACACACACACACACACACACACACACACACACCCATATAAAGGGAAAACAATATTGAGAGAATAAAAACTTATTCTTTTTGGTGGCTGTCTTTATTTCTCCTATGTGCCTGGCCCCAGAGACACCTCATTAAAACATATATTTAATTCGGACAGGCACAGAACATCCTGTCCTGTGTCCTGAACATCGCCGGCTGAAAGTATCTGTGTCGGTGTGTGCGTGCGCTCGTGCTTGTGCTGGTTTGTGTGTGTGTGTGTGTGGGGGTGGGGTTTCAGTTTGTATGCACGGCAAGCAATCATGCAACTTATGGGAAAATATCAAATCAAAGAGGCATATGAACAAACCAAGGCCTTGTTGACTCAGTGTCGTAACATAAGCAATTACTACTGTGAGAACAGTGCATGTGCTGGATTTGAATGGAAGAAAATGGCCCGTTTATGATGCCGCGCAATCATCATCATTGGATGAAATGACTCTTCAAATAGGCAACAGTGTTAGTAAAACATAATATACAGGAACAGTGCTCTGGATCTGCAAGATGATCCCTCTCGTTGCTTTCAGCCAGATGGACAATGCATGTCATAAAGAGACAGGTACGCAAACGCACACACACACACACACACACACACACACACACACACACACACACACACACACACACGCCCGGGCACGCAAACGCACACACACACACGCGCGCAAACACACACACACACACACACACACACACACACACACACACACACACACACACACACACCATGAAAGGGAACAAATCCAGAGCATCCATTGAATATAATATGAAAATTTACAACGACTGCATTCAGTCCAAGCCATCTGTCTCCCTCCGATCCCCCTGGAGATCACCTGCCTAAAACCAGCAATGATCAAGTGAGACTGGTTTAGCTCAGAGACAGGATAGATAGATAGATAGATAGATAGATAGATAGATAGATAGATAGATAGGTAGATAGATAGATAGATAGATAGATAGATAGATAGGTAGATAGATAGATAGATAGATAGATAGATGCTGCCTATGAGCATCACCCGTTCAAACTCGGATGGAAAGAAATGGAAAGAAATCCCAAACGGTGCCATCGCATCAAGCTGCATCGTTTCCAGGCCGTCAAGTCTTTGTGTCGCTCCAGCACCGAGCTGGTTGTGAAATCCTCACGGGGACTAACCCCGACACTCCCTCCGTTTCTTTGCTCAAAACGAATCCCGACGCAAGTTAGTTAGTTATCAGACATAATTTCAGAGCCGTCACATGAGATTTTGTCAGCGCTTTGATCATTTTGGGATCGGGGCTTTTGCGTAGCAAACGGTTAACTGAGCCTCCGATTTGAGTGCTCTGTGGTCACAAGGTTAAGCCTCGAGCAAAACACGGTTGAAGCTTCAGCGGGCACAGGAGTGAACAACTGACCCAATGAACCGACGTACATGTGCACACATCCGCTGGCCAACGCAAACCTCCCCGCCCATCGGGGCCGCTGCCAATGTCCCGTATTATATAACAGGTCCTTGGGTTTGCCGACCTGGTTATCATCTGCTGGTTATGCTCACATGCATGTGTGAGTGTGCGCTCTGTGTGCACAGATATGACCAAACAGCTTGGAAACTGGGTCGCAACCTGCCCGTGTCTCCGCGTGCGGACAAAGGCGTCGCGTTTCCAAAGTCATGAGCTTTCAGAGCGGCTGAATCTGCCCCGGTTTGCATTCAGGCTCCTGTAAAGTCAGGCCTGCCCTGGCTCGTGTTTGTCTGAGCATGTGTTTTTGTGCGTTTGCGTGTGTGTTTGTGTGTGTGTGTGTGTGTGTGTGTGTGTGTGTGTGTGTGTATGTGCGCGTGCGTGCCTGCGTGTGTGTTTGTGTGTTGCGCGTTTGGCGTGTGCGTGTTACTTCTTACAGATTCCCTGCAGATTTTTGTGAATTCACCCGGAGAGACAGACAGCCTCCCGGGCCAAGCCACGCATCAGGATGCCTCACAAATCTCACCAGCTGCCTGCGTGTCTCCCGGGCTTTGATGCGGACTGCCGCCACCGCCGCCGCCGCCGCCGCCGTAGCCGCCGCCGCCATCTTGCGCCGGGGCCACTTCAGCTGGTCCCACACTTTCGCGCCGCATCCTCGAAGCGTGCAGCCGTTCCCATCGCGGGGTTTTCTTTTTTTTAAAACCACATTTGGCATTTTCATGGCACATTACATTATGCCGCTTGGTGTAGACCCTTGGAAACCTTGGTAGGACAATGAACACGGCAGTTGAAGAAATGGACAGCGGTCTTTGAGCACCAGCGGTGACTCTTCAAGCTGCACAAAGTCCTCCCAAGTGTTGCGAGGCCACTTTCTGGGTTTGCAAAACCTGGAGGTTATGATGCGTGCAAAACATTATCGCCATGACGGCAACCAACAATGGCGGAGGGAGGGTCGGTCCAAAACAGCGGACGGCACCGGTTTAGTCGTGGCTATATGGCGGTGCGGTACGTCCGAAAAGCCTTTACGGCTCAGTGCATGGGTGGAGCAAAAACTTTTCCGAGCCTGGAATGGTCTCCTCTCCCTCTCCCTCACTGCTGTTTATAGTTTGACAAGGTTTTGCACGCTGAATAATGTATCGGTAAATCGGAGTGGTTTTCACCTTCTGACTCCTCTCTCTCGCAGTGGGTGTCGCACACTCAGCCTGTGGCTCAGCAGGGCTGGTTGTTTAAAAAAGATTCACTTTCACAACACCGGCAGAATGCACCTTCTTTGTTTTTGTTTTAGCACACTGCAGTAGGGGAATATGTATTTTCCTTGCCGCCACGCTGTCTCTGCTCTGCCGCGCACCCGCGGCGAGAAGACAAAACCAAGACTAGAGGGGGCGCAACGCTTTGTGGGCGGTGATGTGAGACTCCCGAAACGATTCATTTGTCGTGAACAAATCTTTGAAATTATTCATATATAATATATAACATAATATATAATTAATATTAATATTACCGACGAATAATATGTAGCTCCAACGTAAAACAAGCCGAGGCATTTGGCGCAATTCAAATTGAATGTGACCGATTCACACTTTACGCATTCCGCCAAAATCAAGCCCGCCGAATCGGAATTCATTTCACAACTCAGAGCCGAACCGACTCTTTCGAGACTCATTGCTCACGGGAAGTCCGGACGACTCTTTTCTTACGGAGCGGCTCGTCAAGGACCGAATCTCCAAAAAAGGAGTCACACCGCTCATCGCTATTTGTGAGAATCCGCGACGTCAATAACTCCCGTTCCCGTTGTGGAACGCGGCCTTCTGCCGCGGCCACCGCAGCGAGGCGCGTTTGTCGACGCGACGGAGCAGGACCACCAGCCGCTCCGCAGCCTATTAACAAATGTACTCCCCCATCTCACATTTTTCCTCATCAGTGAAGCTTATTTCTGGAGTCCTGGGGCTACTGTCAAGCTTCCATGACACCTGGAATCCACACAATTCCTACATACTGTGTGTCAAAGGGAGAAGGCCCGTTGACAGCAACGCGTTCATGCACAAATTGGTGCGAACGCAGGCAGCTACAACGCACACACGCACACGCACACACACATACACACACACACACACACACACACACACACACACACACACACACACACACACACACACACACACACACACACACACACACACACACACACACACACGATGAAAGCAGAGGCGCTTTGTTGATTTCAGGAGAGTCGTTCATACTGAACAATTAGCGGTCGATATCATTTTCAGGTAGCCGACCCGATTGCGTCCCGGCAGACGGGTGCAGGGGCTGCGGGTCCCGACGTTCGATCAAAAGGCGCATTCCCCAGCCGCCGGCCGCGGAGGGTTCTCTCGTTATTTAGGTCTCCCGTCAGTTAAATATTTCATACGGCGGCGCCGGCGAAACGGCCGCGGCGGGGATGAGAAGAACACGTTACGTAAACAGGTTTTAAATATAGTCGGCGGCCCTACAGAAAACGGAGAACAGAGTTATGGTTTGGAGGGAGCTTGAGGGGGAGAGAGAGAGAGAGAGAGAGAGAGAGAGAGAGAAGAAAGTAGGAAAAACCATATATGGGAGGTACTATATGGGAGGAACCTATTTCAGTTATGCTGCACTTCAGTGTGTGTGTGTGTGTGTGTGTGTGTGTGGAGGTTTGGTTAATGGATCGCATGGATATTTAAACGAAGTGCTGTGGATAACCGTGTTCCCTGCGTGAGAGAGCGGGGAATAAACACCCCATAAAAAACGTATCATACGCCGTGAGCCGACACGACACGTTATGAAACAGAACAGTCGCGTGGAAGACACGGGGTCGAGCCAATAAAGAAAGAAATCTGTTTTCGCTTCAATTCAATTTCGACGGCGAGGGGGAAAGGTTAACGCGGCACACTTCCCGAGAACAACAATCGCACAGCGAGCCGCCCCCCTCGACGGCACTCAGAACGTCCGCGCGCGGGGCTTGATCCGCCGTTATGTAAGCTCGGACGCCTAGTTACCATGGCGATAGATCCCGGCCCCGCCACCGCCACCTTTGTGAGGCGGCGACCTGCCAAGCTCCCCCGCGGGCCCCGTGACGTCTCACGGTTGTAGCTCGGTTGTAGCGATTGTAGCTCGCTTTGCCGTCTTCTAAATGGTGACCTAAACACCAACAGCCAGGCAGACGTCGCCACGGCATGACGCATCTGACGTACACTTCTATTCTCGCGTCTTCCGGAAACACCAGAAGCGTTGGAAAATACATTTCACTGCATGTACAGTATGAAGGTACGCATACAGCATGTGATGGATAAACCTGTTGAATCTTGAATCTCGAATCATATACTGCTACCACAGTAAAACGCATCAAATTTGAGAATAACCGCCGACTCAGGTCTATTGTATTGACTCATAGCAAACAAATCAATGATTGTCCTGTTCATCGAGGGCCTGGGGGGCCTCTCTCAACGTGAGGCACTGTCACTACCTGGACTCGTAACAAGAGACCCCCAATCACCCACACAGTTGGTCTACTGCTGAGGATTAGTTGTATTGTTTATTCTTCATTGAGGATTAGTTATATTGTTTAATTTGCATCGAGGATTAGTTATATTGTTTACTTTGCATTGCAGGCACCACACGATAATCCGATTCCAGAGTTGGCCCCGACCCTCCCTTTCGCCAAGGCCTGTTTTACAAACGATCAGTCTTAAATACTTTCAAAACTTTAAATTATTGTGCGCCGGTGCCACGCCAAGTGCTGACGGGGGGCTGCAGCGCCGTTCTCGAGCCCCCACTGCCGTTTCTGCAAATTGACATTTCATTTCCTCCCGATGTCGCCGGGGTTTGTTTGGCCTCGGCGACGCCGTGTTTGTTTGACTGCTTGGTTTTGTCGAGGCCATCCCAACACAAACACGGAGGGTTTTTTTTTGTTTTTTTTTAACCGGTTTTGCAACAGTCAGCTGTATTTTCACTTCCCCACACAAAGCCGAAAATGATGTCAACATGATGTCTGCTGTCAAATGTCTCTTTGGGAAATAAATAGGTATTACAGGCCAAGATAAACTGGTTCCCAGAGTTCACATCGCTTTGGAGGGTGCGATTAGGGACAAATCTGAACAAACAAAAAGTGAGTGGAAACTGTAATTCCCACCTGGTTGTTGGTCGCAGACTGTTGCTCATCGGGGATTTGTGGTGAATGTGGCTAATTTCCCACTTTCCAAAGTCGCGGTCACCATTGTGTAACCTCCCTGCAGCGGTTTTCGCCGTCTCTCAGCGGTGGATTTAGCACAACGTTTGCGACATGACTATTGGGGTCAGGATCAGCGATGAGGGCATTCAACCAAAAAAAAAAAAAAAAAAAAAAAAGAGAAAAATACTGAATATTATGTCATTTTCTACCATTCCATTTTTGTACGAGCAAATGGAATGGAATAATAACCCCCCCAGGCCCCCCCGCCCCCCATCGTTTTTTATATCTGTGACACGCATGTCCTTACGTTATGTAAGTGTCTCACTTTGTACATATTATTACACAAGATATAATGGACCGGAGATTGTTTGAAATGCTTTTCATTAGGGTAGGTTTTAATTTGTACTTTAACCCGTCATCAGGTTTTTAGCTTTTAGCTGTTTTTTAGGTTGTTATTTACAGGCTTATATCATGTCTTCCATGCCTTTTGTGGAGCACTATTGTTTTTTTGTTTTTTTGCCCAACTAAGCACAAAAAAGTGTTGACTTTTTGCCACAGCTTGACATACAGTACATTCTTACAGAAAACAGACAACAGAGATCAATGACTGGTTGCCATGGCCTTCTCCATATACTATATATATATATATATATATATATATATACATATACATATACATACATATATCAGCCATCTTTAGGTTATTACACCTGTGACACAAGGAAAATGTCGTTTTAAATGTAAAAAATGTTCCTGCAAATATGAAGTGTCAATTACTGGGAATTGCAATAAATAGTGAGAGCACATGTTCTCCTAAGCATCAACAATTGCATACAGCAATTATGAATGTATATTGAAATTAATAAAAACAATAAATTATGCTTGTTCCCCTTTGACGCAGTTTTCACGATACGCATGCGACTGGTAAATAGTATTTTCAGTGCCAGGTGCACTTCTCAAACTCATTCTTTCAAATAAGTGCTTTTTTTTTTTCGTCCCGCCCTTCTGTGAGGTAATCCTTCACCATAGGGAGAGATACGGCTTAGGTTGTGAAGGTCACTGTGAATGCCAAGGATGTGTGATGCTAATCCTCGGGATTCATATTGCCTTGCCTCCCTCTCCATCTTTGTTTTCTTGGCTTCATGCTTTCCTTCATATTTTTTCCCTTTCTCCGTCCCCTGCCAGCGTCCCCCTCTCGCTGTCGTGGTCGAACCACCTCAGCTCCATAGACTGGAGTGCACTTAACTAGAAGAAAAGGAGGAATGTCAGAGTGGGAATTATACAATAGTGTGTGTGTGTGTGTGTGGGGGGGGGTCTGAGACACTGTCCCCATTACTCACGGTTTTCGACATTTGTTTTGTATAATTCGAAAACGGGAACAATAACTCTAACAAATAAAAACAAATAAATCTATAATAAAAACAGAGTGTTTTTATTTGCTTTGTTTGGAAGGACCGCCCTGTATCTGGGCTGCGTATCGCGCCCTCCACCTCCGCTGTGGAGTTCAGTCCAATTTCGGGGATGTCTGAAATCGTATGACAGGATTCTTCCAGGCATGACTGTGGGAAATATATTGTAATGTTTGCGATTTTTTTTACCTCTTTTTTGGGCGGGTCCAAGTCTTAATTAGGCGGGTCCGACTTCCCCCCAATCGAACTTTTATCTCAATCTATTGTGGAAATGTTCTGAGCAGAGTTATGGACCGTCTTCAACAAAGTAGAACGTGAAAATTACATCTTCAAAAAGGTGTCAAAAGGTGTCCGTTCCTCAAATGACTGGAATTTTCATTTACGTTTGACATTTGGGTTGCTGCATTACAAAATGTTACAGCACGTCATTTTGTTTGCCTTTTTTTTTTTTTGCAAAGGATAGAATGAGTTTGTAGTTGAGGAAACCTTTTATGAAATTTGAGCCTTGGCCCTCGGGCCGTGCCATCGGCAAATCAAGCTCTCAAATCAAGCGCAGCTTCTTTAAAACTCACCTGTATGTGGAAAACTGCTCCAATAGCTAAGTAATTCTTTGGGGTGGGCGAGCTGGAAAGCTTGAGTAAATAGCACTCAATCCAAATTCTACTGTGCCAAGGTTATAAATAGTGATTCTGTGTGTGCGCGTTTTTTTTTTTTGTTGTTGTTTTTTTTTTAATGAGTTGTCAACATAAAATCGACATTTCGCCCACCTCCAGCTTCCATGCATGTAGTATATTTCTGTTGGCTGTGAGTGAAAAACTCATTTCAGCAAAGCAACATTTTATATACCTGTTACGCAGGCAGTGCAGAGACCTTAAGAGGGGCATGTGCTCAAAGTTAAAAGGGACACATGGAACAAGAGTTTAAAACACAGCTTAACCTCAGCCAATATACAATACCTTTAGCCCCCCCCCCAGTTTAAGTTTTATGTACCTTCCACACTCCTACTGAACACTTCCTCCTCTCCCACTGACTCCAGAGATGCCTACCCACTTTTCTTCTCCTTCGCCCAACAATAGCATAGACATGCATACATACAAACAGACATACATACATCCATACAAACAGACATACATACACACGTACATACATACATACGTACATACATACATACATACATGCATACATACATACATACATACATACATACATGCATACATACAAACATACATGCATACGTACATACATACAAACAGACATACATACATACATCGACCGTATGTGTATGTATGTGACAAATAATCTCTTGAACTTGAGCTTGAACTTGAACATACAGACAGACAGACAGACAGACAGACAGACAGACGGACATACATATATACGTACATGTACATTATGTAAGTGTATGACTTTGCACATATTATGACACAACATATAATGGACCGGAGATTGTTTGAAATGCTTTTTATTATGAAAGGTTTTAATTTGTACTTTAACCCGTCAACAGGGATTTATAATGTCTTTCAGCCTGTTTTTAGCTTGTCATTTACAGGCTTGTATTCTTCTTTGCTTTAATATCATGTCTTTCATGCCTTTTGTAAAGCACTGGGGTTTTTTTTCCACCGAGCACAACAAAGTGTTGATTTTTTGCCACAGCTCGGCATACGTTCTTACAGAAACTAGACAACAGAGATCAATGACTGGTTGCCATGCGTTCTCCATATACTTTATATATACATACATACATTCAGTATAGACAGACATACATACATACATACATACATACATACAGTATAACCCACAGACCCCATTCTCCATATACTATATATATATACATACACACATACATACATACATACATACATACATTCATACATACAGTATAACCCACAGACCCCATTCTATCAGATGAAGTCTCTTGGATCCAGAGAAATCATTTTAAATACTGTAGTAATCTTTTTCTGGGGAGCCCCTGGAACCTGCCCCTGTTTTTTAAGCACACAACAAGGGTTAGCCCAATGTGATAAGCTGATGCACAGCGAGCCCTGGATCACGGGTTTGAATCCAGGCTTCACACATCCAACGGAGCCCCTCGTTGTAAGAGTGTTCCTGACTTTCACTTCTTTTGTGAAGAGAAACCAGCGACGATCATCCAGAGCAGTGGGAACCCGGCAGTTAGCTGTGGTTTTCCATCCAAGTCCAGAGGTCCCTTCCTTCAAGCTCGGGCCACATTACATGATTTTCAAGGCCAATTTGCCAACGACTTGGGCGGGTGAAAGACTCAGATCTTTCTCTCATACGATCCCAATTGGCCTCCCTGTTCCCCGTCTTTAGATTTGCGCCCTCAAAGACAGCGGTTGTTATGCGTGTGCGCAGAAGGGACTGAAAATCTGAAAATGTCAGTCGGAAAAAATGTGCCGCTGCTCGTAATTTCAGTTTTTTTCACGATTTGAAAAATAACCCTTTCATGTGGCCTTAGCTGTAATCAGATGATCGGAGGAGATGCCAGAACATGTTGAGACTCGCGGTGCAAAGAGATAAGCGGCTAAGTGAGAGTTTCAGGCTTGGGGACTTGAGGGTTTGAATCCGAGGGCAACAGTGAAAGCCGGCAGCCCGAGGGCGCGTTCAAAAAAAAAAAAAGCCGGGGGAACAGGGTTTAGTCTGAATGTGATCCGGTGCCTTGACGGGTTCAAGTACTGTTTTTGCCATCCACATCACCGCAGAGCTTCCTTTAAATCGGAGGAGAGGCCGCCTATTCTCACGGCTCGCTGGAGAGACGAGTTACTCCACAGAATGATCGCTTTTGGTTCGCAAGCTTGAGGGTTTGATTCCCGGGGGAGAGTTTAAAAGCTTTTGACACGTATTGTTAAGTATAAAAAATGTTATATGCATATTTATTTACAGCGATTTGTCATACAGTCTATACAGTCTGTGTCACTCACATGAAAGTGAAACTAGAATATTATTAAGTCAATTTAAGTCACACTTTATTTATAAAGCGCATTTCATATCAGGGCAACACAACGAGCTTTACAAAGAACTACAAAAAATAAAGAGAGAACGTAGTTGTCAGCTGGTCATTACAAAATAATGCCCCTGAAGCAGCAGCAACAACAAAAACAACAACAAAACAGCAACAAAAGCAACTCCAACCAAAGTAGCAGCAACAGCAACAGCAGCAACAACAGCAACAGCAGCAGCAACAGAAAACAACAACAGCAGCAGCAACACCAACACCAGCAGCAGCAACAACAACAACAGCAACACACATGCAAAGATGTCACCGGAACCGGAAGTGGCAGCTCTCACCGGAACCGGAAAAGTCACTCAGGTTAGAGATGTCGGAGATGATTTTTTTATTCTTAATATGTGTCAGAAGCTTTGAAAGTCGCCCTCAGCTTTAAAATCTCTCGGGAATCAAACCCTCAGGCGCTCGTTCTGAGGCTTGACTCGGAATAGCTGTCTCCTCCGATTTAAAGGAAGCGGAGAAGGCGGCGCTCGAACCTGGGACTGGGGCACCGGGAGGCAGCGCCCGAAACCCTGTCGTATTGCCGAGCCGCATTCACGCTTGGTGCGGTTCTCCGGGCGCTTTTAAACGCGCCCCTCGGGGCCGCTGGCTTTTAAAACGGCCCTCGGATTCCAACCCTCAAGTCCACAAACACAATGACAATGAGAAAAATACTGGTATTAATGTATAGATTGTTCAATGTACTACCCTCAAATCTTTCTCCTTGAGATTGACACTGCCTCCAGTGTTAGACCCTCCACCCCCGATTCACCTCTCGCTCCTTCCTCTCCAATGCTTACCGCCTGGTCCCACTTCCCCGCCCCAAAGTGGGGGAGGGCAAATTAGAGGCGGCCGCCATTAGCCGGGAAACGCTTCAATTGCACCTCGGCGGAGCCGCCCGCCGGACCATTTCATGGGTCACGGCATTGACACCGGAACGACGGTGCTGCCATGGCAACAGGCTGAGAGCCGCGCTGGATCGCCGTGACGACCAGCACCCGGCGTCGTTCAGCCACAGAGCCAAGGGCGTCGGGCAGAAGCCCACCCCTCATCCTCCACCTCCGCTTGGTGACCCGGTCGGTAAAACATCCAAGACGCCCCCCACCTCCGGGTTGGAGTGAAAGAGGTCGATCCGGGGCTAATCAGTTACCAAACGGCACAGCCTGCGTGGGCAATTAAGCGAAAGACCTACTGAGGCCGTGATGTCAGATTGTCATTAAGGGGAACATTGCCCGGGAGTGAGCGCCGCTTTGGAAAGACCAGAATGTCCAGCTGGGCCAAGCACTTGCGTCAACGACTGACTCAGCGCGATCAAATTAGGATGTCCTGTTTAAACTGGAGAACAATCTGTTTCTCCGAAGGACCTTGATTGTTTCAACGGCCCGAGTGCGTGTCTCTGTGCGTGCGTGCGTTTGCGGGTGTTTGCTTTTTTCTTGTACGAGCGCGTGAGAGACCTTGTGTGAAATAAACATCGAGGAGAAGTTGGAGAGGAAGAGAGGGGCAAAGAGTCGCGAGAAGCGAGGAAGTGCCGCCCCGCAAGCGAGCGGCACCGTCTTAACACAAAATAATGTCTGTGGAAATAGATAAGTAAAGGCGCTTTATATACAATTTTGTATAAAACGTTAAACCAAAAGTCCAACACAATGGATTAAAACGACACAAAGCCCCGCCCATCATGCCTAGGGAAACGTTTCCTCCGTCGCTTTCGAATTGTTTCCACTCGCACAGCGCACTTGTTGTGACAGCTGGCCTGGAAAGTTTGCGCGGCAGAGAAGTGGACTGTGACACCCGCGTCACAGAGATTCCTACTCCAGGTACGAACGCGGCCAGGGACGCAGCCCCGGGTGAGACCTCTGGCTGCGCGGCCAGAGGATCGTAAAGGGCCCGCTCGCGCGGACAGTCCGGCGGATACGAGACGGAGCCGAACTACCAACGAGCCAGCCGATGACAGCCGGCGACGGCGGCCGCCAACTTTTAATGTTCCCTCCGTTACAAATTCCAATGCCGGTCGCCCAGTTCCGACATTCTGCTCGCGTGTTTTTTTCCGTTCCATTTTCATTGACCGTGAATGTTAGTCATCTGCTCTCTATAAATCTCACTGGGAAGGAGATGTGGAGTCATGTTTGTTTTGTAGTTTTTCCACTGGCGAAACAAGCTTCTCTCGGATCGGAGTGAGAGTGCGCCAGTGGCCCAGGAAAAACCCCCCACGGGATAGAGAGAAAGCCTCGTCCGGTGCAACATGCGGCGCGCGCTGGGAGGAAAAAAGCAGCAGCAACGCCAAATAATTCACAGCGAGCGATTGAGTCACGCCAACGCAAATCATCTCAAACAGATCTTGACTGCCTCGTGCACGCAAACGCACAGGACACCGACGCGCTTTCAGCCCGCTGAGGTGAGTGCGAACAGCCCTGTCCATAACACAGCGGGAGCAACCGTACAAGGACCGCAGACGTGCAACACGGAAATGAAATGCCGAAATTACACAAAGGTCAAAAAAAGCCCGTGCCCAAGCCTTTTCGAGCGGTTGGCATTGAGCGCTCTTCGAAATGAATTTCCGTCCAAACAAACCCACGACCGGGGAACCGGGAACGACGTCGCCAACGTCTTGATTTTAACGACTTGCGGGAAAGAGGCGTTACGGTCTTTGCGTTTGAACGAGGGATACCGTTCCCCTCTCTCCCCGTGCGCTCTCGCGCCCCCGGGGAACGACGCCCCCCTCCCCGCCCCCCTTTACCAGCATGCATGGCCAATAAAGTTAATCGTGCGAAGACGCCTCTAACGCGCGGCGAAGGCCCTCCCTCCAAACAATGACGCTCGCGGCAATTAAATGTGTGTGTGACGCCAAGTAGCGATAATGGATCGTCACACTCACGGTTGAGGGCAACGCTTTACGCTTTAAGATATGACACAATCAGACACCACGCACCCACGCACACACACACACACACACACACACACACACACTAAACACGCACATTTTTCCACCCACTTGATCCGTATCATTACCGCATACTGGGAACACGAAAACCATTCCCATTTCCAACATTGAAAAGGATTTGCACACGTCCTCCAGCCCCACGGGAGGCATAGGCACGGCAACTGATGTATGGTTATCCATTTATTTATAACACACTCTGACACCGTCTGCTGCTGCACACACACACACACACACACACACACACACACACACACACACACACACATTAAAAGGGCCCTCCTGCACGCACCGGTGAGATCTAGCTCCCGTTTGCGTGCGTGGATATTAGCGCACACACATTCAAGTACGCTCCATTTCCATGTCCACTGCCGGGCGACGTTGGCGCTCAAAGATGCACATGCGACAGACACACACCCCCCCCCCCCCACACACACACACACAACCAGATTCAGGTTTCGGCGACAAAGCGAGGATCCCATACACACATACGTTTTCCCTTCCCTTCTCCCCCGGTACCGTGGAATGATGAAGCTACTTTGGTTTCGAAGCAAGATCATTCACACCTCCATTCACCCCTCTCTCTCTCTCTCTCTCTCTCTCTCTCTCTCTCTCTCTCTCTCTCTCTCTCTCTCTCTCTCTCTCGCTCCCTAGATGAGCTAAACAGTGTTTGTGTCAGTGGGGCTCTCATACATGGCCGGGCAGCGAAGCCGTCTGCTTTGCCACAGAGTCTACATTTACTTTAAAAGTTTGCTGAACGTGTCCAATTCCGTGCCCACGACGTGTCTTCGTGTGTTGTTTTTGTTGTTTTTTAGTTGTTTGTTTTCAAAGTCTGATTTCTTTCATGTGTAATTCAAACTATAAGGCAGAGTTGAGGACCCTGGTGACATGAAGCAGATGAAAACACCAGCATGTTTATTCTATTTTGCTCTGATGGCCTATATCTGTCAGGTTGTTAAAAACACACCGTGTTCCTTCCATACACTTCTGGGCTCTGGCAGAGGGGGTCGGCTGGAGTGGAAGAGCGAGAGAATCTCTGCCTGGTAACAAGGTGTGTGTGTGCGTGTGTGCGTGTGTGCGTGTGCGCGTGTGCGCGTGTGTGCGCGTGTGTGCGCGTGTGTGCGTGTGTGTGCGTGTGTGCGCGTGTAATGACTGTCTGGCACGGTATGGTGGGATTGCTGTCTGTGGTGATGGTCTCTGCCCCCTCCAACCACCACTCACTGGGGATAAACTACACAACATACTGTAAACAAGCTCTTCCATCAGCCAATCACACAACAAGCTGCGGTCACCGCCCATGCCCTCGTAGTAACCCCTCGCAAACACACACACACACACACACACACACACACACACACACATACACACACACACACACACACACACACACCAGCATATGTGACTGTGCAGGGGCAAAATAGAAGTGACATGCTCACAGAAACACTGGCACACTTTCAGGGAAACGCACACAGACATAACACCACACACACACGCACGCACACACACGCACACACACACATGCGCGCGCGCACACACACACACACACGCACACACACGCACACACACACACACACAAACACGCACACACAAACACACACACGCACACAATGTAATGAAGTGCCAGAGGAAAGACAGCAGAGACGTCCGTGACAGTATATGACCTCATTTTAGTGTGTGTGCGAGTGTGTGTCAGTCCTGTGTGAGCCAGATTGGGGGGAAAGTGTCAGACAGACATTCTGATTTAGCTCCACACACATAGCACCTTGTGTGTGTTGTTATTCAGGAAATATATTGCACCTGCAGTTCCAACACAATACACACACAGGCTCACAAAGGGATTCAAGTTTTCTTCTATCCATTGGTGAGAAAAATATAAATATAAAGAGTGAATTCCTATTTTTTCTATCTCCTATCTCTGTTAATGCTCCACCACTTCTCCACGAAAAACCTCAATGACAAGCCTCCCAATAAAACAATGTGTGACATTGTCACTCATAGCAAACACAATAAAAAGGTATTAAACCGTGTGAAGTTTGTTTGTCCTTGTACCAGTCCTCGCCACGATGGAGTCCCCATGCAGGATCCACAGGATCCTGTCGCCCTTTTCCCAGCTATTGTCTGGATGAGGAGAGGTGTCCTGGGACAGGGACAGACTGAGAGAGGGACAAAGGGACATACAGAGGACCGGACAGAGGGACAGACAGAGGGATCGACAGAGGGCCAGACGGA
This sequence comes from Zeus faber, assembly GCF_960531495.2. Classification (NCBI taxonomy): domain Eukaryota; kingdom Metazoa; phylum Chordata; class Actinopteri; order Zeiformes; family Zeidae; genus Zeus; species Zeus faber. The sequence continues at coordinate 15,384,069 of NC_137208.1, read as the reverse complement.
GGTTTGGACAGGGGCCAGTGAGATCGACAGAGGGATTGACAGAGGGGTGGACAGAGGGGCAGAGGGACAGACAGAGGGCAGAGGGACAGACAGAGGACAGAGGGATGGACAGAGGACAGAGGGACAGACTAGGACAGAGGACAGAGGGACAGACAGAGGGACGGACAGAGGGACAGAGAGAGTGATGGACAGAGGGACAGACAGAGGGCAGAGGGACAGACAGAGGGATGGAAAGAGGGACAGACAGAGGACAGAGGAACAGACGAAGGACAGAGGGATGGACAGACAATGGCGGGATAGAGAGAGTGATGGACAGAGGGACACTCAGAAGACCGAGGGACGGACAGAGGGATGGACAGAGGGATGGACAGAGGGACGGACAGAGGGCAGCGGGACAGACAGAGGGATGGACAGAGGGGCAGACAGAGAACAGAGGGAGGGACAAAGAACAGATGGATGGACAGAGGGACAGACAGAGGGCAGCGGGACAGACAGAGGGATGGACAGAGGGACAGACAGAGGGATGGACAGAGGGACAGACAGAGGGATGGACAGAGGGATGGACAGAGGGATGGACAGAGTGCAGAGGGATGGACAGAGGGCAGAGGGATGGACAGAGGGATGGACAGAGAAAAGGGGGATGGACAAAGAACAGATGGATGGACAGAGGGACAGACAGAGGGCAGCAGGACAGATAGACAGAGGGATGGACAGAGGAACAGACAGAGGGATGGATGGAGGGACAGACAGGGGGCAGAGGGACAGACAGAGGGCAGCAGGACAGACAGAGGGATGGACAGAGGGACAGACAGAGGGATGGACAGAGGGACAGACAGAGAACAGAGGGACAGACAGAGGGATGGACAGAGGAACAGACAGAGGGATGGATGGAGGGACAGACAGGGGGCAGAGGGACAGACAGAGGGATGGACGGAGGGACAGACAGAGGACAGAGGGACCAACGCAATGCATGTGAGAGAGAAAAATGCTTTCTTCTAGAGAATATAAAATATTGACGGGGAAATTGAGAGGTTTGTGAGAGGATTTGTGGTTCATTTCAAAAAAAAAAAAGATTTGCGCTTGGGTCGGATTTAGTCCTCAGTGATGGTGTTGTTGTTGCCGAAATGCATGCTGGGATATCTGGGTCA